>NW_015090839.1:9872739-10057738 GCF_001431845.1 Calidris pugnax | reverse complement strand
GCACCGAAGCCTGCCCCCCCCCACCCCCCAACCCTTAAGGCCCGCACACCCCTGGCAGACAGTGCCCGGGCAAATGGGCCCGAGCGGAGTTTAGGGCAAAGTTCCAATTTGAGAGCCCCACAGCCTATAATAACAATAAAAAACCACGGAACGTGGTTAAGGTTTCTTTCTGATACCGTGTTTTGTAGCACGGGATGTGTTGTGGGGCTTAAGTGGCACGGGCCCAGTCAGGAGAGTGCAGACTGTGTTATGTGAGCGTTATATGGGTATTATTTGAGCATAAAAGTTGGTTTCCCAAGGGAGTAAAATTACCAGCAATTCAGTGAGAAATTCAGTGAGCGCTGACTGCAGATGGCTGACTTGGATGTTTGCTGATTTCTCTGAAAGTCAGCAAACGGCAACTGGTGTTAGACAAGAAATAATCACTCTGCAAAATGGATGATAACGCACTCCCACGGTTTTTCTCCTGGTATTTTACTGAAGTTTCTCTAAACATTCTTATGCTAACCAAGGATTCATAAGAAAGTAGATTTATACTTACTTTAACAATTACATGATTGAGCCAATAGAACAGTATGTTTTTCAAATTAGCTTAAGTGTAGCTCATATTAGGCTATAATCTAAAGTATCTTTCCATGTTGTTTGTGAGCAAACACATCTCTGCTGGGTGTTAACAAACCTCAGGGCACCAACACTTGATAAAAGATAGATAATACTGTAACATGGACACAGTGTCCTGTCAGTGATGAAATAAGCTTATTCTGAGTTTATACTGCTGCCAAAGATAGTAAGAATTATAGCTTTTTAAATATAACATAGTGTAATGTCATGCATAAACTTATAGACCTTTTAATATGTAGGTTCAGTTGAAACTTGGGACATTGTATACAGCAGCCAAACCATGGAAGAAGTGCTGAAGGAGAAAATCAGTCAATCTGCGTACTAGATGAGGCTCTTCTTCATCACAGGAAAAACAAATCTGCTTTATTTACTTACTGGTAAGTTTGATAATGTTTTGCTTGGTTCCTTATTATTATGGTTTACATTACACTTGCCTCCTGGGAGGCTTTTGTTAGAACAACATCCCCAATGTAAATAACATCTTGCTATAGTAAAGCCAGGAGAACAGATGATGTATTACTGCCTAAATCAATATAGTATATAGGTTTTGTTTTTCAAAAACTCGACTGCTCAGATCTATTGACTCAAATAACTTTAGTAGACTCCCGCCTCCCTCTTAGTATTTACGGACTACCCGTGTCTTCTCTCTTGTTAGGCTTTGCTGGCAAAGGTGCTGTACACGCGCTGCAAAAAGTAGAGTGTGCAGCCATTGTGGATTCTTCCCCACAAAGAATATCACGTCTCTGATATCAAGTATTATTAAATTGAGTAGCTGCCAGAGGGTGTATTTTAGAGAGCAAGTATGAATGCTACAGCAAGTTTTCCTTGTGTTTGGTTAAGTACCTTTTTCCTAAGCGAGATCTGTACCATTTTGTCTGTTTTTGAAGATACCTCTATCCTTTCTACTAAGAAGGGGTAAATATGCCTTTTATTACGTTGTTTTGATATCCGAGGGGAGAAATAAAATTTTAACTCCCAGCAATTTGTATTACTTACAAATTCTAACATTGTTAATTAGAACCTGTCTAAAGGAGGGAAAAAATTCTGGCATACCCATACAGAATAGTAATGTAGTCACTTTCTCATTGATTTAAGCCCTCGGTTATGGTAATTACATATTGGACAAGTTTCCCAGGGAACGTTACTCACACTGTTTTTAACTGGACCTAACCTTGGGAACACTTGTGCTTGTCAAGCTGGGTGGAATTCAAAAGACTCCAGAGATATCTCTAATTCTAGCCTCTCTAACACAGTGCTAGAAATCAGATATTATATTAAATATTATTTCTTGTAATATTGCAAGGAGTCATTTTAAAGGTAAATGACACATAAAGTGAAAAATGTAAGCCTTGCACATACGCTCAGCTGTTAGGAAGCATGGAATAATTAGGGATATAAGCAAAACAACACCTTGGTATAGTTTCTCTCTCAAGCTTCCTAAAGCCTCCCTGAGAGACTGTACCTATGTCCTTTATTTCAAGGCCTCTCAGCAATGACTCCACTGATCCGCTCCAACTTTTGCTTTCTGCTTCTATAATGAAGTAACACACAGCAAACTAGGATATTGAGTCCCACTCCTTGTGACTCCAGAAACCAGAGAACAAGAACAGAACTGTCCACAGGTTCTCATACCTCATATTTTTCTCTGGTTGTGTTGGGAATTTCAACATTTCAGCATGCAATGTTGATAGAGAGCGATCTGTTCAGCAGTACTGCCTGAAGGAGCCACATTATTCTACCAGTGTTCCATATTCATAGATTCAAGAAGGTTCTGCTTCTGTCTGCAGAATGCCATGGTTCATTCACCTGGAAATTTGTAGTTGTAAATGCTAGTAATAAAAAAAAAAAAAGGAATGACATAAATTGCCCTATGAATTTTCTAGTCATATGTGGTCATAGTCTTCATTTTCTGTCTTGTAACAGAAGTGAGGAACAGCTCATTGAATGTAGCCTACAGGACGACTGTGTCTGACTGCTACCTTTGATTTTGAGGTATTAAGAAACATCTGAAATAGTGAATGAACACTAACAGTCTAATGCTTCCTACATGGACTGTGTATGGCCAACATTTAGAAGCAGAAATAGTTATACTGAAACTACTTAGTCCAAGAGAGAATACCATACTGGAATTCAGCCTTCTTTGCCGGATATGTGGATTGCCTTGTTTTTTGAGATGAGGTGATTTGGTTTTTATGATTGGTAGGTTTTAAAAATGTATTTCTGTTTCCTCTAGTCTCTTTTCACATTATTTTGGAACTTAGGGATTTTAGTTTACTTCGGCTCACATTTGGGTTAAAATTATTTTCATTTTAATTGGAAACTATCAGCTGGTACAGCTGCAGGAATCTAAACAATAGCAGCTCATCTCTAAGAGTCAGTGTCATTTATCGTAATTCTAGAGCTTATTTTCTCTACTAAATAGAAACAGGCAGTTCACCTCTCGCAGCTATTGCTTTACCTCTCTGCTCACTCAGAAAGAGTGGGATTTATACTGAGGACACTTTCTCAGTTTCCTTCATAACTGTTTGGCCTGAAGACTTGTTAAAAATGAAACCTTGGATGCCAAGTAGCCAATTGGCTCGTCCATACACCCCCGACTCATCTCGCCTTCCAAACTGTTGTCCACAATCCTTTAGATAAAGAACAGCTCCCATTGTGGGAGGTCCCATTCCACTGAGATGTTTCCTCACATAGCATTTTGCTGCTGCTAAATGTAAACAGCATGCACTTTTTAGAGGTACTGGAAACATGTCCATGTCTCCTCTGAGGCTCACTCTTGCAAACTTTTCAACATGTTACCTTTAGCATGACTCCACATTCATCCAGGATATACTGTCCCACCTGCTGGAAAACCTTAGTAAAGACAACTGAAATTACTGCTTTAGTTTTGGGTAGCTAATTAAACATTATTTTAAATCTAAAATGTAGTCTTGTCACCCTCCACTGATAACATAATCTGCTAGACCCACATGTTCATATTTTCTTCTATTTAGATATATGTTCTTCTTTCTATTTAGGAGATTCCTGTAAGAAGCCAAGTTAAATAGTTTAAAAAATAGTTATTTTGTTTACTAACTGTAATGGGTGCTATGTGCAGTTATCATGGGTAGAATATTAGACAAATAGTATTGTTTAACACCACCTCTAACACTGCCTCATTACTATTTGCTTACATTTACATGCATGGGCACAGAATCTTGAATTCTTGTAAGCAATCATTTTAATGTTATTTAGGCTAGCATTGTCTCTAAAATGATTTCTGGTACAAAGTAATATAACAGAGAAGGGTACAAAGTAATGGCAATTACCAGTTAATAATGTGATAGGCATATCACCAAATACCTGCTACTTATCTCCAAAACAAGTCCAACTTGATAAATGTTATTACATCTTAGGCGTTTCCATTAAAATAAATAACTAGGAAAAGTTCTATTAAAGGAATTGCACTGTGAACTCGAGGAATTCCTACCCTCGAGCAGGATCTACAGAGGGATCTGGACAGGCTGGATGGATGGGCCAAGGCCAATGGTCTGGGGTTCCACAAGGCCAAGTGCCGGGTCCTGCACTTGGGTCACACCAACCCCATGCAGTGCTACAGCCTTGGGGGAGAATGGCTGGAGAGCTGCTCAGTAGAAAAGGACCAGGGAGTGTTGGTCAACAGTTGGCTGAACATGAGCCAGCAGTGTGCCCAGGTGGCCAAGAAGGCCAACAGCATCCTGGCCTGTATCAGGAAGAGTGTGGTGAGTAGGACTAGGGAGTGATCGTCCCCCTGTACTCTGCACTGGAAATGCTGTATCTTGAATACTGTTTCCAGTTTGGGCCCCTCACTACAGGAAGGACATTGAGGTGCTGGAGCATGTCCTGTCCAGAGAAGGGCAATGAAGCTGGTGAGAGGTTTGGATCACAAGTTTTATGAGGAGCGGCTGAGGGAACTGGGGTTGCTTAGCCTGGAAGAAAGGAAGCTGAGGGGAGACCTTACCACTTCCTACAACTACCTAAAAGGAGGTTGTAATGAGGTGAGAGTTGGTCTCTTCTCCCAAGTAATAAGTGAAGGGACAAGAGGAAATGGCCCGAAGTTGCACCAGGGGACGTTTAGGATGCACACTAGGAAGAATTTCTTCACTGAGAGGGTTATCAAGCATTGGAATAGGCTGCCCAGAGAAGTGGCTGAGTCACCAGCTTTGGTGGTATTAAAAAGATAGGTAGACGTGGTTCTTAGGGACATTGGGTTTTGGTGAACTTGGCAGTACTAGGTCAAAGGTTGGACTTGGTGATCTCAAAGGTCTTTTCCAACCTAAATTATTCCATGATTCTTCCAAGATATAGTTATCTCAGTCTTTTTCAGGTACCTATACAATAATACTAAATAGCCTGCTCTTTCCCTTACTCCACTGCACCCTTCCCTCATAGACATTTGCTGTCATGCTGCCATTTTATGTATCCCCCTCTCTCCCAATGGGTACATGTGCCCTGTAGAATTTCTGGTTACTTTTACTCCAGCGGTGGTTTTGGGCACAGAAATGTGTAAGTAGGGATTAAGTGTTCCCAAGATATTCATAGGGAAAAGTCTTCAATTTTTCTCTATCCCATGCAATATTGGTGGCTTCTGTTTGGTTCCTTTCTGTCCGTATAGGGAATGCTTGTGGTTGTTTACCCCTTGTGCTGCCCCTTCCTGCACATACACATATTCCACAAATGCACCATCGCTTGGTGAAAGAATACAACAGAGATAATTGTGTGAACAGGAAAAATGCTAAATTTGACTGTTTTTATGGAAACACTATTCAATAAGTGTTGTATTTGTAGTAAAAGTGCAGAGTGCTACCCAAATAATTAGTTAAATAAGTTCTGAAATAACATTACAGCTGGTTAAATAATGAATTCATATATTCATGAACAACATACGAATACAAAACTATTTTCATCATAGTTGCAGACCACTGAGGCAAATTATGCCATTTGAATGTCCAGTTTGGAAGCTTGAATACCACATACAAAATAAAGTACTTTTGAATATTCATAGTACTCTATTTATTAATTCCTGATTAAATTAATTTTTAAAAGTGAGACTGCTTCATAGAGCAAAAAAGTCATAGTTCTGCTACCACTGGTTACCCACACACCTGCTGATATTTCAATAACAATTTGTGTGAAGTTTTGTCATGTTTAATATTTGCAAAGTATTAATTTGCTAGCTCTAAATGAAAAGGCATCTAGATGCCTATGCTATAGTAAATATTGGGGTGCTTAGCCTGATACTCTGAAAGATGAAGTTACTTCTAAGTAGTGCACACTCTCAAAAAGCAGCCTGACACTTTATTTGTTAAGAACCTAATTCTCTAAGTTTAACTTATTGTTACTTTTCTTTTTTTTTTTTTTTAATGTGCAAACACTTGCAGTAGTTTTGTACACAAACCCACAGGTATCATTTCTAGCTGTCAAAATTCCAGGGGCCTGCGGCGACGCTGAGTTGAACTGATGTCCTGTAGTGACATCTAGTGGGAGCTGGAAATCACAGTACTCACTGGTCTAAGCACTTGTAGCCTTGGCTTCCAAAATGATGAAGCTGTGACACCAAAAATCGACATTTGGTATATTTTTCTTTAAAATAAAAAAGGTTTTACATGCATTCTACCAAATCTATATCTTAAGCAGATGTGTGAGTGGATCAAGTTTATACTTGAGATCTTAGGTGTCATCACAGAAAAATAACTAAAAGGTTATTTAGGCCAGGTTTAATGGAGAGATGGTCACTCACCCCTTATTTAAGATGTTTCTTTTCTGTGTCACCTCCCCTGTTTTCTCTACTTAATGCTATCTCTAAAAATAATCCTTAGAAATAAAACATTGTTACTGTTCTATTTTGTCAATACATAATTATTTTTATAGGTTATTTACATAAATCTCTTTTACTTTATAAAACATTGTTTAGGTCTAACTCTATCAATAAATTTGAAATAAAATTGCAATCTAAATTAATTAAATCAGATTTAAGTCATTTTTATTTTTAACCAGGAGCCCAAACTAGTTTGGCTGTGTTTAATACTTTGTCTATAAACTACGACTCTGACTTTGGGCCCCACACTATGTTACACCCCCTCCAGCACAAGATGTAAAATGAAAATGCTTTTAAAATCCAACAAGGTAAACAAAATTGCACCTCACACTAAGCAGATTATTCATGTGGGGAAGAGCCTTTATTTTGCTACATTTTTCTTCCACCCTCTCTCCACTCTTAACACAGTAAGCTGATTCCTTGGAGAACATCTCTTTAAAACACACAATCTACTGTAATGCAGAGCAGGCTCAGAGGAACATGAACACATAAGCTTTTCCTTTGCTTAACAAAAGAAAGCCCGTTAGTGTCAGGCATCATCACGTCTGTAAAAACTATTGTAGCCGGTTACCTACAAAGCAATTTTCTAAAAATACATATCTCAGCCTCCTCTCTAATGTATTCCTGAGTTTTGTACTTGGTTCTCTGGAGATTTGTTTGTTATTCAGCATACTTGTAAAACAGTGTCTGTTAAATATGAAGAAAATGCCATTTTGCTTCTGTAATAATGTGTTGCAAAATGAAAAGGTTTTAATTTTCATGAACAGTTCTGTAACAGATATTTTTCTGTGACAGACATTCTGTTCAGACTGCAGCAGAACTGGTTGAGCAGAGATGAATAACATACCTGAAAAATAGTCTAGGTTTATATTATTCTTTTCCAGTGCCCACCATTTGGAAACCATGGGAATTTTCTTAAAACCCAAATTACTTTCATCACCAAAACTCATGAAATGTGATTCCAATTCACAGAATAGTTATGAATTGTGGAGTCTTAAGCAGAGGCTCAGAAGTCTTCCCATAATTTGACAATGTAATGACACAGAAACTTTAATTCCATTAGAGCACAGATAATTTTTAAATCACAAATGAACAAGAAAATATATGGAAAACAGCAGGGAGAGGAGAGGAGCAATGCAATCACTCAAGAAGAATTCTGGTTCTGCTTCTCTGTGGTGAGAACGCAATCTGAAACCACAGAAAGTTTGCTCTCAGTAGTGATGGGTCACCAGTAATTTGGCTCTGAATATTGTCTGAGAAAATGAACTTTACACCAAGTTATTGTTATTCATTATGATAGATTTCAGAGTATTGGAATCATGTAATAATGATACATGTGGAATGAAGTTTTTTTTGCTATTTGGAAAAAGTAAGTTAAATCAGGAAAGCCAGGAATAATGAACTCTCATTTGGAAGAGAATAGAAAACCAGATTAATTTATGGGTCAAGTATGTATACTAAATCTATATAATTAAGATAAAACCTCTAGAAAATACTTGTCAGTATTTTGAACATATTCTTTGATTCTTTCTTGCCATCAGGCGATCTAGAAAGGTTATTTAAGAATGATGAAAATAATTTTGCTTGGGTTTGCATAGTCAGCTTATATATTTAAAGCATTTATTTTTCTAATACATAGCATAAACTGATGCAGAATCAGAAAAATCTAAGAAATAGAAATGTACTCAGCACATTTCTTTGGCATAGGATACATACAGGATTTTTCCTGAAGCACATTTCTTTTTGTCAAGTTCAGTTTAAAAATTCTCATTTGATGGCATTTCTATCATTTCCCTCAGGAAATCACTCCACTGGGTGGTGTATCATTTTGTCAGGGAACTCTCCTTATGATCAACCTAAATATTTTCTCTCTTCCTTGGGCTGATGAGCTTTAGCTAACTTTCCATGGATTTTATCACTCAGCTGGCAGCACTGTGGCCTATATACTATGGTTGTTCAAGTTAATATATTTCTCTTGACTAGACACCATGCAACTGTCAGCTCTTGAGAAGGACCAGAGTCGGGAAAACCCTTTGTGTCTTCTCTTTCCAGAAGTTAGAACTTTTGAGAGGAACAAACTTCTTAAATTTTGTGTTTCTCGGTAGTAAGGTGCCATACTCTGTATCTGGAGAAAGCCCACCTGCCCCACCTGCAATACAGAAAACTGTCTGAAGGGTCTGGCATGAAACTGGGGAGAATGCTGGTTTCCACATACTCAGTTCTACTGCTATGCCACAGCCTCTGGTGCCACAACCTCTCTCCAAATTTCTGGGTTGTGAATGTAATGTTTGGGAAGGGCTCCATCAGGCATATAGGGCCTCGAGCTATGATGAAGCTGCTTGTGCCTGCGTCCCTGCATCACTCATGGAGGCCGCAGGCCAAAGGCATGACCCTTGTCGTGCCAAATGTTAGTGTTGACAGAGATCAAAGTGAAGAAAAAACAGAGGAAACCTCCATTCTTCTGTCAGGAATTCAGTGGTGCCCCAGAGAGGATGCTGAAGAGACAGGGTGTACCTGGGTTACTACTGGGTGACAGTGCTGTGTTCCTGCTCAATTATTAGTCTGTTCTCCAAAATTAGTGGGTTATTAGCTCTGGAGGCATATATATGAACACGTGAACTTTCTATGTAAATGCACAACCTGTTCAGGGCATCCTGGGAAAAATTTGGCGCAGACATAGATGAATTTACTGTGTATGTGCTGTAGATCTATCTATTCATGATATATTTGACTCACTGTGGAAACAGTATGGTCTTTATACACTGGCCATTCATTATATACCTGTAAATCCAGTAGATCACCATCTAAATGGGTAAAGAGAAAGGTTAAAAGGAGAAGTCTATTGCCAAATTGCCTGGTTTTTTACCTTCTTTTGTATTTACTCTTCGTGGACCCAATTGGTTTTGCATTCTTCTTCTCTTGTCAAAGATTCATCTGTGCATATTAGTTCCGTGAAGTGACTCTTAACATGAGCTCTCTCACCTGGATGTATGATTGCATCCTACTGAATCATGAAACATAATTTTACTAGTAGTTATTTATCTTGCTATGTCTCCCATAGCAAAGTGATACCTTCTATATTTAAAAGTCGTACAAATGATGCAGGTGTTTTAAATATATTTTCAATAATATTTATTGGCTTTACTGCTAAGCATACCATCCCTTTTATAACTATTTGGAAACATGCAATGGAATATTTGACAAAGTAAGTTTTATATAAAGAAGATGTTTTTACATAGCAAGGCTAAAGATTAGGTATATGAATTGACGATTAACATTTCTGACTTCCACAGATTAAATAAAAATATAAGTGTCTTTTAAGATCTAAGCAATCATTTAGAAGTCTTAATAAAGTGTGTCATGAGGCTCAAATTAGATTACGTATAATGGGAAGCTACAGTTATGATATTTTCCTTATAAATCCAAAGAAGACATGAACAGAAGTGAAACAGCTGGAGAGGAAAATGAAATGTGTATTTTCTCTCAAGTGAAGGAATATGTAAGAGGTTTCCATTTATCTGTCTGTCCATCTATCACACACCAATATTAGTGCCTCCAGAGATAAAGATGAAGCTTCTTTCCTGGGAGAAAGGAATATATTTTCATCCTCATAGATAGAGATTCCTTAGAAAGATGTGAAAATATTAATCAGATTTAAATTTTCAAAAGGCATGCAAAGAACTTGTAATATAATATCCCATTTTCAGTAGCCTTAAGAACCATAAGAAACACAGTAATATTTTGGGTTTGGAACATTTTGAGACTAAAGTCAGAACTGAACAAGGTAGAAAAAGAAATTTGCAAAGGGGCTTTTATTTCACATGTATACTTCAATCTGTTAATTTTTCCAATCCAGCAAAACTGTTATAATAAGCATCTGAATAATCCCATTATAATCAGTTAAACTATTCATGCGTTTAAAATTAAGCATATACCAATGAGTCATGCATCTTGACCTGTAATCAAATGTATCTCCAAACATTTAAAAAATGCAGCATCCATAGAAGGGTATCCATTCTGATGCTCTTTTTCAGTTCACTTTCAATAGCACATATGGCCACAGGCAATTCAGTATTCTTTTTGATTTAGGAGACAGGAAAATACACCAGTACTATATTAAGAAACGATATTGTTGATGTTAATGTGTACTTTAAAACACCAATAAATTTGTAGCAATAACAATTTCACTGTTAAGAGCATCACAACAGTAATTTCCTGTGTGTGTGTGTCTATACGTGTGTCTCCTCTCTCATTTCTATTAGGGTTCTCCTATGGCATTACAATTTTTTGGTTTGTCCTTTTCTGCACAGTTGCAGGAAGAGAGCCTTTCTTCTCAGTACCTAAGGAAAGAGAAATGGTATTCAAAGATTTCACAAATCTTACATAATATTTTGTTAAAGAATCTGTATGTTTTTTCTTTCAAAATAATATGTAATAATACTAAGTAAGAGTGAAAAGCAACAAAATGTAAGGCCTAAAGACATCTTCATATTAAGGCAGCCTGAAATATTTAGCATGCATGTTTTGTTTTTTAAAACTATCCTTGCTTGTTCAGTTGATGAATATTAAGTTTCTTTTTCTGGATTATATTACTTATAGGGCCATGGAGGTGACAGAGTTGTGTTTTAAATACCAACAGTTGCTGCTGCAAATTCTAACCCAATCTGCACTTACACCTGCATGAAACTGAGTATGTAAGTAGTAACGTTGGTAACAGCTTTTTGTTTAAAATAAATTATTGCACTGAATAAGGAGGACACTGTAGCATTCTCTCAATAGAATGCTCAATCATCCCTTCTTTCAGGATCAGAAAATGTGAAAAATGCAACAAATAAAGGTTTTTCTTTCAACTATTTGTTAGATATTTATGATACATACGAACAAAGTTGAATTAAATAGTAAGGGTCTTTAAAAAGTCTACTGCTGCATTCCCTTACTCAGCTTGCAAATTCAACTAAAAATTTTTGCATTATTGTCCTGGTACCTGTCCTAAATTCCTGTTCATCCCAACCAAAGCTTAGAGGGGCTAACCCGCTCAACAGGATGAATGGAGCCGTTCCCCCGAGGTGTGTGACATGGCATGCTGTCCCTACGAGGGGAGAGATATACCTGTACCGCATTCTGGAACACCCAAAGGTCAGACTTCATACCTTCAACATCTTTGGAACAGATGCTGATGCCCCTTCATTAACTCTTACCTCCCTACGCTGCCTGTGCAAGAATTTACTGAATCATCCTCTGCGTGGCACAGAGTCCCTCCTGTGCTGTCATGCCACCCGAGAAGAGAATGTGTAAGATTAGACAGTGAACCACAAAAGCTCTAGCTGACTGAAGGACCAACAAGGTTATCTGACTGTTCTCACATAGAAGATGGAATCTGGTTCTTAGCAAACTTTCCTTCTCAGTAACGTTCATGCTTGGTATTGTCTTGGGTGTGTCTGGACACACTGCTCTACAGGGAAATGCTTATAGAAATGAAAAATGCCCTTTCTGATGTATCAGAGAGCACTTTCTGGTTTTCCTGCTTGCTTAAACCTAAATGCCAAAGTAGAGTCCCATTAAATTAACACAGGAAGGAGAGCTGCTCTTCAGACTTACCACCTCAACTCATCAGCTTCATCACTCTGACAGAGTGAAGATGTCTTTCAAAAGCAATGGTCACCAATAATCTGTCACAAAATGCTCTAGCAGGTACCATTGCCAGGTACACAGTTACAGAAGAACCTTTAAATGCCCAATTAATATTTTTCTATCCAATCCTGCTCCCGAGGTCATGGCTCTCAGATTATATCTCATTCTATCAGAGACAGGATTCACCCAAGGTAGTCTCTGATTTCAAATACACAAGTGGGTACCAGGCTTTTACTTTTTTCCTTCTTCTTTCCTAATGCACCTTTGATAGGCAGAAATACAGCTGAAAACTATCATATTTGCTAGTCTCAAGCTTGCCTGCAAACAGTTAGCTGTCAAGATCATGAATTACCTGTGACTTGCAGCTTGCCAGACTCAGCCTCTTTCAGCATTGAAATGAAAATGGAAAAGGATAACCTGATCAGAAAAGCATTGACCCATAAACCTGTAACTTAACACATTGAAATTGAAGGAATGAGCTGGCAGGAACAAGACTAAATGTGACACTTTGTAAGACACATCCCAGACCTTGGTCATGACCAAATCAAATTAATAATGTACCATAGCTGTGCACCGCTTCGTCATTTACCAAATAGTAAATTACTGGGGGAACAAAAATGATAAATCAGCGTACATTCAGCTGACTCTTTTTAAACATCAAACCAATAGAGAGGACTTGCACATCTTGGGCTGGTAACTTTGAACACACCAAGAACCTTCTTGTGGTCCTAATCTTCTATGTATTGAAGGTCCTGTCTGGTAGGACATCACTTCCTACACAACCTGCCGGACACACAGCCACCTATTAAAGGTGCACGGTAGACTGTAATAAAGTTAACCACAGGTTCCTGTGTTTATTTTGCATTCTGGGTCCAAATTCCATGCATAGCAGACCTAGAGTTTTCTCTCAATATACCTTGATAAAGATTACATCTGATTTCTAACTAAATACATCATAAGAATCAAATAAAGGCCAATAAGCACTGAACAACTGATAAAGAAGACTGATAACCAGTTTTTGAGGGAGAGCTGGTCCCTACCTGCCCTGCATTCTGTTTGATTCTTACTCCTCTCCTTTCTTCTCTCACACAATTGATTTCTTTCCTTTTAACAATGTCCTGGGGATGCCAAACCAGAGCCAGGTTTAGGTATTTAAGATTTGCCTAGAATATCAGGTTGGCTCAAATAACAGGTTTCAGACTCTGATGCTTTGGTAAAAGTAGCAAAACAGCCTATTAATCTCTGCCTCCTACCTGCATATTCAGATAATATCAATATGGCTGTTTCTCAGCCCTTGAAGCTGAAGTAATCATCAAAACCAAACATTTCTTCTAGTCCTTTAATAGTAGAAAAAGAAATCGGTGCTCTCTATATCTCTCATCCTCTCTCATAGCCTCGGATGTATAGTTTTATCTTTAGCTTTGGAGAACTAAAATCATTTAACACCACTGAGAAGTCTTGAGCTGACTCTGAGTCACTTCTGCCAACCTCTCTGAATTCTGTTCAGCAAGTCCCCACTGACAGTAAGCCTGTTTTTTTAGAAGCATTACAGACCCCAGAGTAGGAAGATGAAACTGCAATGATGATGCGATGCATTTAAAATAAACTTCTTTTGCTCCTCCAGTCTTTTTGCTTCTTTCTTAACTTGGGTTCAGACTGTTTCTTCCCAATTTTTCCTTTGATCTGAGAGGCAAGAGGAAATGCCTGGAACTTTGAATTGCTCACCAGCACTGCCACCAGTACCTGGGCTGCAGGAAGGTTGCTGCTGGATTACGGCTGCTCCTGCCCACAGTAAACAAACCAGGGAATGTACAGAACTCAATCCTAGTCTCAAAGGACTAGTAGAAAACTCTGCTCACATCCTGGGTTGGTGCCACATCATGCAGTGCTGGGTGACCACCAAGTCAGTTCCTGCATCCCAAGAGAAAGCCACATGCCAGCCCAGCAGCTTTTAGAAGCACTTGAATTGCTCTTTCAGCACCTCATCTGATCCAGTCCCAGACTCCCTAGTGGGGTCCTGCTCCGAGCCGGCTGCTGCACTGAGTCAGCCGAGTACCCTTCCCACATGGTTAGTTACATACCTTAATACCTGTCTTCTTGTTGACGTGATTGCTCCTATCAGATCTAAATCTGGACTGAATTCTGGCTCATAAACTGTACTGTTGCCTTCTTTGAGACAGAAAGTGGCCTGTCTTCTTGTTGATGTGATTGCTCCTATCAGATCTAAATCTGGACTGAATTCTGGCTCATAAACTGTACTGTTGCCTTCTTTGAGACAGAACCTCTCAGAGGTTCTCAAGGAGGTAGAGCCGAGGTAATACATCTAGGACATTTGAACCTTTATGTCTTTGCCTGGATCCAGCCAAATCCTGTAACTAACCACAAAAGGAGGTGAGAATTGTCCATCGGTCATAAAGCTTTCAGGAAAAGGAGAAGAGACAGTTCCATAGTTTTTCCATAAAACATAGAGGAAAAAATAGCTAGGAGAATAAAAAAGAAAAAATAAATGTTCCTCAGGTTTTCTTTACATCATATACAGAAAAGTCAAAACAAATAAAAGTGTGCAATTTTTTTTTCCTTTAACCTGTCACCTATAAACTACAATTTTATTTTTAATTCTCTTCTGTTTAAACAGCAGACCTATTTTTGTGTAGTACTTCTGTTGGCAATTTTCCTCCAAGTGCTTTGAATGTGTTCATAATAAGAGTGTTAGTTTAGTGATTGCTGCACTAATGTGATGTAAGGAATGAAAAGAATGATTCATTTCTTATTCTAAAGCTTTAAATACAAATTAACACCAAAAAAAAAAGCCCCACTAATCTTCTTTTGGGGGGATTTAGATGTTACAGTATTACACAGACTACTTCAAAGCAATAAAAGAAATAACCTTAGAAAATTAAGCAAAATGAATTTTCAATTAGTTTCAGAAACCACGACAAATGCAGTTTGAAAGAAAAGAGTAAAATGCAACTTTGTTCAGTATAAATTGAAATTGCCTTTTGTGCTTAATATAGTTCACTTATAATTAGCTGAAGATTTTGTTCTGGTTTGAAACAAAGTTCCATCTTGAGATTACTATGTACTGTGTACACAGAACTTTTATCAAGAAAGGCTGGTGCTGTGGGGTTTGCTTTGACAGCCTTTATCATAGCTTTATAGAAATGAAAAGTGAAAGAACACAGCTGGTTTTAACAATGGGGCATGTTCAACATTAGACCAAAACACATTAGATATTGCAAAATATTGCACATTATATTTATAGCTCCATGCAAGTTTTTGAAATTCATGCTGATGCTGCTCTAATCCAGCTTCTTAGAACAATCTGTCCCCTAATGATGGAATTAGATTTCACTTTGAGAAACTGCTTTTTAAACCAGTGGCAGGAGGGTCTTATTCAGAGCATCGATAACAAAATAATGAATTAAGCACATTCTAAAAACACTTTGTGTTGCAATTTGAGGGTCTCAGATTCTGAAACTACATTTGCAGTGCTCTGTATGTCATTATGCCTTACACCTTTTGAAAATGCCATTCTGAGAACTTCCTGGCATCCAGTCACTAGGTCCTTTGCATTATGCTTATACTAAAAACATTTAGGATGAGATTTCCCAAATGTATTTAAACAGCAGGTCCAACATTTAAGCACTACTGAAAGTTTCAGAAACCCTACTCGTTGCTTCATTATCCTTGAATAATCTAAATTTCATAAAGTCTGACAAGCATACATAAGGTCACTTAAATCTTGAGGTCCCCAGTCAGTGTAACACCTAAACCTTTGCCAATAGATTAATCAGTCAGGCATTTTTCTTTTGTTGTGGACCTTTTTTTTAGCTACTTAAAGCACACTACACCAAAGACAGCAGAAAAAAAAGCACATTTTTTTTCTAGCAAGTTACTGGTTACAGGCTTCATCAAATGTATGAGAAATTGAGAATCTAATTTCAGTTCTCCCTGCTTAGGAGACAATTTCAACAAAGATGTACCTTCTATAGAACCATTCCTTATATAATAAAAAAAGAGAGAATGGCTCATAAAAGAAAGCAGCTACATGGCACTAAATGAGAAGCTTTGGAGTAGATCAGCTTATGAAATGGTTTAAGGAACGGTCCATAAATACCTAAAGTTGGTGAAAGACTCAAATTAAAAAGATTCTGATCTTTATTTTATAAACCCCTCTGGTTTATCTATTTCTAAGACTGTAAGGCTGAAGTAAAAATGAATGACTACACCTTTGCCAGTGAGAAGGGTCATTTAGGTATGAATTTGTCCCCTAAGAACTCTTGGAAAAAGGAAACGATGGAAATGATAGATCTAGAAGGTATTACAGCCTCAGGGAATACTGCCATTTTCTTTCTGTCCTCTGTCCTTCCCTCCCTTCTCCAGAACTTTCACAAAGCTCTTAACTCCAGTGTTTTGGGACTGTCACTTTCCACTTGCCACTTTCCTAAGACTGATGACAATCTTAAAGGTTGGCATATCCTAATGGAAAAACTATTATCAGACACCTGGAGGAAATTAGAACTGATGGGGAAGGGATTCTGAGATGGTCAGGCTGTTTACACATAAAATAACAGCAGAGAGAATTGCTACATCATAGTACATTATCTGTAGGTGCATACTGGAGGATCACAGATCAAGTTTGAGGGAAGAAGCCTAGCAGCACTTTATTTCATATGTTCTAGATAAAGTAATTGTATGAAACAGTAAAAAGGTTCAGTTAGAAATTCCTCTTTTCTTGGCACTCTGGTTCAGGTTGACCATATCTGCTGGTAATGATTCTTCATCATCATTAGTGGCAGGATGCAAGCGTGGCTAATGCCCGCAGAGCTAGGGAAGCCCTCCTCCTCCCGCTGCACAGCAAGGGCTGATTCCTTCTGCTGCCCCTACAGAGGTCTCTTGAGAACAGTTCCCTGCCTGCCCCATGCCGTGCACCGTGTCTGCTCTTGGCAAGGAGAATGCCAGGCCAAAAATACACCCAACAGCTACATGATGTGGATGATCACATGAGACTGCCAGAACTCAAGCCCTGAATGGTTTAGTTAATTAGTATAGATTTAGCCATCACTTACGTAAGAGATTATAGATAGGGCTGCTCCTGATTTACTACACAAGCGAAAGCATATTGATACCTAATGTGGAACAGGTTGCTCTTTATGATGTTTGGAAGAGATTGCAATCAGCTGCTGCAACATCAAACTCATTCCAGATTGAATCTTTTGATCTCTTTGTATGTGATCAAAAAAATTCAGTGACAATAATTTTCAGTGAAAAAATGAGATAAAACCCCTTTTTTCAGTATTTTTGCTTATATTTGTAGTCAAGCTTTGAATCCATTATTGTGAGCTTGACAATAAACAACAGCTGAGACTGAAATAACAAGATTAATATTTATAAATGCTATAAAATATCTTTGCCTACCCAATGGTATACTGAATGTAATTTCAATATCAGAAAGCCATCCTATGTCATTAGGAATAAAATTATGAATACTTTCCATATGTAAGGAATAGATTTCATTGCTGAGCTGTGGAGTGCCATCTTCATGTGCTCTAGTTTGATTCTACTGTTGTTAGCAACTCAGGTGACCTGGCAGGCAGTCGGGTGATCCGCTGAGGAAGTTCAGTCTCTTTGCAAGCATGGGTATCGGAATTCTGCTGATATAATTGGCTTGACAAAGGATTTTTAATAATGAAGTATTATATAAATATTTTAACCTATTTAGCATTATAGCACTAGTGCTTATACTCAAGGAGTACAAATTCTGGGTGTAAAGTTATTTGATAGACTGTGAAAACATAAATAATGGATATTTAAAGCACTCTGGCCTTCAAATCAGAAATTGCTGCTATTAAGATAGCCAGGGTACACCTTTGGTTACATTAAATCATTAGCAAAGCCTTTTTTTTTTTTTTTAATTCCATGTTAGTGGAGTTACTGCACTAACGGTGGCATATGAAAGCTTGGACAAATTGTAAATCTTACATTTTCCATCACCATAATTACTAGGTCAATTTTGTAAATGAAAAGTAGGAGTATGATTTTGGCATTTGCTTAGCTCAGCTGTGGGAATTTGGGTGTCTACAATAAAAAATACTGAAAGCAAGAAGGCGTGAAAGTTGGATATTCAGTGTAGCCAAGCTGCCTAGTTCATATCTACTAGCAGTCCCTTCTCTGCAATTTCTGTATGTTTCAGGAGCTGCTTGGTAAAAATGGTAATTTGCTTATTCCATGCACTGTGTTGAGTTTGTTTACTTGTAGTATGTTATTTCTACACAGAGTAGTGTCTAGCTATGTGAATTATATGATATGCTTATGCATATCTTTAATTGCATTAGTTCATTGTGTCATTAAAGTTCAGAAGAAAATGTGTTTTCAATTCTGTTGGTTTTCATTTGCTAACGATCAGTTTCGTCATGGCAGAGACATTATGCTAAACTGTGTCTAATGATAATACTTCATTTAGGTGTAGTACTTCGCAGTTATGGATGCAAAATCAGAGCCCTACACATCTTCAGGACTGACTTGGCAGTAACAGTGTTGTTGTTCTACATAAAAAGGAGCATCACATACTCACTAATTATGGGAACAAAATAATTTCTTTTCCTTGGTTTTGTTTGTTGTTTTGGGGCTTTTTGTCTTAACTTGCTGAACAAAACATATTGTGTAGTAAATTAGGCTGATGATAAAATTCTAATTGAATGTATGTTGCAAATATAGCCATTTTATATCTTAGTCAATTGCATCCTTATAAAGTTTGGTAATAGATAAAACATTACATTGGCTACTCACATCCTGTAACTATTTTTTCTGCCTCTATGATGACCAAAGCAAAGGATGAGGTAGAAATACAGTTAATGACTCTAATATCAGGAGCCTACTTAACAGAATACAAGAAACATAGATGAAACACACTGCTCAATATGGTTAGATGTATATCTGCTGAAGGCAAATATGGCATTTTTATAATGATCTCGATTGGATTGGAATTTTACTCAAAATCTTCTCTCTCTATTTTGGAGATAACAGTACATGTCTGAAATGTTTGGTGTCTGGATAATGACATTCTATCCTAATCAAGCAAAAATTTTTTTTGAAGTGTGACTGTGGTAGAATAGAGCGGAACAGTAACAGCAATTAAAAAGATTGACATGTGGAGAAATTGCAGCAACCTTTATCATACATCAGGGAGCATTCCTACAAGTTTCCTATCACGGAAAATGAGGGGTGTATGTGTTCTTCTGGTTTCCTAACAACTGTGTCTACAAGAATGGCTCGTGATTGGGAATGTGAAGACATGCCCACTAACAAAGGTTGCAAAACATTGCTTCAAGTCGATGTAGTTGTCAGATATATCATAACGTTGTCATTTAATGATACAAGAGCATATGAAGTTTGAAGTCCAAAACATCAAAGCGTTATGAGTATATACAAAAGATCTGACATGCTACTGTATACATAATCTAACTCTCAAGATGGCATTAATCTTTATGTAAAGTGTTTCATTATATAGTTCATATGGAAAGAAATATGTGAAATATCAATTTCTTGCAAATATAAACATTAAAGCATTGAGATAGTGCAAGTTTATGATCTAAAGATTTTTCTACAAATCAAAATTTCAAAAGAAACAAGAAATTTAAGAAGCTGACCTCTAAATAGTTCTCCCTTATATTAAAATATTAGGTACAGTAACAACAATTTTACTGAAAAAACTATTGTTACATTTTACTGAAGATTTTTGAAACATGAAATACTTATATGAATAGAAATCCACATATTGTTTGACAGTTACGGATATGTAGAATTTGCCACTATGAGATGACGCCATTTATCAGCTTGCTGAAAGAACTAAATTATCATTTAGATTACTGAATATTCAAATGTATAAACGAAGTAAATAATGCATTACAAATGCATAACTGAATCCAGTAAGCCTATAACACTATTGCTAATGTTCAATCTGTCTTAGCAAACTTGAGTAAATAAATAAATAAAGGGACTTTGAAGTGGGCCTTATAAGCCAAGACAGGAGGCCTCCTGTTCATTAAGACACACATCCAATACATGCCCAGCTGGGGTCGGACAGAAAAGCTTGGTGATCCTGAGCAGTATTCTGGTTCCACCAACAGCAATAGGAGGTGATACTTACTGAAAGCAAGTGGCCACTTCCTGCAGTCCATTCCCTTCCTGCTCTTCAGCATCCCCAGCTTTTTCAGGGGGTGCTAGAGGGTACATCCCTGCTTGTTTTCATTAGTATTTGTTTATGGACTTTTGTCTGTCAATTTACTTAATTCTTTTTTGGATTAGACTTTTGTACTTAGGAAAGATCCAAGTTATCCTCATTGAGCCACTCAGGTTTACACAAAGTTGCCCATCTGATATTAATTTCTGCCAGTAGAAAGAACACAGAGAAAAGCATTCTTCCAACCTAGCCAAGTCAAGACCAATTATTGATTAACTTAGAAAATGTTATTAGACTGCACCCAAAACCAAATAGAAAACCAGTGCACTTAACACATCAGCAAAGGTGTGTGTTACTACACTACTAGGCAAAAAGATGTATAATGATCCGGAACTGTGAGAGAATGTTATACTGTTGCACTTGGCAGTCGCCAAAAAAAGTTGTAGGAACATCCAGACACTGAGTATTATATACAACCTTATACTAAATACTCACAGAAAAATACCTAAGATCTGATGCACATAAATTAAAAAAATAAATAACAACAACAAAAAAAAAACCACCCGCAACTATTATCTCCTTCTTGAGTGAATTTACTGAATGTGGAATTCAGTTGATGAAAAATATTAGTACAGATGATAAAGTATGATTCAAAGTAGGTCAAAAGACCAAGAGGCTCAATTTATTACACATCTCACAGTTTCAGTTTTGAAAATTCTGCTGCTTAGTAAAACAAACTGGTATAATCAATAAATACCTTTCAGTTAGCTGTAGAAAAGTGCTGATGAATGTAGAGTTTTTAGAATGTGTTTTTATTTTCCCTGGGATACCTGTCAGATATGACTTTTAGCAAGAGTATATGTGTGTGAATGAGACTAAGATCCTTTTCTGCTGTTGGAACAGACCTGCTCTCCATAATTTAGTATCAACTATTTTCAGGAAAGGAAAACTGTTGAATTTGGTCAAAATAGCAGAATTAATGTAGATTCTGC
Source organism: Calidris pugnax (assembly GCF_001431845.1). NCBI lineage: Eukaryota > Metazoa > Chordata > Aves > Charadriiformes > Scolopacidae > Calidris > Calidris pugnax. The sequence continues at coordinate 10,036,476 of NW_015090839.1, read as the reverse complement.
CATCAGCAGAATCACGTAGATGTAGAACTAGCTAATTTTCAATTTTGGGGGTGTTGGTATGCCTGTAATGCTAAAGGTTTTGAAGGTGGGAAGTTGTCATGTTTTTGTCAACATTGCTTAAGTTGATGTATTTATTAATACTAGGTATTTATATTATCTAACTATTTATATAATTATGTGTTATTTTATTACATTGTGTACTATATATTTGTATAAGATAATACTAAAACGAGAGTTACTAATGAGCATAAGGAAAATGGTTCTTATTTCTATAATCTTTCTGTAAAACATGTGAAGTAGAAAAGCACATTCAACTAATGCATCCGGTGTCCATGGGAGCAATTTTGTGTAAGTGATTTGGTGAAACTGAGAGATTTGCTATTTCGCCATCAGAATACTAAACATAGTAAAAACTATAAGAACACCAAACAATAAGAAAACTTGTGATCCTATTTCATAAGTTTTTTCCATTTCTTTGCCTTCTGTAAGATATTAATCTTACTCACAACAGCTTTATGCATTAAGAAGACAATGAACTACAGGCAACAAATTAGTAGTAACATACGCTTCAAACGTACGTCTGGATATGATGTAGGACAAGGATGGATTCGGAAATTAACACTCATTACGACTTTAGGCAAAAATGATTGGGTGCTTGCATCAAGTATTTAATCCCATTACTTGAAAAGTATTGCTTCATCATCTTTAAAATACTGTGAGCCATTCATTTTCAGAGAATGAATTAAGAAAAAAAATTACTCTTTTAACCTTTGTGCTTATACTCCCTCTGAAACAATAGTCTTACAGTCTTACATTTTGTGTTCCTGTAATTTCTTTTAACTTCTGCAGCACGATCTCTATGTAGACAAAACCTCCCTGAAGTCTATATTAAATCAGTCAATTACTAATTACAGAATGAGTTTGATGGTATTTAAAATATATCAGTTCTCTTCTGTTTAGTTCTCTGAAGCTCATTGGTAAAACACATGTAATAGAAACATTTTGTAACTAATTGCATGACATATTTGTTCTTTTCTTCCTCTTTTGCCTTTGCAATCTAGTTTGCTGATAAAAATAACAGATTCCAAGTTTGTAAATTGTAATAGCTTGTTTGCCAATCATAAGAAAGACATTCTTACCAGTTCTAAGGTATCACTATTTCTGAAAGCATCAGATTGATGGCCTTGAAATCTGACCTTTTCCACCACCAAAAGATAGGGGCAGTGAAAAGAAGGGAAATTTGAAATTCTCCACATTCTCTTACAAATGTTAAGCACAGTGCATTGGCAAACAGTGCTTTCAAGGACAATCTTACAGCCTTTGATTCTTGGCAATCCGTGTTTAGAAGACCATTGAATTTTGCTTAAAGCCATGAAAAATGAAATATAGAAATTGAGCACTGTATTGCATAACACAGTCTTGGTAGTATTGCCTATATGCGCCTGAAGGTTCAGGACCCATGGAAAAGATAATGGAAAGAAACTGTACAGGTTATTTCAATCCTTGGCTTTTCCATTAAAAATGTCTTTAACCTGTATCTCAAAAATTTCATAGTTTGTTATTGGTAAATTAGAGCTCATACAGAATTGGAAATGTTTTTTCTATTAAATATCAGCAAGCTTTCCCTGCAAACAACAGCACGCCTGTTGTTTTAAAGAATTAATTACCCTGGTTTGCCTTTCTACAGTAGGTTTTCAGACTAACACAGACTCACTGTAGCAGAGAATCCTACTGCAAAAAGTATGGCTGCCTTCCTACACGTTCCTCCAGTCCTACTGAGCAGAATCAGTCCCTGTACGGAAAGGCTGGGATATACTAGTATTCCACAGGCCAGAAGTTGTATAGGCCATTTTTATTAGGTACTGTTAATAATAAGCCATTAGCCTAATGGAAAGATACTTAATCTTCAAAAGTTCTCAAACTTTTAAAAGTCAGTTGAGAAATTTTCTCATTCAGTTATTTTGTTGTCAGTTTTGTAGACAATTTTGTACCTAATGTCATGAACATTATTCAGTATCACTAATCCTGTAGTAGGGTGGATGGTGTTAGAGTTTTAAAAAACCCAAAGCACTAAGTAAAGATAGTGAGTGCCATGTCTGTGAATATTTTGGATTAAGGAGAGTTTGGTAAATTTTCCTTACTTTTCAGCCCAGTTTTTTGTGGCAGGGTTTTTTTTCTTAATGGCCAGGTTCTTCTTCTAGTGTATGTATACTAAAGACAGGGTCTGGTCGGGGAGACTTTGGGGGAGGGTGTAATCGTCTGTATAATCCTTGTTATTATATCTAAAGTGATAGTTGAGGGCTAGGAGCTGAAACAATATTTTATGAAAGTATCATGTTGAAGTTTTTGCAGGTTTCAAAATATTTAAATATGTAAATTTCAATGAAGAGACTTCAGATTTTTTGATAGCCTAATGATTTTAAGCATCTCATTTCTAGTCAAACACTGACAAAAGATGTTCAGATTGCAGTGTGAGATGGTTTCTATGGTTACAGTTGTTTCCTAGCATTTTAGTGACATCTTTTGTGAGCATTGGCTGCTTCACTTATTTGTCACTAATGTATGTGTAGAACTATAGTTAATAGCCTTGGGCGGACAATTTTTTTTTTCTCTGAATGGTGGTATTGTTTTTTAGCAGCATTTTTCAATAAGGTGACAATGCACTAGAATACTAATGGTATGTATGGTATTTTAAGATGTCAAGTTTTCAATAAAATGGTAATGAAAATTTTGCATTTCATTTAATAGCTAAATATTCATGAATTTTTCACAGCATGATTAAGTGAGCAAAAAAATAAAGAAACTGTATAATGTGTAATACTAAACATCATAAATTTAACTTCTTTTCATAGAATCTATTCAAGACTTTTTAATAAGTAGCTCTATAGATTTAAAACTGCTGTAATAAAGGTATACAAAACTGAAACTTTAAATTAATTTATAATATTTTGATATATTGTGTTTATATTGTAGTGTGAATGAAACTTACATTATGAATAATATCCTACATGTGTAGAAAAACTGTTATGACCAAAGACTGGGCACTTATGTGTGATAAATAAGGGTAAACAATAATATATTGAGATACAAAGACCACTCAAGTCAGAGACTGTTTTGTTAAAAATATTTGGATTTATTTGAATTTATTTAATCACAGTGTTAAAGTGTGAATTATTATCAGCTAAGAAGAAATGGGTGCAGCATTATAATCTGTAGAGCACAGTGCTATCAATTCCTCAGCATATTAAGAGTTCGGTTCTATGTTAGACAGGATGAGTTTGCTGTTGTCTTTAACAGAAGCAGAATTAGGTTATCAGGTGCATTAATTCTCTGTATATTACCACTTCCAGTAACCATGTGTGCAGTGATTTATGACATTATTTCCCTCTTTAGTGTTACTCACAAAGCTCTTTTTTGCTGAAAGATAGCCACTCTGTGCTGGGCAATTTTTGTCAGCCAAGTTAGTATTTTAAATAGATTTTTTAAATGCAAGTATAAAATACATTATTCAGCAACAACACAGTACAGGAACGCTGGGCTAGGGGTTGTTTCTCCTGTGCATATGAGGGAGCTTCCTATGGATTGAATTCCAAATTGTAAGAACCTGTGCCATACCGTACCATCAACTCCATCACTGTTGCATGATTGCAAGGCATATTTTTTCCTTACATTTAATTTCTTGGGATTTTTTACAGGTTGGTGTGTTATTTCAAGTTATTCATTCTACATATCTTTCCCTACAAAAACAGTAGAAGTAAATGTACATACAGCATCGTATCTCCCAAAAGTCCTGCTTAGAATACAGACATGCTCTAGAGCAATGGAATGTACAGTCCGTTTGCTCTATTACCAACCTCTTAGTTGGGCTGAATTCAAGACCTACAGCAAAATACCTGAAGTAAATGGCTGGACCAATTTAGGCAAAATAAAAGCAGGGGACAGACAGACAGACAGACAGATACACACATGGAGTAATGTGTATGCTCTGTGCAGGGAAGCACTAATGCCTTGAAGAATTCAACCATCACTCTACAGGGCCCTTCTGTGACATAGTCAAGACAGCTAAAGGGCCACAAAAAGCCAAAAGCCTCTGGTTACTTGGTGATTGCTTCTGACCAAACTATTTGCTCTAAGGTACCCTCCAGACTCTCATTAAATGCAGCTGAACTAAATTCTTTACACAGATACGGTGTGTGACCACAATGAAAAAATCAGTATGTTAACATGATTTTATTTTGGTTTTAGTATGCCTGAATAAAGACAAAATAGTAGAAAAATCAAACCTTCAATCTAATTTAGATCCTGGCTTCCTTCCTGACCTTTGAGAAATTGTTAAATTTTTCATCTTACAGAGGTTTTTTTTGCATATTTGTTTAGTCTCTTTTTCCTGTCTCTTTTTAGGGAACTGTTATTTATTAAGATGGCTAATTGACTGAGACTTTGATTTGAGTGGTAGAATTATCCAAAGGTCTCTTGCTAATTTGCTCCTAATAGCAACTGTTTCAGGTTTAGCAGTGAAACAATTAGATCACATTCCTATCAAATATGTCTACTTGACTGACTCAGAAATTCTAAACAGAGGAATCGAACTCAGTACTTACAGAAAGGATTGTCTATATATGTCTTCATATAATTTATGCATCAGTATGCCATCAAAAGCCACAGCAGTTGCATATGCCAATTTAAAAGGAGGACTAACGTATTAGTGTTTTTTTTTAATGTAAATCTCATCTGATAACTACATCTTCTAATTTCTAACAAAAATGGAGTAAGAATGCCTCTTAATGATTATATCTGCAAGAGAAGAAAGCTCACTTCCTACATGCTGTAGAAAGCCAGATCTTCATGAGTTATACTCTGATACTGTAAGAATGCATGTCATTTTGATTTCTTGTTTTACATACTAAAGGAATTGACTGAACAGCATAGAATAAATACCCAAAACAAACTGTGCTTCACAGGATTATTGGCTGAGTGATTTTGGATTTGACATATATTCCTCATTAACCTCTTCATTCAAAGATCCTCTTGTTTTATGATAAACTCTCTCCACAAGTTTTATCTTGGACTAGACTTATAATGCTCCATTATTGTTAGAAAAGTTCAGTTCACTTTTAACTACTCAATAACGTGAATAATGAGAGGCATGGGAGGAAACTTAAAATCTAGGAGTAAATGTAATGTAACTGGTACTCAAGTGTGTTGTATTTGCATATAAGATATGCACACTTTCATTGGTAGAAACTTAACCATAATCTGTCAGCCATGTCACTAAAGTTACTTTAAAAGAACGAGGTTTGGCTTTTAAGAGTGCTTTAAGAAGTGTACAAACCTAAAAGGAAAAATCCACCTTCCAGCGGAGGCAGCACTGTTCTGTTTTTTTTATATATAATATAGCAAGTGCTGTAATGAGTTTTAAGTTTCTATCTGCAGTTCAAAGGATCTTAGAAAACAAGAGATAATGGTCCATGATTGTATTGAGCTGGGCACAAAAGTACTATCAGGTTTTTGCCTGAGAAATCCTTCAGCAAGGGGCATGTTGTAAAAATGTCCCTTCAAGGATTTCCTCTACAGAAGGATATGTATATTGATGAAGCATATACTGACAATATATTGTTTGGAAACCTGAGAATAAATTTAAACAAGCATGTCACCTTTTCATTTTTACAGTGCTGGAAGTTATTTTAGTCCTTTGCATCCAGACTGTACTGAGAGTGCTGCCATTCTTGGGATATCTGTTGTTGCAGTAGTTCATAGGGTGTCCCTGTTGCCACTCTTAACTTACAAAATGTTGAGTACAGGCAAAAGTGCAATGTTAAGTCTTAAAGTGATTATTTTTTTTTTGATGTCTCAAAGCACAGCCTGACCCTAAGGTGATAGATGAGTTCTGTAGACATAGCCTACCACAGGCCACAACGTGACTCCTATCTTTTAAGGTGTTCTTCCTGGGAATACAGTGGAACTTTAAGTGTAATTAAACTGAGAACAAGCTTCTGGTAAAATTGAAGAATGTTGCTTCCCCCTGCTCTTTGGAGAAACAGAAATCATTCTTGAGAATTTGTATTAAAGCTCCAGACAAATGAAGTTTTTGTCTCTGGGAAGATCAACCAGCTGCTCCAGTTCATTACACTTATTAGAGGAGCAGGTGGTATGTGGGGGTTCCTAAAGATCAAAGAATCCCCAGACTGCTGAAGCTGCACTTTTTAAGCACTCTGATTGAAAACCAGGCCTTCTTTGTTGTTGTTTTCTATGTTTTCAGAGGTATCTCTAAGGTAGCACCACACCAGAGGCCATGATGGAGGGGCTGCTGCTCCCTGTGGGACAGGCAGCCGAGCAGAGTCAGGTAGATGGCGGGCAGGGCCGGTGCCTCACAGGCCAGAGCCCAGCTCCTCAGCACCAGAGCAGGGCTGAACCACAGAGGGCAGCTGGAGTCCAGATCATGAGGTAAATGTGTGCTGACCAGGCAGGCCCGAGGTCAAGTTGGGAAGCCAACCCACAGGTCAGGACCAGGGCTGGTGAGGGTGACCTAGGTGAGGCATGGCCTAGTGTCACCTGGGCAGGCCCTGGCCTCCAGCAGCCCTACAACCCAGCTCGGGGGAGGCGTGGAAACACAGGTCTGGGCTTAAACGGAGCCCATGGGCAGAGGGTGCGGGTGGAGGTGCCAGGTGAGTCCACTCAGGGCCATTAAGGCCTGTTACAGTGTACTTAGGGCCCTGGCAGAGGCTTCTCCTCTTGTCTGCACTGTGTGAGCATTCAGAAGGGTGTTGTGTCACAAGCTGGTCCATAGGTACAGTAAGAATTCAGACTGCTGTCTTCAGGATAGGCTAAAAACAACCTTCAAATTACACATGATCTCAGTAGAATAAAGGAAATGTGGTGCACTCAGGGTAAGATCGAACATTTGAATGGCCTGTGTGTATGAAACCCCATATCTTCCATGTCACATAATGTCTTGCAACCCCAGCAATAATATTGCAGGAATATCAGTTGCAGCAGTATTAGGCATGAACTCTGTGCTATACAAAATGTAAAGTGAAAAGTATATTTATGATGTCTTCCAAAATATTTTCTTTTCATACTTTTATTGGCAGTAACTGCACTTTGGTCATGGAATAATTTTTACAAATTGGTATTTCTTTATATGTACTGGCTTTTTTAGGAACAGTAGCACTCTTTATCTGAAGGAGCACACTTTCCTATTCAGCAATAATATCTTGCATTTTATAAATGTTTAAGACAATAACTATTGTACTACCAAAGCTGCTTGGTAGACATCCTATGGAATTTTGTAAGATGCAAGTGATACCCGAGAGCATGATCAGTGCTTAAAAAAGATAGATTAGTCAAAAAATCTTGGAATAAACTATGGAAAATCATGAAATCTTTCTAGAAAGTTGCCTTTCTCAAATGTGCTCCAAGTCCTGTTTCTGCCAAGGATTATTTTTACAAGGCAGCTCTCTGCTAATGGAGAACACCTTCGTGATGCTGTGCCTGCTACTGACTGCTAAGGGGTTGGTTTTTTCCTATTCACTATTCATAGTAGATTTTGAGTTGTTTTTGTGCCCATGAAACTGAAGACTAACAGTGTCTGGAGCCAAGCATAGTCTCTTTGTTGAGCAGAAATAAAGCCTACAGGAGAGGATGGATGTGCTCAGCGTCCCAGCAAGTGGCTTGAGATGAAGTGATATTGGCAGGATTCTGACTGAAATTATTACAAAACATGAATGCCACATGTGCAACTGCTGCCTGGCTGTTTCTGTGCTTCTCTCCTTTTGTTAAAAAGTGCTATCTTAAAAAAATAGTAATAACCTTGATCTTGTGCCATTGCTATCTGAAAATTGCAGGGTCTTATAGATCCCAGAATGAAGGATCAAGGGGGAGAATGATTGTTCTGCCAAACACGAAGCTTTTGTTATGACAGTATTGTGTATTGCTTCCACAGAATAAGCCTCCCATTTAGCTTAGCTTGTAAACTAGCCTTACCTAGAAGTTTGGTGACATGCTGTCTCCTTCCCAAAACAATCTGAGAACAGTTTGATTAACAACGGTTATTATCCAAGTCTGGCAGTTATTAATAGTAGATTGGCATATTTTCAGTTTCATTCATTTGGGTTGTGCTAATACAAATTTATATGGAATTTCCTTTAAGTTAGATAATCACACCAGGTTTTGTGATATTAAAATGAAGAAAAGCAGTGTCTCAAGCCAGTTGCAGGCAGGCTCCCTCAATCCTGCCAACACTTCTCAGTCCTAGTTGTGCTATCCCTTTTAGTCAGTCCTGGGTTTGTCAACAAGACATCATGCCAGCTGAGTAGTGGTTTTGTGATAAGAACAGTTGGAAATTAGTATGAGATCATTTTCACCTTAGAAAGAGTTTGAATCTAGTTTCAAAAGTGAAAAGCTGGTACTTAACACCATTGTCTCTTGTTTCCCTTTTGTGAAATAATGTCAGGGTCTTCTACCATCACCTTCATTATTCCCAATATCATGTGGCACTCCATTTTTGTTAGCACAAGAATAAGATCATTATAAGCATGTTAATCTCAGAGTCATGAAAGCTAAATTAAATTCTTGACTTTGCCAGAAATGTTTTAGGAGCAGTGCAGATGAGAGAAGATGGAAACATCTTGGTACATATCCTGTGGTCTGAAATTAGAAGCAAGACATTACTGAAGTCCAGTCGCATTTCTTGATCCAATTAATTGGATTCATTGTTGAACTGGCATCATTAATTGAAGCCCAATTGCATTTCTTAATCCTGATACTCTTCAGGAGAGAGAACAGCTACTATTATTTCTTTGGTAATGTTACACATTTTGGAATTACTGCCCGTGCATCCTTGCAAAATCTCCATTGTGATCACATATTCAGGCATGACTCTCTAATAAACTCACTGTTCTAGGACAAGCCTGGTAATTGTTCCAGAAAATGCATTTTCCTGGCATTGCTCCGGAAAGCTAGGCATTTGGAACTTGGCCTTTCAGTGCAACTCATTTAACATCCTACTCTTTGTAATGTAGTAATATCCTTCAGCAGATCGGGACAAATGTGAGCACTGAAGCTCTTCTGATAATGAATTAGTTTCAGTTTCTCCACCATTTTGTGTTCTTAATCGTGCTTAGTCTTTTCCCTCTGAAGATGGCTTCAGCACACCCTTTTTGAGTTAAGCCTTCCTCATAGGTACAAGATGGAATCATTTTGGTAGCCAGATTCCCTTTAATACTTTCTTTCTGTTTCTTGGCTTATGTAAAATATAGCCAGTCCCAGCCGCACAGACACTGTATTCAGCTACTGTCTAGCAGTGGTTAATAGAATCTGAAGAAACTAAATTTCTGTAATTCTGTCCCTTTGTATATTGACTTAACCAATACAAGAGTATATTGCCTTGATTCTGAATCACCACAATTCAGGATGAGTTGTAGTCTGTTAATTCTCAAATGCTACAGAATCCTTAAGTGAATAAAGTACTTGGGTTTTTTAGCCTCTCATTTGCATGGAAAAGTAAGAACAGATTACTGACATTGCCACCAAAAATCTAGGCATTTTTCACCTCTATTCTTTTGAAGTAGTGAAAATATATTTTTGTAATTTTTAAATCCTGATCTTAGAGCAATGAATGTGATCATGCTGACATGTGAATAGGGTATTTACTAAATGAATTAATTTAGCTTTTATATAGTCTAAAGAACCAAGAATCACATTTTGTCTTTTTCTCTAAAATTTACTGGTGTTTTACAAGCACAAATTGAAAATAAAAGTTAGAACACTGTTGGGTTTCCAGCTGCTGTTTGATGATCATCCTAATTATTCATCTGTGGTGGGCTGACCCTGCCTGGATGACAGGTCCCACTAAAGCCACTCTATCACTCCCCTTCCTCAGCTGAACTAATCAGACCCTAATCCAATCAGACTAGGGTAATGAGAAATATAAATGGAATCTTAAAACACCTTCCTCTTACCCCTCCCTTCTTCCTGAGCTCAACTTCACTCCTGAATTCTCTAGCTCCTCCCTGTCAGTGACACAGGGAGACAGGGGATGGCAGTTGCGGTCAGTTTATCACAGCCTGGCTCTGCTGCCCCTTCCGCCTCAGAGGAGGACTTCTTACACTCTTCCCCTGCTCCAGCATGGGATCCCTTCCCCAAGAGACAATTCTCCAGCGTGAATTCTTCTGCACAGTGCAGTCCTTCAGGAACAGACTGCTCCAGTGTGGGTCACAAATCATGCCAGTAAACCTGCTTCACTGTGGGCTGCTCTCTCCATTGGGCCACAGGTCCTGCCAGGAACCTGCTCCAGCACGGACTTCCCATGGAGTCACAACTTCCTTCAGGCATCCACTTACTTAGGTGTGGGGTCCTCTATGAGCTGCAGGTGGGTGTCTGCTCCACCGTTAATCATCATGGGCTGCAGGGGGACAGCCTGTCTTACCATGGTTTTCACCGCAGGCTACAGGAAAACCTCTGCTCCTGTGCCTGCAGCACCTCCTCCTCCTTCTTCACTGACCTTGATGTCTGCAGAGTTGTTCTCACTCCTCTCTCCTTATTGCTGTCACATAGGGTCTTTTTTGCCTTCATAAATATGTTATCATAGAGGTGCTACCACCATCACTGATGGGCTTAGCCTTGGCCAGTGGCAGGTCCATCTTGGAGCCAGCTGGTATTGGCTTGTCAGATATAGGGGAAGCTTCTAGCAGCTCCTCATAGAAGTCACCCCTGTAGCCTCCCCCCTACCAAAGCCTTGCCAAGCAAACCCAATGCATCATCTTTAAAGACTTTGACCACTTTAGAGCAAGTTTACAGAGATGTGTTGGAAGTTTATAGTTTTCTTCATGTGTTAGACCTGCTTTGGATTAATCTTGTCTGTGTATTTCCAATATTGCTATTTAAAGGAAAATTTTGTTCACAGCTTTCTATTGGAATTTGTTGTTAGTTAGAATCTTCTTTCCCTCTAATACATTAATTTCAGCTTGCTTTTTAATATTTTTACTATTTTAAAAATTGTAATCTGAAACATGTTGGACTGTGTTACTCCTTTGGACTCTAATGGTAACCACAGATCCAGTCTTTGAATTATTTCCACCTGATTCTAAATTTTGACCATAGATGTAAACTTACAGTTTCATCTAACTCAGTTATCTGTGCCATAATAGGATATTTTAAATTCTAATATAGCAGTCTATCTAAGAGTAGTTCCTATTTCTTTATAGTTCGTGCTAAATTTTATGTTCCTGACTCTGCTTCATTCCCCTCAATTTTACCTCTGATGATGATACAGAAATGACTCAGAGTCCGTCACAGTCTTTTAAATTGAAGCCAAAGATAATTTACATCATTGACAATACTACCACAATGTGATTTTAAAATATTCTGTATTTTCTATAAAGTGCTTGTGGAGAGATGCTGCGGAATATCAAGTGCTTGGCAGACATTTAAAATGTATTTTATTACAGCTTCTCATTTAAATTACATATACAATATATAGCATTACTGGAGCACAGTTGTGGTCTGAAAGGCCACTTTGGTGTTTCTCCTGAAGCACTGGAACAATGAAGATAGATAGTTTGTGGCCTGAAGAGGAAAATCACTGCATCTATTTAGCACATGAATGAATTTACAGTTGTAATTTTGAGTGAGGATGTCTTCTACAGGAACATTTGCAACAAATATGAAAGAAACGAGAAATACTAACTTTCATTTCTGTAGCCTTTTTCAAGGTGTTTGTATTGAATAATTTTCAGGTTTTTGACAGGTCATTAGAAAAAATGAGTATAAAGGTAACATGTATTTTAGATGGGTTTTATCCAGGGGGATAAACTCATATAGTTCATTTTACAGAGGGAACAGTGAAGGGACAAAGGGCCTATTTGATGTTGATAGGATGTTGATTAAGTCATCTGTAAAATAAAGAATATAGAATTAAAATAGACAGAATTCGGGCTATACAATTCTGTGCATTTCAGATAGTCTATAATTTCACTTCCAATGCCCTACACAGACATTTTACCAAAGGACAACTATTTATTACTGACATTATGTAGCCTAAAAGCTGTAGCAGCCATAGCTCATTTGTAATCATCATTTCTATTTTGGATTTTCAGAAACTATTTATTATTATATTTTATGTATCAGGGTAGGTTTCTAAAATTTTAACTTCTAAGAAAAGTAATTTTAAGTCCACAGAGAGCTGACCATTACCAGAGCAGTCTTTTGTTTTTCCTTTCTGCTCACTGAGCTGGGAAGAAGTTGCTAGCTGCCACATCAGGATTTGGATGCGAGGTTGCCAGAGAAGTTGTGGCATGTCCATGTTTACATATGTTAAAAAATTTGACTGGATATGTAACTTAGACCTCAAAGTTGACCCTGTTTTGAGCAGATAATTCCAATAGATGACCTCCAGAGATCCCTTCCAACCTGGATTATTTTGTGCTTCTGAGTGTGCTTGATTACTGTGGAAGGACATCTCTTCTGACAAAATAAAACTAAAATAATTTCAAATTTCTTGTTCAAATTTTCTAATTATAAAAATTCTAGTTCTGCACTCAGAATTTGGGTGATACTTAATAACTGTATAATACATAATATTCAGTAGTAAATATAATCTTGTTATATGATTCTGATTATGTCTGTATTATGATTACTGTATTATGATTAATATGTCAGCTCAGGATTACAGTCCACTTAATTTTCAGAAATGCTTTTTTCTATCTTCTGTCCATGTTTAAGGTTTTATAATCTTGTAACTCTATATGGGAAAGATCAAAGTTCTTGCTGATTTCTGTCTTGTGTAATTGATTGTATAGTGACTTTATGATGAGGTTCCTTTCAGATATAATCTTTGCTAAGAAGGTTTTATCCAGTGAATCTTGGATACCTATGGATTCACAGAAAATACGACCAATAGGAAAACAAATACAGATAAACTAAATTCATGTTTAAATGTGTGAGTAAATATTTTCAGGTGCATATGCTCTGATTCTTCCATTTGTGTAGATGAAGAGTTGCCTTAATATTCCAGCAAGATGTCAGTTCTAGCTCTTCAGAGTAGATGTAATGTAGATGATTATTTATCATAAGGACAGCATTTTATCAGAATGTAGGAGTAAAAATAGCTCTATTATACTGGACCATTTATTTCTTTTTAGCTAACACTTCCCGATAAGAAACTTACATTGCTGAATGCTATATTAAGGTGACTGAGTGACAGTTTGAATTTTGAAGAAAATTTTATAAAGTACACAAAGGATTTTTTTGTTTTGTTTTCTTTAAAAAGTGCTTGTAGTTTTGTCCTAACTGCATTCAATTTCAAGAGAAGTTGTTACTGTCATCCTCTCAAACTGCAAGCATGGATTCTATTTTTTTGAGTAATATGACTCATTTTCCAACAACCTCAGATTACAAATCCATATCTTCTGAGAAACTGGAGTCTATTTGTATACTGTACACAGTGGCCATGTATTGTTTTTTGGAACAGTTAGAAATCTAGAATTACTCCGTGGTGGAGTCCAGTACAGTTCCCTCAAAATTTACTTTGAAATCTGTAAAACTTTTCTTATGAGGGTGGAAGGTCTGTGCCAGCTGATGCAGAGATAACTGCACATTTTTCTTGGCAGGGAAAGATCTGTCTTCTTCTTCTCCATAATAACCTCTTCAAAATTTGCAATATTTTGATTTTAACCTTCTTCTCTACCTTCATAGTATGAACTTTTTCAACAAAGTGCATGCTTTGAAAATACAGCTCACTTAATTTGGCAATCTTCAGTCTATGTTATTGTAAGAGTTTTTCAACTCAGCACATCAGTGTTTTCTACCAATCAACTTTCAGAAAGGACAAAATTTGTTTTGTATTTGTTTCTTTTTAAACCAAAGTGACAAATTATAAAGCATGACAGGTCTCAGAACCTGATAATCCCAAGAATGGGAACAGTGGCAAGAACTCTTCTTATTATTGTAGTAAATAATCTTCTGATTTAATTTAATTTTTGCCTGTCTATTCCAGTGCAGCATCTTTCAGGTGAGGCTGTGGTAGGAACGTCTTTAGGAAACAGCTAGACTCCTTTTTTTTCCAGTCTTATTTGCTGAAATAGTTGAGTATATGAAAGCTACTGTAATTTTAATGTTTTTGTTCACTTAGTGGAAGTCTGTAAAAAGTCTGACATTTTCTGTAGTATATTATTATTCTTCATCATGTAGATTCAGTAAATTTGTTGTTACAGGACTGTTCCAGAATTCATTGATAATGCTGGTAATACTTCTTTCTCTGAAGAGAGAAAAAAGCATTTAATCACATATTTAAAGACATTTTCAATAAATAATTTCATGGTCCATAAAAATTCCATGTTAAGGAAAAAAGGAATAAAGATCAACCAATTTGAAACTTTTTCCAAGAAATCTGGCATCTAGTTCTGTGAGCATTCAGTAATTCTGACTGGTTAATACTGGAGAGTTGTGCTTAGAAAATCAGTATGAGCTACCATTTTTTCATATTACAAAATAATTGTTTATCCTATGTTTGTGTTATGTTACAGCAGCTTATTCTTGTAATTTTGATTCCCCTCCACCATCACAAGGAGAAAATGCTTTTGCCAACTGGTGACCAGTTTACTTCATCAGATTTTTTTCATCAGTCATTTCCAGATAACACACAGTAAATATGTTACTAACATGTTGGTATTTGATTAAAGTATTTTTACATATGCTTTTTATTTTTTGACTCATCCATATGATCATTTTTCTGTTCTCCACAGTGACACCATGCAATGAATGGCACGATTTTTCAGCAACATCACTGTGATAAGATGGTTGAAGTCACCTGTTCCAGGACAGTCAGTAAGAAGAAACAAGGTAAACTGTTTTACCTTCACTTACTCTCTACTAAGAGGATGTTTCTTATTCAAAGGCTCACCTAATGTGTTTTACACAGTCATTCAAATGTATTTCATAATACATAAATCTATAAATTAAATAGTTAACAGACTATAACACTACTAGTTTTATTCTGAGTACTTTGTGATTCTTCACTGATTTCTTCTTCCACTATCATTAGCTATTTTTCTGTTCATTCTTTAAACACAAAATGCTTCACAGAAGACTTTATTGATGTCATTTTACCCGTGTTTACACAGCATTGTTCTCAGAGAAATGAAAATTACATAAGGATCTAAGTGTTACCAGCTGCTTAGGCAGTTATGTTACTGTTTCCTAACTTGAACTGCAGTAATTCTTGCAGATCAGTGGCAAGGTCTGGTTACAAAACAGAGTACTAATACTGTAGGAGCGAGATCCTGACACAACTATGCCAGTTCAGTATCTATGCTTTTTCTTTTTGCATTAAGTTAAAAAATCATTGAGATAAAACTTATTATAGCTTTGGCTTTCGCATTTCCCACCAAAAAGTAAAGGTCACTTATTTAAAACACTGTGCAATAAATATGTTTAAAAAGTAAACCAATATTGTAGCCCACAATGGACAGTTTTGTCAAGTCTGAAATAGATGTAAATAAGCTACTTGATTGATTCAAAGATGAAATAGGTTCAGGAAATGCTTGGGACTTCAAAAATTAGTTAAACTATAGAAAACATCCTTGGAAGTAAAGATCTTCAGGTAAAGGTGATTATGTATGTAAGACTATACTGGTGACTAGAACCAACTAAGAAACAGCACATTTTCAGCCCAGCAACTCAGCCCAGCAGGCTTTCTAGAAAGTGATATTGCTATTATGGACTGGCAGAAATGCATTAAATACCTTTCTCAAAGTTCAGGTAGCATGGATATTGCACTTTTGAATCTGTTTTCCCATAAAGAGCTGTCTGGAAGAAAGGATAGTGTTTCAAGGATACTCTGTCTTGCACTGTGAAAATAGTAATGAAATTACTTCCCTTATTGTGTCATTACAACAGTTAACTGATGAGCATTATTGCAGCCTAAAGGCTCACATGTTCACACCAAAATGTTCTTAGTATTTTTGTTCAAGAAAATGGTTCAGTGTTTATGTATTGATGGTCATAAACTGTACATTTTTAATGGATACATTTGAAAGATTTTTGGAAATGAGGACTTAAAATTGGATTTTTCAGGTATTTAATTTTGAAGCATTTTTGCATTATATTTTGCCTATTTAGCTGATAATATAAAAAATTGAAAGATGGTACTTGCTACAATGCCACAATGTTCTGTAGTAGGAAATACCTAGAAATGTAATAATTAGGACAATAAATACTGGTAGGAACAATAAGACAATAGATACTGGTTCCCAATAGAGGAAGAAGCAGCCATGACGTGAATGGAAAAAGGATGAGGTAAGAGAATTCATGGCTTGTGAAAGAAGTGCACCAATCTCAGTGTACTGTGACTGAGCAGGGGATGGATTACAGCTCTGTTGGTTCTTCTCTCTGTTCATCTCATTCAATCTGCACCTAATAATGGTGCGGTACAATAAAGGGAAGGGAGGATTTCCAGAGGAAAGCAGAATTTTCCGAAAATTTGTCCCATTATAATAAGTATCGACCTCCATTTGAAAAAAGACATTAAAAACTTGTGTCTTGGCTTTTTTGAGCCTAAAAACAAAGTTAAGCCAAAATATTAATAAATTTTAAGAGGACATTATTTGTGATCTCAGCAGTTAATCTCCATTCTTTCTTCACTGCTAATTTGCATGTCTCAAGTCAAATTGGCTGTGTAAATTAGTGGTATGAGGAAGACTAAACTAATGGCTCAGGAGTTGCTGTTGGCAAATGAGTCTTTCCTAAGGCTCATTTGAAAGTTATGTGGCCGTACACTGGCTTTGGCATCAGTTACTGAAAAGGGCTGCTGTCCTTTTCCAAATGCCTGTGAAAGCAATACAGTCAAGTGACAAAGTAATACTTTGAAAATTCTGATTTAAGGTCTAGAAATATATATGAAGACTCTCTAGCAAACCTTAATTCTTTCTAGTGGCATACTAAGAAAAATGGGAAACTCTTTATATGCTTCGATTCAGTTTGGAATGTCAAATAGTGTATTGCCATAATGATAGTTATTTGGGCCAAGGTGTTTGTTGTCAGGGTCCCTAAACGGTATTTGGAAGTACATCTTTGTAACAATATCACACATCTGTGAGATTTGTAGACTCCTAAACTTGGTTTAGATTGAAGATAAAGACAAACTGTGCGATATAAAAATGGCCAGCATAAAATGAGAAAGACAGCAATTTTATATGGACATACGTAGCATTCTTTGTTTATTTTCTGAATTCTTTTTTTTCTAATGCCTGTTTAAATAATAATTGTATAACTGCATATCAAAACTATATAAATATTTGTAACAGCCTGATTTATATTGAGAAATTTGAGAATAGCCTATCCAGTATCATTATAAAAATTTGAAGCATGATTCTCTCCTTTATATCCTTTTACTGTTTGCCTAAGCAATCAGTAATTTTGCTTAATCATGATGCAGTAATGTTCTCTTTGGTACTGATACTCTGAAATACTAAGAAATCTGCATGTTTCTGTTCCAGTTATCATGAATGCTACCATAGAAAAAATGAGAAGGACACAATAATTTTAATTTTTTTTTTTTTGGCTGCTACTTGAATGACCTTGGAAGTTTTAGCCTTGCATCAGCAAAATGTAGTACTAAAATGACTTAATTTGTAAGACTATATGTATTTGACATTGAAAATACAAGTGTCACATCTACATTAGATTCACTAGTCTACTAATTATATGATCCTATTTTATCTAAACTACAAACATTTCTCAATCCCTCTCTAATGAACAGAATGGTCTTTGGGATATTTCATACTGTTATTCCAGCAGTGTCAAGTTCTAGACTAAAGTTCTATAGTTTTCCCCTGCAGCTGAAGTCCCTTGATTTTAAGGATTTATAGTAGTCAAAAGCAAGGGAACTCAAACATAAGTGTAATAGGGTTTAATATAAAGCCTGAATTTTGCAAAATGTTGAACGTATTTTTCTTTCTCTTTTCTGTCAGTTAAAATAGACAGTGGGACTAAAGGGTGTTGGACAGGACCCTGTTACAAACGTACAGTTCAGCTTTGCTATTTCTTAAGTGCCATGGGCTATATTACTTGCTATCTGCATCAGATAAATCTAAAATAGTCCTGCTTTGTGATATTGGCTGTGTTTCATATTTAATAGCATAGTAGATCTAGTTAATTTTAATCAAAAACATCATTTATTAAAACAAATCAAATGTAACATAAAAATACATCACCTCAGTAAATCTCAGTGGTATTCAGTATAATCTCACATATTTGGCATAGTGACATGAATGTCTGTATGTAGCATGGTGGCTCTGTAGGCACCACATTTCCATAGAAATCAGATTACTGGTGTGACTGAAGAGCTTTTTTTATTTGGTTTCTACAAATAAATTAATTTTGTAGACTTCCTCTTTACTCAAAAATTGAGAAAACTTAGTGGAAATTCTAAGGCAGCTGAAACCTCTATCATCGGAGCTTTTTTCTAATAATTAACTAGAAAACATGAAATATTATTTTCTATCACCTTCCTTTGGAGCATTCAAATCATTCTCACAATGGATTCTAAATCCACAAAGCCTAGTAACTATTTGGGGGTTTGGCCTGGGCTTTTATATACTCTTTATTATATCTGTATGCACAAATATCATATATTGAGCCTTGAAATTTTCAGAGTCGTATCATATAAATTCTTTTTTAAATATTTAAAGAAGTGGGATTAGCTGAGGCTCTGTCCTCAAGCTGTTTTCACTAAACAGTTTCATACATGGCTTTTCTGGAATAGCAATACAGAATCTAATAGCAAGTGTCTCATTTTAATATTAAGTCATAAGCAGTCAGAATGCAATGAACTATTTCCATTAGAGGAGAGAAATTACTTGATAGAGCTTGTTCATTTACAAAGAATTTACAAAATCTTTCTATGAACACAGGAATCAAGTAACTGGATACAATTTATCTTCTCACATTTCTCAGGATTTTCCCAGGATTCCTCTCCTCAGAGACATTTCCATTCTTTCTTTTGCTTCAGAGGTATTTTACTTTTATGCCTCAATGGCATTTTGACTGTTTCTCTGACTTTATTTGTCTTTTCCTGAGTGATTTGTATCTTGTGATTAGATACATCCACATCCATGTACTAGCAGCAAAGAAACTTAAACTGTTGCTTGTTCAAAAAACAAGTAGTAACAGCTTACTACATCTATCCTGAATAAAGAGTGACTGTCAGATTTATCGTAATAATGCTCTCCCCCAGATGAAGCCCCCTTATGTGTTGTCTGGGGATGAACTCTAAACATATTTTAAAAACAGTTGAGACAATAAAATATATTTCACATAGAATTCCTACCCAAAATTAAATGTGTACCCAAAGGTCTTAAAGAAGTACAGTGCTTAAATTGTTTTGTTTCTCCACTGATGAGCTGTGCGAAGAATTTTAACCCATAGTCAAGGCCTATGCCAGCTTTTGAAGGAGTTTTATTCATGTTCCCTGGGCTGACAGGAAGGGTCTAACAGAAAAGGACCACCAATAATGCATTGTATTTGCCGACAAATCCCAGCAGAGTCTGTTTAGAATGTCACAGTAAGAAAGACAATGGAGGTGGACATAACAACGTGTCTGCTATTTGCAGGGATCATAACCTGTAATACACAGTTTCAACATTGAGATAGACTGCAGTAAGCCTGAAGGATTTCTGATGCTTTAACAAAAACTTTGATTCCAAGGGCTTGAGATCTCTAGCTTTGAACAATTAATCATTGATGAGCAAGGAAAAGTTATTCTCTTTCCCTGAAATATTCATACACATTCCTATGTATTCTGTTACCATCTTTTGTGTAGAGCAGTGAAGTTCACAACTGTTAAGAAGATCTTATAACTGAGTAGATAACAGAGGGCGGAATAATTTATTTTTCATCCACTCTTTGTGTCTTAACTAAATTTCAGACATAATCCAGTGAAGACAAGTGATTTACGAGAAGTTTTCTTCTTGAGAATATGATTCAGAGAGAAAGAAAACTAAGTTAATTAGCAGAAATAAAGATGAAGGAAATTATTTGTATAATTTGTGAGTCACTATGCCGTACCAGCCATTGTGAAAACCATATCATATACCGTGCAATTAACAATTTTCTCTGTCTAACCACCAAGATAGACAGGCATGTAACAGGCGATTTTATTTAAACTAAATTTAACCAATTTATTATAACAGGTCTTTTTAGACTATAGTAATTGCAGAAAAGACTGCAGAAAAAAATATGGAGAATGTTGCAGGTGACATTAAAATACAGATGCTGCATATGCAAGCATTTTCCAAGTCTTTATTCATGTGGAATATTATATATCTCTCAGTGTAGAGATATATACAGAGATATATACAGACAGCTATAGAAGAGGATTGAGCAGGCTGTTAGGATTTTTCAGGTAACACCCGAATAGACCATGGCAATTAATTTTGCCCAAATTTCGGGGCATTTGTGTCATTTTCAGGCTGAAGGGCAAGTGTATACTTGTGCCATTATTCCTCCACTTGCTGATCAAGAAAGAAGCAACGGTACTGCACTTCTATCACAACAACCCCATGCAGATTTACAGGCTTGGGGAAGAGTGGCTGGAAGGCAGGCTGGTGGAAAAAGACCTGGGGTTGTTGGTCAACAGCCAGCTGAATATGAGCCAGCGGTGTGCCCAGGTGGCCAAGAAGGCAAACAGCATCCTGGCTTGTAGCAGAAATAATGTGGCCAGCAGGACTAGGGAAGTGATTGTCCCCCTGCACTCGGCACCGGTGAGGCCCCACCTCGAGTGCTGTGTCCAGTTTTGGACCCCTCACTACAAGAAATACATTGAAGTGCTGGAGGATTTCCAAAGAAAGGCAACAAAGCTGGTGAAGGGACTAGAGAACAAGTACTGTGAGAAGCAGCTGAGCAGTTGTTTTGCCTGGAGAAAAGGAGGCTGAGGGGGGACCTTATCACTCTACAACTACCCGAAAGGAGGTTGTAGCGAGGTGGGAGTTGGTCTCTTCTCCCAAGTACTAAGTGATAAGAGAAGAGGAAATGGCCTCAGGTTGGACCAGGGGAGGTTTAGATTGGATATTTGGAAAAATTTCTTCACCTGAAGGGTTGTCAAGTATTGGAACAGGCTGCCCAGGGAAGTGGTTGAGTCACCATTCCTGGAGGTATTTAAAAGATGTGCAGATGTGGCACTTAAGGACATGGTTTAGTAGTGGACTTGGCGGTGTTGGGTTTACAGTTGGACTCAGTTGTCTTATAGGTCTTTTCCAACCTAAACGATCCTATTAATCTATGATTCTATGACATCACATTTTATTATTGCAGTATATACAGACTCATTCCTTAACAGACTAGTTTTGGTGTGTTCGCAGCAGGTCATTCCTTCTTGCTCACTGAAATATTTGTAACTCTCCCTGTTTGTTGGTACCATATCTGAGAGTATGACACTCATGAACTGAACCTCACTTCTTATGCAGCTGAGAAATAAACATGCAGCACAGTTTCTGCTGGAGCAGGGCAGGGACCTATTGTAGTCCAGAACAGTATCAGTCAGAAGTTTCTTCCTTATGTACCCATTGAAGCCTTTCTCCCTCAGTTTGTGATCCACAAAATCTGCATAAACATGAATTTAGAGCTTTTACAGATCTGTAAAGAAAATTCAAGACTTTTCAATAGATGGTATTTCTTATGTAATATATACTACTCTTTCCTCTGGTTCCTTGCAGTTTTAACTTCTTGCCTTGTTATCCTACTGTCAGTTACTGAAATACTAGACATGCCACCTTGTGAATTATATTTAGAAAACTCCTGCAGTCATTAAGTGTCCCATGATGTTTTTTTACAAGAGCATCAATTTTGGATGAAGGTCAGCTGGAATTTTGCCTACCTCACACTTCTTTTTTACTTTAAATTATTCTTCATAATGTTCAGTCTTACATTATCACGTAGTTTACTCAGAACTTCTTGAAACTGCTATATTTCACACTAGTATCTGTAATGTAGCAGGTGAACTGATCCTTGTTATCTTTTATAGGAATACTACCTTTCCCAGCTTTTCAAAATTATAAGTTCCGTAGTTTCTAAAATAAAAGCTATGGGGTTCTTCTGCTAAAATATTATTATTATTCATTTTTAAGTCTATTTTGAATTATGCTCTAGATAAATTAATCTGCATTCTGATCTTGTTTATATGAGTTCATATGCTCATGCCCTTTAGAAAGAGGACATTGTGCACACTTTCAAATGTGTGACGTGTGTGAGAAGGCACAGAAGCCAAGCAACAATGAGGTAAAATGAAGAGAATAGACTTCTTAGCATTGCAAGTACCATCTGTTCTGTAGAAACGCATCCTCTGTGTTGGCATTGCCACAGTGGTATGACATGTGTTATTACTTTTAATCATACTTTGTGCTGAAGAAAAGTCTAGTTACATGACAGATTCAGAGGTTGCAGACTCCCTCAGAGTTAGTGCCTAGAAATCCAAGACTGCTTAGGGTATTCAATATTTTTGTTTCTGAAATATAATGA
The DNA here is from genome assembly GCF_001431845.1 of Calidris pugnax. Classification (NCBI taxonomy): domain Eukaryota; kingdom Metazoa; phylum Chordata; class Aves; order Charadriiformes; family Scolopacidae; genus Calidris; species Calidris pugnax. The sequence goes on along the minus strand of NW_015090839.1, from coordinate 10,013,967 downwards.
CCTGTGTAAAATTATGCCACTGGGGACCAAGCTGCTAGGGCACATATTATTACATTTGTCTATGAGATGAAGAAAGCAGGCAGTATTTACATGAAAAAGATAACATTTTTCATTATATTCTGGAAAATTATATGCCGAAGAATTTGTCATCATTTTCATAGGGTAAATTGTGGGGTATTATGGCTAATACTAGACAAAAAATGATGGAAGGTTTTCTGTCCTCACTCAGACTTTTTTGCCAGATCTACTAATAATAACAATGCTTTGTTTATCAAAACAAGGAAACAGCTCAAAGCTATTAGGTAAACCAGCCCTTACTGAGACATCTGTTGTGATGTCCCTGCATATGTAAGAATTAAAAACTTACAGACCTATAGAACGTTCTTTATGAAGCATAATAACTTTGTATAATACATAAAAACAGGTATCTAATTCCTGTCTTATTGCTAGCCACTGTCAGCTAATGTAGATGCAAGGTGTCCTTATGCATTAAATAGAGACACAATCCATAACTAATATGGATTGTCTTTTTTACAGTTACTGAAATATTAATAACCACGAGTCCTGGTATCACACATTCTAGTTCTGTTTGCAGTGACAACCAAATGATGTCATATTTCTCTCTCGATTAGACCTCACTTTCATGTCATTAGTGACAGTGACCTTTCAAGCATAAGACATGCAGGGACATGTAACTTCTGGCTATGTGTTGTCAGGAGGCTGTTACTAATATGTAGAGCCTGAGGTTTTCTGAAACAAGAGAAACAGCCTTTTGGTCTTGTGTTAGATTCAGACAGCATGGCATCTAACTCGTGTTATACAGTTACAATGGCCAAAACCACAGAAGCTTGGCAATTCATGTAGGAACTCAAGTACATTTTGGATGAAAATTGAATATCAGAGAACTATTTTATTTGAGAAAACATTTAAATCAGTACTGTTTTGAATATATTCCCCAAATATATTTTCCACGGCTATTTTCCCACATAATATTTGTTTGGTAAAAGCCTGTGCAATATTTCAGTTTAAATGTGTTTTTTTTTTACATTCTAATTTGATTTGTCAAAAACCTCAGTAGATGCCTTTGATGTATTCTTTAGAATTCTTCAGTGTCCTTTAGTATTCTAGACCATATAGGGTTGATCATAACATACAATTTTAGTTTTATAATATTGATTGCAAATAATTAAAAAAATTAGATTATGTCAGGTTTTGTAATCATTTTCACTTGTTACTAGAATAAGCTAATAAAAATGTGCTCAGAATATATGCTTTCATAGTCTTCATGTGTCACCTGGGAAAAGACATTTTCATTTAGGATTTTGTCTTGCACTTAAATCTGGAAAAAAATGGTTTTGTAATATATTTATGTATTCTGCTCTAGCTCAGCCTTCAAAGGAGTGGATATTAGAAATGCTGTAGTTTGCATGCATATTAGAGCAAATGTCAATGAACTTGTAGCACTAAAAAAGCTACATAAAATGTGCAAATCAAAATGTGTTCATCACAACCACTTAATATAACTGCAGATACAGCATATGCCAAGACTCATTAAACAAGTTTTTCTTTGAAAAAAAACCCCAATGATCTGCATTCTTTTAGTTCTGTTTTCATCATTCCCTTTGAAATCCCTGGAATTTGTACCCTGAATAAAATAACAATATAAGTGATAACACACTATTATCCATATGATTAGTCACATCATTCTAGTCTTTGGGAGATACAGGAGGGAAGTACTAAAATCTACTGATTGTTAAATACCAAATAGATTGATTTCTTTCACTTAGGCTCTCAAGAAGTAACAACTAATACAGCAATATTAAATATCTATTAATAGCTAAATAAATAAATAAATAAAACATTTTCTATCGCTGTATTTCCCAAACTATTTTCAACAAGTGCACTGAGTTGAGAGTTCTATAAATCAGACAATGCTAACAGAGATGTCAATATGTCACAATTTTGAGAAAAACATGGGCCAAGTCCTCCATTGCAATACTAGCTTTAATTCTACGCTGAACACAAAAAGCAAAGTTCAACTTATGATGAGCCTTTCTAAACACAGAGATATTCAACTGGTTCAGGATCCTTTCATTGTAATTCTCTGGCTTTCATGTAAGTTCTTATGACACTTAATAGCTACAACTGAAATGTGCTGGAAAATAAGTTAAATATTGCAAGCTACAGACATACGTGAACACATCTGGACCTTTTTGACAGTAGTTGAATCACTGGACTTCAAGAAGTGATGTATCCTAGTTTTGAATAAATTGTCTTTGACCTAGTTGTAGAGTTTTATGCTTTCAGGGGCTACAGAAGCAGGTTCTAGACTTCCTTCATACTTCTGTTGATTTGAGTACTGCTTAACTCCAAAGTGTGAAATTTGTTCTTTGGGTGGCAAAACAAATTATTTGTTCATGCTTACAGAGCTCACCCACAAGTTTATTCTGCCATAAAAATCTACTGATTAAGAGAAACACACAGTACATGGAACTCTGGTGGACATTTACAGGTAAAAGATTCCTAGATTTTGATTCCTACTTAAAGTGAACGGCTGCTCATCCTGGTATCAGAAGTCCCAGATACTGGCACTAGGAAATAGGACCTCTCATTCCTCATGGTGGCTTAATATTATATCAGAAAGGAAGCACTCAGTTAAACAATCTGTACCTCTACACCTTCACTTACTCCTGTAGTTGAGCAGTTTGCATAGAGTACAAATATTAGATGCCCAGTTTGACCTGCAACCTTCTCTGAAGTCACACCACCACACACGTAGTAGCAGTAGCTTTGATACTCTCCTCATAGGCTTTCCCAAAATGCATGTGTTACAATTATTCAGTCCAGAGGCTGCACATCTCCCTGTGCTGTTTCCTCCAGCAGTGCTTGAAAATGTGCTATTATTGAAAGAGTTAAAAAAAATCCCCTTGGAAAAGCTAATTATTGCATGCAGATACTTCTTTGTGTGATCAAGGAGGGGACAATTTAATAGGCTCTGTAATACAACCAAGAACAAAATTGCTTTAAAGGAAGTCTCTTGTTGAGTGACAACTCTGTTGCCTGAGCCAATTAGGTCCCAATAAAGAGTGTTGAATTGGCTCCTGCTTTCTCATTAATTATGTTCTGTCACAGACATGGGGCTTGATTTAGCAATTTTGTATTACATTAAGATACTGAAAGGAATGGAACAAATGGCTCACTCTGATAATAGGCATTCTATACACGGTGTGACATTTACTATCCAGCTGTCCATAAGGCAGCCTAGCACTTCAGTTCAGGGGTTTATTTGTCATTGCTTCAAAGGGACACTCAGCTTTTCACAAAAAAGAAACAGAGAGGCTAATAGATAGGACAAAATGTACTGCTGATATGCTTTATTAGAGATAGGATGCTAGGGTTTTGCTAACAAGCTCATCCGTTGGGACTAAGCCGAGTTTGCTGTCAATCATCCTACACACAAAAGCACACTAGTTAACAAGGAGAAATGAATTACAGACACTTATTCCTGCCTGTGGGATCACAAATACACCAATCTGTGAAAGAGGCACAAACTCAGAAGACAAACTACATATTTGTCAATAACCTCCTAGAAAGAACCCTAGTAATTCTTTGAAGACCTTTGATTTAGCTTCCCTCTAAAATACATGTATAGGAAATGTTTTAGTTACCATGACATTTTTCCTTTGTTACTCGTACAATTTTTCATCACATTAAAAACACAAAACTGAGGAGGTCTGCAAATGTTGTGCTAGGTATATACACTGCTTTTTATACCAAGCCGCAGGGGGCAGCTGCTGTTGTAATATTCATTAATAGCAACAGAAAATTAAAATCTTACAAACTTTAGGTTCAAGCTATCTTGCGTCAATGTGTGGAGCATAATCTAAATCCCAGTTTATGTCTTATATAATAATTAAAGTAGCAGGATTTTTTTTAGGTGGTGCTTATTTTTTTACCCTCCATTGCATATTTTCATGGGGAGTTTTGATCTATTGTTTGCATTGCAGTTGCAGGTTCAGATTCAATGTGTCTAAGTAATTTTTTATATGTATTTAAATAAATATTATTAATATATACATATATGTGCATGTGGGAATTTAGACATAACTATTTGACCTGGATTTCATCTTCTTGTCAAAGCACTGCCGTTTATAATGTAACATGCCCAGCGTAAGTGACTTTGTCTAGAAATAAGAATCCTTAGGAAACTGGTAATTAATTTTGCAAAATATTTATTTCATTTGAAAAAAAATCCCAAGAACAAACTCTAGATACAAAAGAGCAAAGAGGAAAAGAAAATGAATGTGTGCTATTGCAAAAAGAAAACTAAGATTCATTTTCCAGACAGAAACGTGTAGTCAATAGAGGCCTTACTGGTGTCTGTGTAATCCTTGCCATGAAAGTCTTTTCTAAACTTAAGTGATGATTTCCACAGTTTTCCATGTTTGGAGGATTTTCTGCAATATTTTTTTTTCAGATGTATGGAATAGTATTTCTGAAACTTTACTATTAGCCAGGGACATTATCTATTTGGGAATACCTTATTTTACCCTATTTTGATATCAATATCCTGCAGATGAGCCCTTCATTACTACTTCTGATGCACATGGATCATCCTGCGAGATAGAAGGGGTGGGCTGGGGTCGAGTTGTTCATTCCAGAGCATTGGGTACAGTCCCAGACGCTGCAGATCTGCAAGCACAGGGAAGAGCTAACACCACCTTCTCAGAACTGTCAGGGTTTGGTGCTCTTCCACCAAAATAAAAAAAGCTCCTTTAAGCTTCCTTCTTCCTTTGCACTTGCTAACGCTGCAGGCTGGGAGTGTGAAGGAGTTACCCTCTATGAAGCTGCCAGAAGTGAAACTAAGACATGCTGTTGGTTCTTGAATAATTGAGGAAAGAGTACACAGAGTTCTCCCCGTGGCCCGCTCAGGCCTGGTTAGTGTATATGAGCTGGTTCATCAGCAATGCTGGCAGAGGAACACAGGGAGGTTTTCCACCTGAAAAACCTGGATTACAGACTTGGGACCCCTCCTGTTAGTTAATTGAAAAATAAACTTTTCCCAATCCTTAAGAGAAGTATTAATGTACTAAATATAGGAAGGAGTGTTTGCAGATAGGTAGGCAAGACAATATGCATTTCATGAATTAGGTAGAAAGTTCTCAGATGAGTTAAGCTACAAGCTAATTAAGCCATTTCTTCCAAAGTGTAACTTTCTTCCCGAATGTGAATCTCTGCATAGCACCTCCTCAACAAACATCTTCTAAGGAATTGCAAATATTTTTTTTACTTTTTCCTTCTCTTTTACAGCTTTTCAAAATAATCTGAAAAGTTAATATAGTAGTCACCTACCACCGTGGATAAATACAGGCTAAAGAAACAAACCAGTTAGTTGCCTAATGCTACTTCTGACCCATAAAGGGCAGCCTGAACTGGGTTATTGTTTTGTAGCATTGTTATCCTTCTGTCTTACTTGCCCACTCATTAATTAAGTACTCTGCTAATTCGGTGGTGATTTTACCACCTTAGAAAGGAAAGCAAATGTGCTACAAAACATACTTCAGTATTACTGTTATCAGCCTCTCCATCCTTGTCTCCCGTTGTGTAGGTGGTGAGAATCATCTATCTCCATTATCTTGTCAGGTCTCCTGCTTGCCTTAATTTCAAAATGGCTGCATCTCTTCCAGGTTATAGGTATTTTTAGTCAAAATTTCCATTAATTCCTTTTATTGCTATAATTGTCTCCAATTTCCTTTTCTAAATAAAAATGAAGCATTAGAAATGTGTAACTTGGAAAAGGAACATGATTCAATAGCTTCAAAAGCAGCTGTACTTGAAAAGCATTAGCCACATAGAGCTAGAGAGCTTCTGTGCAAAATAACTTGACCCAGACAGTAATTTAGGTCATATTGAATTATTTTTTTAAACATTAACATAGAATGAAGAGTTCTTACCTTGGTTTCCTAGATCTTGAAAAAGTTTTCCCTCTTCAAATACAGATTAACTTTGATACAAAAGTTCTAATTCTCCAGTCCAGTGAACACAGGATCTGAAAGGTTACAGGGATCACATTGAAATTAACCTTTTTCTGAAACAGACTCACAGCCCTAGATCTAGATAATACTACTCTGCCACGGATGACAAATTAGGCTTGAGATTGCTTTTCCTTGCACTCAGAGGTAATGAGCCCCTGAAAAGCAGTTACAGTAGTAGTAGTGTCCCATCTATGCCCTCTCAGTGAAATATAATTGTGAGACAAACACCCTCTTCCAAGACGTGGTTGCAGATAGGAGTGAAATAAGCCAATTATTAGAAATCATCACTGCCCAAGATTTCTCCACAACATACTGCTAAGGGATTTACTTATCTGGAAGAGGGCAAGTGGGCTATACAATCTGATGATAAAATTACTACTTATAGTTCCTGCTTTAGGAGAGTTTCCATATGTTCTCTACATAGTGAATGTAGAGGAGAGTCTTTCAGAGGACAGCAAGGAGCCAGCAATGTGCCCTTGTGGCCAAGAAGGCCAATGGTCTCCTGGGGTACATTAAAAAGAGCATGGTCAGCAGGTCAAGGGAGGTCATCTGTCCCCTCTACTCTGCCCTGGTGAGGCCACATCTAGGGTACTGTGTCCAGTTCTGGGCTCCCCAATACTAAAAAGACAAGGAACTACTGGAAAGAGTCCAGTGGAGGGCTACGAAGATGATCCAGGGAATGGAGCACCTCTCTTATGAGGAAAGACTGATAGACCTGGGTCTGTTTAGCCTGGGGAAGAGAGACTGAGACAGGATCTCATCAATGCTTATAAATATCTAAAGGGCAGGTGTCAAGAGGATGGGGACAAACTCTTTTCAGTGGTGCCCAGCGACAGGACAAGGGGCAACAGGCACAAACTGAAACTCAGGAAATTCCATCTCAACAGGAGGAAAAACTTCTTTACTTTGAGGGTGCCAGAGCACTGGAACAGGCTGCCCAGAGACGCTGTGGGGTCTCCTTCTCTGGAGATATTCAAAACCCACTTAGATGCGTTCCTATTCAGCCTGCTCTGGGTGACCCTGCTTTGGCAGAGGGGTTGGACTAGATGATCTTCAAAGGTCCCTTCCAACCCCTGCCATTCTGTGATTCCATGATAACTCAGAGGACTGTTAGGAATTCTCAAAGGGGCCATTCTCTCTCCATTGACTATGCAAGGAGATTGCTGGAGACTGGCTTCCTGATTTAGTACAAAAATCAATACCTGATTTAGGTACAAAGTGTGGCCTTCTAGTCATCTTCCAGGGTAGATTTAATACTTGTAATGATTTTCCAGAATATATGACAACATAGTTTGGGGGTTCTTTCATACATATATATATACCTCTCTAGTGGAAGGTGTCCCTGCCCATGGCAGGGGGGTTGGAACTCGATGATCTTTGAGGTCCCTTCCAACCCAAACCATTCTATGATTCTATGATTCTATGATTCTATAAGTTCTTACATTGTATTCAAATGGCTCTTTAGAAAGTGCTGTCTGTTTTCCTTGGGGAATGTACTTTATATTGCTGTGGTATGATGAGATTCTTCAAAACAAATGTGCTTTTACCTGAGAAACTAGTTCATCTAGTTTGTTTCATTTGGATTGTCAATAATTTTATGGTAGTAGGTGCATGTGGTCTTCATACAAATTATAGGTTTTAAATTACTATGATAATAATTAGAATGCCAAAGGAAGAAATATTGATGTGGGAATGTGGGAGGAAAAGCAACAATTCTTTGAGTTTTGATGGAAATTGCTGAGGGAATCTGTGTTTCCAGTCATCTATACCAGATAGGCTCACTAATAAAATTATTTAAAATCTGTTCCTCAAAAAGAGGCTGTGAAAAAGTTACATTTTGGGGCTAAGTTGGCAGATGAAACCTAAAAGGTGTTCATTGTTGGAGATAAGTTGCTGTGTGATGACAGGTGTAAGACTGACAGCTTGTCCAAGATGAAACTCTGAAGTATCCAAGAAAATCTATGGTTACATTTTAGTATGGACTATTTTTATGTAAATTGGGGATGATCCTTGTAACTGATATGTTACTAATGAGGTGATTTACATAGTGGCATTCTCAGATACAGTCTTTTTTGCCTTGGAGGAAGATGGCTCTTTGGATGACAGTAAGTTTGAGAATGGTTTTGATAGTCCTAGTACCTTGTCAGTGAGTGTTCTTTGGCTGGATACTCCAGGAGTCCTTGAGGGAGCACCCTCTGGGGAGCATGTAAAAAATATCCAGGGAGTGGACAAAAACAGGATAAGATATATCTAAATAACATGGCTTTGAGCTATCCTGGCCGAAGTTGTTTCAGCATATTCATGTTAGAGGAAGTGATTCATGGCTCAAAGCCATGTTATTTAAATATATAACTAGAAATGATACCAGTTTAGAATATATTCCTGATTGGTTAATCACACTTCTGATCAATTTTCTTTTTACATTTGTGGCTCTGCTTCAGTTCTCCTGAACTGTAGCTTAAAAAAAAAATTATGGTGCATCTTGAGAAGGAATCTGAAGAATCAGAGTAAGATCTCAGTTAGAATTTTGTCTGTGAGGTTACCAAGACCATCTGCAGCACTGTCACTGAACACAAGGCACAAGACCAGGAAATCCAGATATTTGCAAGATGAAGTACTTAGGAACTCTGATAAAAAACTAATTATTTTCTGTCTTCATAAGCCATAGTCAGAAAAGATGACATGTTGGGAACAGTTTAATAACCACAGATGCCCAGTGACAGGTAATATTCTGATCTAAAATAGCTTTCCAATTATACTACATTTTTTGACAAATACTATTTTTTGCTTTACAGAAGTTCAGTCAAATGTTGTTCAATGTTCCTGGTGCTTCTGTAGTCTAAAAGCAGTTTAACTTTGACTTCATCAGTAGCATATTGAGTATCACGGACACATCAGTTAGTGTCCCCTTGAGATTTTTAAATATAATTTATCCTTTTTCTTGGAAATAAATGTAATATTCAGCTTGATTACAGATGGTATCACTTTTGTACAATATAATGAACTTTATTTTCAAAATCCAAAATGATTTTACATTTCTAACGTAACTGTCTTTTTTTTCTTTGTCTCCTGTGCTGGTTTCTGTGCTGGTTCTTCTGTGACTCTTTCAGAACTCTGCTTAGATCAGGAAATTTTAGAAGATGGCTAAAGGCCTTTCATCCTTTTTCTCCAGAATCCTGAAAAACTTAATGTAGCTATGATGTAGAGATAGTCTATGAATCCCTGAAATCTCTGAGGCCTTATTGCTTTACTGTTGAGCGTGGGGATTCTATAGGAAAGGAAATATATTGCAATGTCCACTGACTTCAAGGAGGATATGGCCAAGCACTGTAAGATATGCTAAAATATGAATGTTCTGAAAAGAAAATTCTGAAGTCAGTCAGGCCTGAGTTATGGACCATTGTCTGCTATTAATTCACATGCAATCTAATGATGATCAAACAGTTGCAGTTAATGTTATTTGGAAGATTCTAATGACTAATTAAAGTATCCATAAAAAGTTAGTTGATTTCCTGTTGTTTGTTTTTTTTTAATTCAATACAGACATTGAGTCTGGGAAAATGAAATGGCTCTATCTTGCTCAGTTTTACTGCTTCAGATTTTAAACTCAGAAAATTTATTTAAAGTGGAAGTAGTAAGAATAAGCTAGAATAAGTTATCTGTTCTTATATATCCAAGTAATTATAAAGTTACTAAGACATGCAACTTAAATTTGGTGCAAATGTTTAAGCAAACAGTGTTGGAATGTAATACATGAAAAATGAAAGGTGTGCCCCAATTGCAGCGTAGCATTTCAGATCTGAAATCCGTTTGACAGCATTCTTAGGTTGGCTTGGCTGTATTATACAATCTCAAGGAAAATAATAATGCACAGAAAATAGTAGCTAATTACAGTTTTTGTTTATGAATTGATTCAGTGAAACACGTTAGATTGTATATCTTCTCTACATTATGCTAATTAGCTAATAACACATCTTCCAAATGATTTTTAAATAGCTCTGTTTAGATTCTGACTCATACAAGTAGCAAGCTGTTACTTTTTTTTGCATGAGCTACAGTGAGTGATTAAAAATTATGTGCATGACTCAAAAAGAAAAGATCAGGTTTTATATAATCATAAAAAATGCTTAGGCAGTCCAGTTGAAATAGAAGATGCAAAAGGGTTGCCACTATTACAGGAGTGAACAAAATTAGATTTAGATTCTTTCTGCTTAAGAATATGAAAACAGATCCTACAGTTTTAACTTGACACATACTCAAGAAAAATTAATACATGCTATAAAATACATATTATTATTTTATAGTTAGTATAATCTATAAAAAGGCAAAAAATAAAGATAAATTTCTGTAACTGTGTTAAGCCAGAATTATCACTTGACATTTTCTGGTTTACTCCCCGCCCATGAACAACACAAGTTACCCAAGATCTGTCTGAATGTGTTCAGATTGCCAGTGTAAGACTACAAAAAAACCCTCATGAAACAGAGAGAACATCTTGAAAAGAAAAAGTATGACATGTCATAAAGCTTTAGCCACTTCAAACACTTTGTTAGAAAATAGCCCAGTTGTTTAAGTCACTTAAGGAGATATCAGAAGAAAACCAATGAAGAAATTTGTATATTAATTTCTTATTTAAAAGCATTCTTCTCACTATAGGTTATAAAATGAAAAGGGAAAGAAATCTCTGCTGATTCAGCTTTTTCTAAACACTGCTCAAGAATGTAAGATATAGTAGGAGCAGAGATCTAGAAGAACTCAAAGTACTCAAAGAACTAGAAATAATGCCAATATCTTATGCACTATAACTGATCCTTTAAATAATCAGTAGTGAATTCCAGTCATTAATACTGGTTTCTCTTTTAGTGTGGTAGTATGGTCATAAACCTACTTTTCAAAGTCAACCTACACAGAAATGGGAATATCCTAATCTGTAATGAACATCACATTATATCATAGAATCATCATAGAATTTCCCATTTTGTGATTGTTTTTTCCTGAAGTATGAGTAAAGGGATCAAAAGTGCTTGCACAGTTAACAAGAAGGTTCACTTTCATCTTCTTCAGTCATCTAGAAGAGTTTTGAATCAATACTTTTTTGGCAATCTGAGATCATAATTTTCATGATTTACAGCATTTCAACTCCAATGTAATACCCACATCAGAAAAAAAATCAATATTTCTTCCTCTAAATAAACCTACATTTATAGATTTGTTGCTGAGAAATTTATGATTAAGAATTCTAATTTATCAATCCTAAGTATTTACATGAATTTATGGGCACATATGCAGCACACTAATTACGCTACCCTTGTCTGCACAGAATTTTCCTTTAGATCAGACTTGGCTAAGGAACTATTTTTGAATCTCATATGGCTGGGTTAAGCTCAGAAATTCTATTGATCATTGGCTTACTTTTACTATTTGGATTGAGCAAATACAGGCAATAACCAGTTTTTATTATTGTATTATTACTTAGTAGAATGATCTCATCCTCATTCTGCGTTCTCTTCCTGTTGGTATGGAAAGGGAAAAGCAGAAAAAGATAATGATAAATTACCGCTTCTATGAAGTGTCCTTCTAAACCTCTTGAAAATGCTTTATTTTTTTCCCTTTTTCAAAAACTGTTAAGAGTATTCTAAAACTCGAGGCAAAAATTCCATCAAAGAACTGACCATTTCATGGTTTTATATTTCTGTAGTCTGTATTGAATTTTAAATTCCAAGCCAGCAGGAAATGTCTCCATACCCTTTTAGCTAAAATTAAAATATATATAATTTTTTTAACTCTGTTATTTGTTTTGATGCCCAACACTGAATTTACTTTTTTCATGGTGAATGCACTAATTTTGAAACTTCAGTTCAAATATAAAAATTAATTTAAATATTCATCTGACTCCCCTTTCCTCTGTACATTTTATTTAATGGCAGGTCCATAGAAAGTGCATAGAGCTAACTGTAGGTGCCAGAATCCAAAAGTCCTTTTTGCTACACAAGCAAATTGCTGGGCCAGAGAACCACACACCTATTTCCATTTTCTTCTAGATTAATTTAATTTTGTATTCTTTCCTATATGGCACCACAGCTTTATGAAAGTTGGAAAATATTCCCTAATAAGAGTGATCCAAAGCTAAGCTGTCATGGACTTCTGTTGCAGAGCTTTTAACATTGGTGTACTTTCATATTTAGGAGCCAGTGGTACGCTGTTTCCACATGAGCTGTACAACTTCAGCTCATGTTCTGATATTCTGCTCTAGGTAGACAAATCTGCTCTGAGCATCTCAGCAGAACTTGTGGAAGCATATTTTTGGGGGAGTGCCAAGACTTTCTGGCAGCCCAAGGAAATTATGGATCGATGGAGGAACTTACCATAATTCTTTGGAAAACCTCTAAGAAGCGAACAGATACTGACAACACATGCTAGACCTTTTCTCAAGGAGGAAACTAGATAAATGCTCTGATGTGAGCTCTTGCTCCAAACTCAGAGTCTAAAAAGCAGCAGTAAGAACACAACTGCAGATGTCAGCAGAGGCAATGCTGGCAATGAGCATGAGGAAGCAGAGAGGAAAGCTGTAGCTGATAGGAGCTATTGCCATAGCAGTTCCCCATCTGTGGTAGGCGCTATGCAGTACTTGACAATGATGTCACCAAAATGGAACATCTTTTTTAGACCTAAACATTGCTCACAGACTGTGTGCAATGTCAGATTCTCATTCTAGCATGCATCTATCCTAGATACATACATTCAAACTGAAGTTAAAAAAGCTTGAATACATTTTGGCTTAGTGACCTGTAACACTTCTGTGTACTGTCATCACAGCAGTAATACTGTTGCCTGCAAGTGTGACTGTCTAGCTGTAAAAGATAGGTATTGCTGAAAATGTGAGAGTTATTGTTGATCATTCTGCCCCGCTTCACCGCCAGTGAGCGTAAGGGAGCTTCCGCTTTACTGAATGTGTAATAGCAGGAAGGGGTAGTGGTGGGTATTTACAGGTCTTTCTTTTGTCTAAGTCTGGCAAACTTCTAGTCTGCATTTATTTTCTTTCCAGGCAAAGAGTGTAATGCCAGAACTCTAAAGGCCATGCACAACAGGAATTATTTTCTCAGTTTACTACTCTGCAGGTTTCCAAGGGATTGCTGCTTACAATATTTCTCTACTTTGATTGTCGTTTAGGCACTGTGATTGAGTTACTAGCCCTATGGCTTGTATAATATTGGTCTATTGTAAACTAGGTAGACTGTTGGAGCATTTTGTGAGCTGCCAAGAGAAAAATAATAGTCAGGATCTAAGTAATAATCACTTGTGTCTTGATAATTCTTGTTGTTCAAAGGCTTTGTTATCTCCTTTCTGATGATGAATGTAAGCTTCATTATTATGTTCTGAAGTTTGAATTAATTGCTTTTTTTTTTTTGTCACTTTGCTTTTGCACATTTTACCAGTGACCATATGTGAGTAAGTTATTCTGCTGCAATGAGTCCTTTTCTGGGGCTTCCATATTGTTGGTTGTCAATGCAAAATAGACAGAAAGAATAGACAGGTGAATGTTCAGTGATGGTGATACACTAATCCTCCTCAGAGGCACCAAGGAATGCAATGCAAATTGCAGTTGTGATTCTCAGGTATTTTCCCAGTTTCTTTCTCTTTAGAAGTGAAATGAAGGCATAAAGCTTCACAGAATACAAGAGTTTAGCCTTAGTAGTTTCAAGTAACTCTACTAATAAAAAATCATACAAATTCAAGAAGATAGAGAGCAAGAACATTCTTTTTAGGATTTTGAAAACCAGAAATCATTGTCTGATTTAAGACACCCATCAGTGATGGATGATTCATAGACTTATTTGAGAGTATAACACATATTGCAGAAATAGGATTTTACATATCAGTGTAATTAGTTAACTACAAATTTGAAACCATTACTTTATTTTCCATATATGTTCCATAATCACTTACTTGTTCTCTCTGGTATTATACAGAAATTTGGGTATTTACTACTGAAATCAGAAGAATCATTTTTGCTCTCCATACACTTTTGTAATAGAAAAATTCCACCTTGGAAGGTCATCTCCAGAACTCCAGATTCCACTGAGCTCCAGCTATGCTGTATAATAATATTTTTCAGTTCTTCTGTGAGCGTAAATTATTAATATTTTAAGTAAAATAAACACTTCTCCAAAATTATCAACATATAAACCAACCAATCGTGTAAACACATGCTGCAACATCTCATTCAATAACGCTATTCTTCGAGCTGGAATTTGCAAAGTCAATAATTATGTGGACCTGCAGCATGAGCACTCTCTAGCACAGTTTAAACAGTGACAGGTTCTGACCCACCTCTTCAAAGAACGTGGCTGTCACTAGCATCCCCAGCTCATGCATGTCTGCGTTCCTGAAGATAAATCAGTGTCGGTTATGTAGGGTACTATAGAGGACTTCTCTCTTTGAGATCTCATGGAGAGAACTAGAACTTCCTTCTTCTATTTATAACAAACATTACTAAGCACTGGGGAACTTGAAAACTTGTTCTTGGATCAATGGAGAACTAGACCTACTCAAATTTTAAGATCTAGCAAGACTGAAGTAATCCGAACTATTTGTTTCTTACAATCTAAAAAGTACTGTGTAGTGAAAGTATTTTTACATGGTTTCTATGTAGTGAAAATGATAGTTTATTTTTGTTAATACCATGTTCACGAAAACAGCTCTTAAGAGTGAACAAAAATTTGTAGAACAGGTATGGGACAGATAGTGTTTGCATAGGTTTCCCAATCATTAACTAGATGACTGTGAATAATTCACTACATTTTGTAGGAACTACTTAGAGCTGTGTTTCAAATACCAAAGTCTTTTTTCTATATATACTATTAATGTCATAAAATAAACTATCTCAGTAAAACATGGACAGGAGACACTGTGATCTAGAAAAGGTTTCTAGAATAAGAACCTGCCTTATTCATTTTGAAATAAAATACATACTTATTTCAACTGCACTGTTTCACAGGATGACAAATCAGCAGTGATAGTGTTGCCTACAATGTAACTTAAATATTAAACGTGTTTTACACTGTAAAAATAAGAAAAGTTAGTTTGAAACCAAAATTTTGAAACTTTCCAAAATAAAAATTTATATGGTGAGGATTAGCTGCTTCTTTCCTAATCAGATGCTGGTCCTGCCCGATTTGTCAATTTTTTCCCTTCCTGTCACACAGGCTTAATGTTTTTGCCCTTTCAGTTCCAGCCTGAATTGAAAAGCCTGTCTATTTTTGGTCTCTGTGTACTGATGAACTTGAAAAAAAATTTTTTTTTTTTTGGTCACCTGGGAATTTGGCTAGCAGATGGAATTTTATTACATTTCCCAAATAATAGCTTCTATCTAATGGCAATAAGAAATTATATGCCATTACCAGCCACTGTAAAATGGGCAAATGGAATTATTCTTCTAAACAGTTCTCCTTATCAAGAATATAAATTGCAATTACTGGTTAAATTAATTTTCCCAATTTCAGCTAACCACAGTCAGCTTCTTTGTTTTAAACTCACATTGATGGTTAATTTTCATTAGTATATCAGTGTTAATTGAGCCAAAAGTACATCTTTTAGCTGGATATCAAAAGATGATCACCATTGGGGTGTCTGAAAACATGGAACATTGAAGACTAAGTAATTCTGTATGTCAGGAGCTGTGATTATTGCATGAGAACCATATTGTTAGGGTGTCCTTTTTAAAAAACATGACATACCAAATTGCTGAAAACTGGTGTTTACCACTGCAGCATTTCTTTCTTACTTGTCATGTTAAATCTTGTCACTTTTTGTTATGTTGTTTCTCATCATATCGCAGTTGGATATGACACATTCGGTTACATGACATGACTCATTGCAACCTGAGAAATCATAGATTGGTTGGAAAAAAAATGTTACTATAGAGGAAGAAGCTTTACAGGAGCCTTCTTGGTAGAATATATGTTAGTCACATTTTTTTTCTCTCATAAATGATTAAACTTTTATATACCTTACACTTCATTTTGATCCCCTATGCTTGGCCTATTTATTGTCATAAGTTGTTTGTGGTTTGTGCCTTTAAAAAATCTACATAGAGGTCATATATAGTTATACTTTAAGAATGTAAAATACATTTAAAATGAACATTACCTTTTGACTTTATGGTCACAATATAATGTTATCCCAGTATTTTTCTGTCATGGATCCTGGTTGACCTCGTTTATCAGAATGGGATCTTATATTCTTAGGAGCAGAAGTTAGGTATGCTTAAGTTCTTGCCAGCAAATTTCTGTTGAAGCTATTTCTGGAGTAAACTGCATGTATAGTCAGAGAACCTAATAGGCATATTGTAGCAATTAAGCTGGCAGATCACAGACTTACAGGATCACAGAATGGTTGAGGTCGGAATGGACCTCTGGAGGTCATCCGGTCTAACTGCCCTGCTCAAGCAGGGCCATCTAGAACAGGTTTCCCAGGACCATGTCCAAACAGCTTTTTAGTATCTCGAGGGATGGAGACTCCACAATATCTGTGGGAAACCTGTGCCAGTGCTCAATCATCCTCACAGTAAAAAATTGCCTGTTTTGTTGTGTTCAAATGGAACCTTCTGTGCTTTGGTTTGTGCTCATTGTACTGTCACCAGACACCACTGAACAGAGCCTGGCTCCATCTTCTTTACACCCTCCCTTCTGGTATTTATATACATTGATATGATCTCCCCAAGCCTTCTCTTCTCCCAGCTCTGTCAGCCTCTCCTCATAGGAGATAGGCTCTAGTCTTTTAACCATCTTTGTGGCCCTTCACTGGACTCTCTCCAGTACCTCCATGTCTCTGTTGTACTGATGAGCACAGAACTGGATACAGTATTCCAAAGAAGGCCTCAACAGTGTTGAATAAACTGAAAGGATCACCTCACTCAGCCTGCCGGTAGCATTCCTCCTCATGCAGTCCAGGATACCATTAACAGTCTTTGTCTCAAGGGCACATTACTGACTCATGTTCAACTTAGTCCCCACTGGGACCCCCAACTCCTTTTCTGCAAAGCTGTTTTCCAGTTGGTTGGCACCCAGCATAATACTGGTGCATGGGGTTCTTACTCCCCAGGTTCAGGACTTTGCACTTTCCTTTGTTGAACTGCACCAGTGACCTCTTTCAGCCCATTTCTCCAGCCTGTCGAGATCGCTCTGAACGGCAGCAAAATCCTCTGGTGTATCAGCCACTCCCCCCAGTTTTGTGTCATCAGCAAACTTGCTGAGGGTACACTCTGCCCCATCATCCAGCTCATAAATGTAGATGTTGAAAAGAATCAGACCCAGAATTGACCCCTGAGGTACACCACTAGTTACTGGACTCCAGCTAGACTTTGTGCCTCTGATCGCCACTCTCTGGACCTATCTGTTTAGCCAGTTTTCAGTCCACTTCACTGTCTGCTCATCCAGCCCATACTTCAGCAACTTCTCTATGAGGAACTTATGGGAGACAGTGTTGAAAGCCTTACTGAAGTCTATGTAGGACAATATTCATTGCTCTCACCTCATCTACCAACCTAGTCATATGTAACTTCTTGAGTGCATGGAAATTGAAAGCTGAAAAAAAAAAAAAAAGAAAGTGATATGACTTATGCCATTTCTTTCTCATCAGTAAGGGTCTGCATTAGTTTACTAGAGCTTCTGCTGTGAAGCAAGCTCTATGAGAACTTTTCCTCCAATGCAAGCTAGTCATGTAGAAGGCATCACCTATTCCAAAAAAGTAAGGTCTGTGGTCCAAATCAGAACTTTTGAGTTTTTAATGTTACCACCATACCATTGGCAGAAAAGTCATGGCATGGCTATATTAAGCCGGCAGAAGTATGCATGCTAGCATCTGAATCTTTTTATGAATGTCAGAAGAGATCCCTACTTTTTTCATGAATCCCCTGACACAGCATTCGAAATATAGCCTTAAAAATCTGAGCTAGAACTAAAACACTGAAAGTTTCTGCTAAAATTATTAAATACATTTTTACTTGCGTTTCATTTGCCAAGAATATTGTAGAGAAAATTTCTGGTTTCCATGGGAACACTTTTGTAAATGTATAGGGATTCAAAATGTAAAGTGGTTGGTGAAAAACTTGTGAAAATAAAGTGCGTTTGCAATTTTTCTTCCTTGATAAATGTATGGAGAATGAAAACCTTTGACAAGAAAGGAGTGAGAGCATATGATTTTCTAGACATATGGGAAACGTGTGCAAACTCAAGAGGCATGAATTATTCCTCTTGAGCAAAAAAAGGCTTAGCAGATGTTAATGTGCAAGGACCGTGTAAACATTCTGGGGGCTTAAAGAAGGGTAATTTTAAAAATTCATCAATAGGAATAAAGACACGTGGAATTGCAAAACAAATATTTTTTATAAAAATTGCAGGTAAAAAGTATTTCACTGGTTACTTTTCTGCGTTTTATTTGAGCACGTGCCAGTAATTGCCCATGAAAGGTACTGGTCAGCAGGAATGTATATGGGATATACTCTAGAAAGTGTTGTCATTCTTGATCATTACAACTTACAAAGATTTTACTGTTTTAAGTACATTAATCTGAGGATCAGACCCAGCTGTTCAGGGGACAGGGCAGGCTGTCAGCTGTAATTGCATCACATGACCAGAAGCACATATGCCCCGTTGAGCATTGTTGGTGGAGAGATGGAAAATTAACCCTTCCAGCACATCCCTACCTGCCATTCATGAAACCTGACTAAAGTTTGTCTCAGCAGTGAAGTACCTAGGAGGCATTTTGCTCAAAAGGAGTCATATGTACATGATAAATTAGACTGTACACAAGGGAGTAAAGAAGTTGTTAATCTAAATGGAGATAAAACCCAAATACTACTTTGTTATATTTGAAATGCTTCAGCTCCTCTAGAGTATTTTGAAGAAAAATGGGATTTTAGGAATGAGAAATGGGTCTCTGAAAGAGCTAAAAATTGTTAATAAAAGTTTTATCTACAACTTCTGAGCAAATATTCCGTGGAATAGAATATTTTTGTGAACTTTTTAGTTTGTCTAATTACCTTCCTGCTCTATTGACTGCTCCTTCAATCTGAAGCATATCTGTTTAGGTGGGAGATAAGACTCAAAATAAATAAAACAGTTTTCTTTAGGTTCACAGGCTTCATCAGCGGTTGGAACATGCTGTGGAGTGCAGTTATTTGTAGTATCATTATGACTACTCCACTTTGGCACATTCTTCACCTGTTAAATGCTTAAGTAGTTTTGTGCCTTCTTTCTCTGGATGTGTTATACACTGACAAAAACTTGCCCCTGAAGTAATGCCAGTACAGTATAATAATTCAAAAATATGAGGTCTGTGTCAATTTAAGCAATATGGGAACCCACTACATGCATTCATTAATGGAGTAAGAATGAGAAAAAGTAATGAACTGTCAGTTTTCAGGCTTGCAGTAAACAATACTTCTCACATAGACAGGCACTACGTTGCCCTTAAAAGTAAGATATATGTAACGTGTATGAATAATATCATTCCAATAAATGTAATCTGAAAATTCAACCTGGTATATCAGCATTAGATTGAGCGCTGTGCACAACACCGACATGACTATAAAGACTCCCTAAGGTTAAATTGGGCTCCTGCACTGAAATTCTAATTAGAAATATGAGTGCTCCAACTCTGTGTAAGTGCATGTGTGTTTAATTATTTTCCCTTTTTACCTTACATCTTTCATTATTCCATAGTCCTTTTCTTCCTCCTTTCTTGCTGTTTTCAAGCAACCCAATCTCCTCACTTAATCTAAGTGTAGGACCTTTCTTTAAGTTGGCATTAATTGACAAGCAGTGTTTAATTATTATTTTTCATCTCTGAAGAGACCTGATATTAACTCACCAAGGGCCCTAGACAGCATCTCAGCCCTTTGACTCACGTGGCACAGCTCTGCCATCTTCTGACATATCTATTCTCTTGTCAGCAAGACAATCATTTTCCTTAGTGTAATACTAACAACATTTTGTCTATACTTTGTCTTTAGGAATTTCCTACCTATTTAATAGTACCTGCAACATTTTTAATGGACGACAGAGTGTGTTAGTTTGTACCTGAGAGATGTCTTTAAACTGGGTAGGACAGCTGTCTATAATAAAGTATTTTCTATACTGAAAGGTGCAAATTTTGGTGGAGAAGACACAGCATATAAATTTGATTTTAATAAATCAAAATTCCTTATAAGAGCTGCCTAAAAATTACCATTTTCCTCTCATAGAATGAAATCTTACTAATTTTAAGTCAGGAATCTCCCTGATATTCTTAGTGAAATTCCAGCATACGCAAAAAACAATTCAAACAGTTCTCAGCGGGTACAGTTTATTATTGAAAATTAAATGATCACTGTGAGTCATTTGGGCTCAGAATGAAATATTAAAAGTTGGATTTGGTTTTGGATTAGTATTGAGATTCATGTTCATCTGCATTCAAAATATATTGAAGTGGAACAGATAAAAACATGTACACGGGTCCCAGAGTAACTTATTTCCTTTCCTGGACAAAGCTACATTCAAAGATCTAAAAACTCCATTTAATTGCTGAATTGTACTTTGTCAAACCTTTGCTTTCTTCAGCATTGATGCACCCTAAGCTTATTCTAAACTTTTCTCTACCTATAGGCTATTTTTTTAGAGATACCTTTTCTTAAGACAGACCTCTAAACAGAACACATGCACAGCCTTGCTCTATAGCTCTGCTTCTTGTCAGTCCCGATAAAAGCAAAAGACAAGACAGCTTTTTCGGCCACAGGAAAGTCATAACCCCAGCTCTACTTTGGTAAAAGGTCCCTCACTGATTGTTCTTAACCTGCTCCTGGTCTATTCTGTAAGGGGAACCATGACATGCATAAATATTCTGCAAACCTGTTTTAAAAATATGTAAATACTAGACTGTGCCATAATCAATGCATACTCTATTCTTAAACATTATTAGAAGGTAACATTAGGTTCCCTAAAATCACACTTAATCCCTGGAGTCAAATTAATACAGCATAGGACCAAACTAAACACTGTCCTGGAAAAGTCCACGGGTATTTAATCTCAAAAGCTGCAAATGGAATAACAAATGAACACAGAATTTTCCTTAGGCCTAGATATGTGGAAGCTGGGTAGTCCATAATGCCTGACATCCAGAAGTGTCCTTCACAAATATAACTTATGTTTCAAGTGTTGTGGTGCATCAGTTTGATTTGTACCAGTTTGTCTGAACATATGCAGAAGATCTAGCCCTTTTTTTTAATTATTATTTTCTGAGTATGACCATGAAGTCCATATTCAGTGGTCTTACGAGCAACTTTGTTGCTGAAATCAGGAATTTGCATAGGTTTCAGCAAGCCACACGCAAGTTCACTGTGAAATATGTGATTATTTTTAAAATATAAAGCAGACTGGTAGTTGATGATAATTCTTGGAACTTGACCCTGGTTACATTACCACTTATTTTTAGAATCTGTGACCTTTTGGAATAATATTTTTATAAGTGCAATAAGATCTTCTAGTGTGTGAATTAATGTTGTACTGATGGAGCGGAGTTGATTGCACTCAGCCTTTAGCTTCATTCGCAGCAACACATTAGTTGTGAATTAGTGTGCAATAATTTATACCCTGTTGTGTCTTAGGTCTAAATATAACATTTGTTCAGGTTTAGAAGTACAACATAATGGCACTAATATTTTCAAATCAAGAAGCCCCCCTTAGTATTTTCATTTCAAATATGTTGTTCTAGCTGCCATATGTTACAATAATAACAGTTTATTAAATAGTGACATAGACTTCAACCTAGCTTCTACACATACATACATTCCTTCTGTACAGATACTTTTTATACCCAAGATGCTGGGATCCAGTGACGTGAAAGGGGATCTAAGAGTCTCTGAATTGAAACAATCATACTGTATGGTCAGTCTACCTTTTATGCTTTATTTTTGCTTTAATTATGATTCAAGGGGCACTTCCTAAAATGAAACCAAAATTATTTGGAAAAAAAATCTGCATTATTTTTTAGACAGAGCACACGATGAACAGGCAGTCTAAATATTAGTCACAAGGAGTCTTTAGACATCAAACCTAACATTTAGGTTCTTAGAATTCTCACATCGTCCTCAAAGTCTTCATCATTAAAGTCCCCTAGACAAGCAAGCATGGGAAGAGGACACTCAGAGAGGATTTTCTCATGGTTCTGGCTAAAATTCAGAAGAAGGCTGAAGTTTCTCACATCATTGTGGTACTATCTTCTCTCCTAATGAAGATTTCATCACTCACATGGAATTAATTGGAACTGGCAATACTGAATTCTGCAGAGTGGCATGGTGCCTAAGGCTGGACCAAAGGCCTCTATTGAATTTAGGTCTGACAGACAGGCAGCATTTAGTACTGTAGAAAATTGAATCCTGGTGTCTCAGAGACTGATAGGAGCCCTGTCCATTGGACTGTTTGGTGTGGGTTTTTCCATAGACTGCAATTCTGTTGAGATTTAAAAATTTAAGAAAGTAGGAGCAGCTGAAGAACATACAGAGACAATGAAGAAAAGTCAGGAAATCAAAGAGAAGTTCATGCATAACATCTGGAAAACTGGCTTCAATATCAAGCCTTGCAGTAACACAAGTGAAATGAACTATCTAATTTGGTTTCCAAAGCTCTCCAGCAAGTAGGCTTAACAGACAACAGGAGCTCATATGGTGAGCAGTACAGTAACTGATGACTCAGTGGAAGCATTTCCTAAAGTTTCCTGTGCTCAACATGTCAGTATGCAGTCCTTTTGGAAATGTTCTAAAATGAAACATAATATTAGACCATTCTATTTCTAGCACCTGTTCAGTTCCAGTTCTAAGAATGTTCTTGCATCTACGCTGAGCAACAGAACAGATGTAACAGTCTGATCTGTCCTTACAGATAAAGCTATGTAGGTACTTAATCCAAAATCCTGTGATGCCTCTTTGCAGTGCTTGGTCGTATGAATTTTCTCTTTTGCCTGTTTCATAACTATGTGGCCTGAATGGCTGTCACAGATTTTTTTTTTCTGCAGACTGCTCTTCTATAAGATGAGCAAAACTGACTCAACAGCAAAACACAGTTGCCCTTGTTCTAGTAGAAGCAAGTATTGTGGATTGGATTGCACTGCAAGAGAGCCATAGACTTTCTACACATGAAAACACAAAAAAGCAGAAGTATTACTACCGTGTAGATGGCCATAATTTGTGCTAGTTTTGGACAATCAGCATAGGCAACAGTGAGCTAAGAGCACACTGTAGTATGCACTGTAGGTATCCAGAGAGTTGTTTTCTGGTAGCTAGATTGTGCCGATGGCTTGCCTGGTGCACCTGCTGTTCCCCAGTGGTGTTATCCATTTATCCATCTGGGGTCAAGTGAACATAGTTGGGCCAGTCTGTGCTGCCTTACAGTTTTGTTCTGCAACTATTCTGTTCAAAGCAAGCTTCGGTGCTTTACTAATGTGTGGCCAGTAGGTTGAGGGAGGTCATTCTCCCTCTCTACTCTATACTGATGAGGTCACAACTGGAATACTGCATCCAGTTCTGGGCTCCCCGGTTCAAGAGGGACAGGGAACTACTGGAGAGAGTCCAACGTAGGGCAACTATGATGATTAAGGGATTGGAGCACCTCCCTTACAAGGAAAGGCTCAGGGAGCTGGGGCTCTTTAGCCTGGACGAGCGAAGGCTGAGGGGAGACCTTATTTATGTTTACAAGTATCTAAAGGACAGGTTGAAGGCTGTTGGAGCCGGACTCTTTTCAGTGGTTTCCAGCCATAGGACAAGGGGCAACGGGCTCAAGCTGGAACATACGAAGTTCCATTCAAATATGAGAAAAAACTTCTTTATGGTGAGGGTGATGGAGCACTGGAACAGGCTGCCCAGGGAGGTTGTGGAGTCCCCTTCTCTGGAGATCTTCAAGACCCGCCTGGATGCAGTCCTGAGTAATGTGTTCTAGGCAATCCTGCTTTAGCAGGGGAGTTGGACTAGATGATCTCTAGAGGTCCCTTCCAACTCTGACAATTCCGTGATTGATTACGGTGTGTATCGCAATAAATTTCACTGATGTCAGTTTAATTGGTGGTATAGAAAAAAAGAACATCTGCTAGATTTCTGAACCCTGCATTTCTCTTCCCTTTTCTCTTCTCCTGTTCCCTTCTCCTTTCCTTTCTCTCTTCTGCTTTATCCTTCCTTTTTCCCCTTCCACTTCCCTCTTCTCATTCCCTTTCCTCTCCCCTTACTTACTCCCTTCCCTTTCAGTTTTTCCCTTAGAGGTACTATCCAAAGAAGAATCTAAATTATGCAGCTTGCTTTATTTCTTTGGATATCTGCTGAACTGTTTCCTGTCATAGCTCAAGGTAGAATTTATTAATACTGAGTTTAAAGGATACAAAGAGAGTTCTTGCGAATACATTACAGAGAAAGATATATTAGGGATGTGAATCTATTACTAAATTAGGATGGGCTTGAAATTTTTCGTGCTTTTAGATGCTCTAGTGGATTTGATTGCAAGATCAGTGTCACCAAGAAGAGCCACCAACTCATTAAGATGCTGATGAAATGCAAGAGATAGGAAAACTGGATTGTGTAGACAAATGTGGAGGTACTAAGTAGTTAAATGAATTTAATTACTCAGTTATTTTTTACAAGTCCTGATGGCTTCATGCTTTATACTCTTTCAGAGAAGTGACTGGTGTACATAAAACCAGACCTGTTTGAAAAAAAGTCTTCAGAATGCCTGAAAAAGAATAAAGCTTTTGGCCTCTGTTAACGCCCTTTGCTAATTTCTACTTTACAGTGGTTTTGTTGGAAACACAGTAATCCTGGCAATTATTGCCAAGAAATCTAATATCATGCTAATTTATAGGAAAAATCCAATATTTAGAGAAAAATCATTCAACTGCTAATTGAATTTTGAGCAATAAAAAGACTTAATTTTCTCAAAGAAATAATTTCAAACTTGATTGGTTTTTTTAGCTAAATAACAAAACCAATAGATTAAGATATTGCAGTTGGCTCTGTATGTTACAACTGTCATTGAACCATTTATTAAATACTTGCAAAATTTTGCATGGAACGTTATGAGGTAGATAATGACCTTTGTCAGGCAGAGTTCTGCAACCAAAACACATGAAAAGAAATAGGTTTTAGGTGTCATGTCACCTAGTGATGCTCCTGAAGGAAGGATTTGCAGCATGTCATTGTACATACAGATGACATTGTGACTCTCAAGAACATGGAAATGTTATAATATTAAACCCCCCAAAAAAGAACACTCTAGTATGTATAAAGCAGTTTATTCTTCGGGAGAGATTATTTCAAAAAATATTGAATGTAAAGATCAACTGGTTTTAGCAGAAAGTCTAGTGTGAATTTTCAGTCAATACTATTTTATCTGGTGCATGCAAAACCTGGGAGGCAATAGCACTAATTAAGGAGCTAAATTCAGTAATGACACAAGGCAGATTATAGAGTACATTCTGTGCAGGTATCAATTCTATATTTAGAGCAGAGGTAGTTGGGTGATGGGCACACTCTAAATGCTAATAAGAAAGGAAAGATTAGATAAGAGGAACAGAGCTGTTTAATTGGTTGCCATTATAGCAGATAACAGAAAGTATTTATCTCAATGGTTCTTCCTATCTATTATTCATGGAAACGCTTTCCATATGTGAACTGAGAAACTGATTATTGTTTCCTCAGTGATCAATATGCTAAGGGTACGATCTTCCATGCCTTATACAACTGGAATAGACTCACTCTAGTTGTCTTCAGGTCAGTTACACTCTCCAAAAGTAGTGCATGGCTTTTCTGTTTCACAGTGTCTGATGAGGGGTTCAAGATTCCAAGAGACACTGTAGCAGAGCAGTGAGAGATGGGGTAAGAAAAGGCTGAAATAAGATTATCTGTTTTCAGGCTAATTTGGGGACTTCTATGCATGTAAATAATAATTACATTCAGGCTTTGAAGAATAAAGTAGGATTGGCTATTACATGGCCTGGGAGAGAAAACAGAAGGATGGAGTTTACAGGAGCAAGTTAATTCTGTAGGAATACTCATGCTTTATTATCCCTGAATTTCAACTATTCAAGTCACTTCAACTATTCTAGTAACTTCAGGTTCAGGGTATTTGACTTAGTCTTGACTTTGTCTTGACTTTGACTTAGAAGTCTGCACCTTCTAAGGAAGTTGGCACGCTAATGTATCTTAATGAGTTTCCTTTACTACTGTTCAAAAACTTCTTTAAAATACTTTTTGCTTTGCACTTAGATAATCTGCTGCTGCTGTTTGTTGCTTTGCAAGCAGTAGGCCCAGAGAGAGCTATGCTCAGGATCAGCATCATTCAAAAAACGTGTGCGCCTCCATACAGAGTAGTCGTCAGTGTTGTCCTCTGTTGTGGGGAAACAAAGAGGGAAGTTGTGATCTCCCTGAGATAATTGAAGGAGTCTGTGATTAGAACTGAGATGCGAATCCTTGCTCCAAGGCCTGTACCCAGACCATGAGACCATTTCTTTTACAACTTTCTCTTTAACCTGTCAAACTGAGACACTTCTCATGGTAGTTGTTTTGATACTAAACTGACACATTCAGATATCACTTTCTATGTGTGAATTCTTACTCAGTGTTTTGCGGTAATAGTGACAACATCAATATTTAAAAATAAACAACTTGTTTAGTTTTATGTTTGTTAAATAAAGGCTTGTCCTAAAAAAAGCAGCTCTTAAAATTCATTAAATTCCATGAATGAATGTCTCATTAAGTACAAAATGTCATTTAAATTGGAAAATGATTACCTCCCACATTGTTACAGCTACTGCTACAAACCAAACAATTTCAACAAATCTTTTCTGAGTGCTCGCATCCTGCAACAATATCTGTTTTTCTCTCACTGCATTGCTCATCACTGACAATTTCTTGCCCCATTCTAGCATGCGTTGTGGAAGAAGAGGAATATTTAAGGTTGGAATACAGCCTGGAGCGTAATGTTGAAGTGACCTTTTTTATGTGAGACGTTTCAAAACAACAAAAAAAAGATAAATTTTAAATCTCAGCTATACTGAGTCTGGTTGGGATAGAGTTAACTTTCTTCATAGCAGCCATTTTGGTGCTGTGTTTTGGATTTGTGGCTAAAACAATGCTCATAACACACAAATGTTCTGGCTGTTGCTGAACAGTGCAGCACTCTGCTTCCCTCAGTGAGTAGAATGGCAGTGGGCAAGAAGTTTGCAGGAAACACAGCTGGGCCATGTGGATATATTCCATACCATAGAACTTCATGCTCAGCAATAAAAACTGGAGGTAGAGGAAGGAGAGGCACTTTGTTGTCCAAGGAGGTTGTTGCTCGGACACCAGCTGGGCATTTGTCTGATTGTGGGAGGTGGTGCATAATTGCCTTTGCATCGATTGATTTTTCTCTTTCTTTCACTTATTAAACTGTCTTTAGCTCAACCCACGAGTTTTCTCACTTTTGCTCTTCCTATTCTCTCCCCAGTCCTGCTGGGGGCTGGAGTGAGCGAGTGGCTGTGTGGGTGCTTGGCAGCTGGCTGGGGTCATCCCACCACACCTGCCGACCTTTCCTTCGGTTCATGCAGCACGGGCTGTTTCAACCCCTCAGGATGTCTGGGATGAGAGCATGTAGAACAGCCTCAAATCTCTGTCTTCAGAAACAAACAAATTGCAGTTAAGTCTAACAGAGTTCTTAGACTTCCCAGTGTATGGTAGCTGATGACAAACTTGAAGGTACATAATGAAGAGTTAGTGGATTTATAAAAATAAAAACTTTCTTTTCTCTGATGTATAGTTTTGCTTTTTCTCCAAAGACTAAGGAGGATGTTCTTTAAATATGAAATGTGATTAGTATACTTAAAGATCTTCTTCTTCATATGCAGTAAGGCTGCACAAGGCTATGTCTAGCTCAAAAAGAATAGTACTGTATGAAGAAAAGAAGGCAGAATTAGTCAAGAGCAGTGTTAACCCACCTAATTTCATAAAAATAGTAAAGTAGCGTTGGAATTCAAATTGCAAATATGCAAGTTGCTCAAACAAAGCTAGTTGTGCCCACAGCCATGGTAATTACATGCCTAATTTGAGACTTCTGTATCTGGAAGGCCTCAGGAATATTTCATGATAGAAGGTCTACCAGAGATGTCAGATGGGCGCAGCTGCCAACCCCAAAGTCAGTTTAGTGACAACAGCATGAAGTGAAAATAATGAATATGGGAAACAGCAAAGAAAATTAAACACTGTTAAGCACTAAGGAGAATTGAGTAGCCTTAAAGAACACATATAAACATTTCAAATGCAATAAAAATAATCCACACCATTTATTATGCCAATTTATGACTACATAGTCTAGAAAAATGTTTATTTTGTAATACTTTCTTAGATAATAATGCAATTTTTTAGCTTCTATTTTATTGATGATATTGCTGTTGATAGGATATACTAGGCACATATTACTAGATGAATGTAGTGCTATATCTCTACACAGCAATTTCCAAGTACAAGGTGTTACTCTACACAAATTATCAATATGTTCTTTGAATTGCATCTCCTCTGTCTTTTATGGTGCTACTTTTATTGCTCTTTATCCTTAATTTTGAATGAAAAATACCAATTCTAGCTTTTATTAATGGCAATTTCGTGTATTTATTTAGCCATTTATTTATATAGCCACAGTATTTAGCTATTATTTTTCCTAATGTACTTTCTACTATGCTGGTATGAGATTCTTGTTCCAATAAAATATTCTCTATTTTTTACTTCAGAAATTATTATATTTTCCCTGAGTTTTTCCAACTGTCACTTTTTTTCTTTTTTCTTTCTTTTTCCTTTTCCTGAAGGGCATTACTTTAAACTGGCTCCTCATTTCTCCTATATTGTGTTGATTTCTAGTGGGTGGGTATGAGACCTGAAAGGCTCACATTCATATCCATTACTATTAACTTACTTAAGATCTAAGAATTGATACCAGAGCATAAGATTACTGAGATTTCTCTTTTGTTTCTCTGAGGACTGGGGATAAGAGTATAGTATGGCAAAAAATAACTAGAAGAAAGAAATTCCTTGTCTGTTGAAAGCAATACTTAGCTCAGTAAACAAGGGCAAGCAAAAGTGTCTCTCGAGGTGTGTGCCAATGAACAGTTCAGTCATTTCTACTGAAGTGCAGGGCCCTGCACCTGAGTCAGGGCAACCTCTGGTATCAATACAGGCTGGGGAATGAAGGGATTGAGAGCAGCCCTGCAGAGAAGAACCTGGGGGTACTGGTGGATGAAAAGCTGGACATGAGCCAACAACATGTGCTTACAGCCCAGAAAGCCAGCCATATCCTGGGCTGCATCACAAGAAGTGTTGCCAGCAGGTCGAGGGAGGAGATTATCCCTCTCTGCTCTGATCTGGTGAGACCCCACCTGAAGTACTGCAACCAGCTGTGGAGCCCTCAGCACAGGAAGGACAGGGACTTTGTGGAGCAGGTCCAGACGAGGGCCACAAAAATGATCAGAGGGCTGAAACACCTCTCCTGTGAAGACAGGCTGAGAAAGTTGGGATTGTTCAGCCTGGAGAACGTTCTGGGGAGATCTTATTGTAGCCTTTCAGTACTCAAAGGGGGCTTATAAGAAAGACAGGACAGGCTTTTTAGCAGGGTCTGTTGTGATAGGAGATGGGGTAATAGTTTTAAACTAAAAGAGGGCAGATTTAGATTGGACATGAGGAAGAAGTCTATTACAATGAGGGTGGTGAAACGCTGGAACAGGTTGCCTGGAGAGGTCATAGGTGCCCCATCCCTGGGAACATCCAAGGTCAGGTTGGAGTGGGCTCTGAGCAACCTGATCTAGTGGAAGATGTCCCTGGTCATTGCAGGAGAGACTGGACTAGATGACCTGTAAAGGTCCCTTCCAACCGAAACTATTCTATGATTCCATGTTGTGTTGTTCTTTACACGAGTAACCACAGTCCAAAGCAATTTCCATATGACTTAGGATCTGAGGTCACAGTTCTTTGCAGCGTTGCCAGCTTTATTGAATGAGTGGGATGATTTCTGGCAGTTAAATTTAAACTGAAATGTCAACTAAAGGACACCAGAAGAAGTCTGTGCATGAACCAGATCCATATTTGACTAAGGATAAGATAAATGGGCCCACTTATATTGTGACTATCCGGTCTCAAACAATGCAGTAAGTGCACTATTTATCAATAGAAAATTGACTTTAATAGGTAGGAAGTGTCAATATACAAAAAAATGTTATT
This sequence comes from Calidris pugnax, assembly GCF_001431845.1. NCBI lineage: Eukaryota > Metazoa > Chordata > Aves > Charadriiformes > Scolopacidae > Calidris > Calidris pugnax. The sequence continues at coordinate 9,983,673 of NW_015090839.1, read as the reverse complement.
TTTTTCAGGATATATTCAAGTTCACTTTTTCGTCGTTATAATCAATGATCAGAAAGGGTGTGATGCAATTGCGAGTTATCAAAAATCCTGTCAACTCTACATAGGGAATTAACTGCTTAAAAATAAAAGTAGACTATTCAGAGCAATCCATCCAAAATGCTGTGCAAAACACAGATGTCACCTTTGTCATGGAATATAAATCTACCTACTGCCTTTCTTTTCATTGTGACAAGCCTACCATTTTTATCCTCCAAAAAGCAAACAAACAAAAACACAAAAAAAACCCCTCTTGAGTGTTTCTAAAATTTGAGTGAGCTTGTAGTGGACCTGTTGGAAAAAGTCCAGAGGAGGGGCATGAAGATGATCAGAGGGCTGGACACCTCTCTTGTGACAGCAGGCTGAGAGATTTGGGGTTGTTCTGGAGAAGAACTGGCTCCAGGAAGACCTTATAGCAGTTTTCCAGTATTTAAAAGCGGCCTACAGGAGAGATGGAGAGATGGGGAGGGACTCTTTATCAGGGAGTGTAGCAATAGAACAAAGAGTAATGGTTTAAAACTGAAAGAGGGTAGATTTAGATCAGGTATTAGGATGAATATAACACCTGTAAGATGAGGTAATCATCTTCATTCTATTGTACACAGAGTATATCTTCGTATGCAAAAACCTTCACTTTCTTAAAAACTTTGTAGCCAGATTTTTATTCCTTTCGTCCTGAAACTAAAGGCAACAGAAAATAAGCAGATGGGAAGTCTTTATACCATTATCTTAAAGATCCAATGAAGAGAAAATTGGAATTTCTTTCTCTGCATGGATTTTTTTGTTTATGTGATGGAGAAACAGGGTTTATAAAATGAACCCTCATCAAATACCACTATATCATTTATAAAATGAGTCCACATCAAATACCACTATTGGCCAGGGGACCATAGTGGGAAATTCCTTAGAACTCTCAGCTCAAACACCAGCCTGGCAATCAAGAGCCAAACAGTGAGTAGTGTGAATACTGATGGAAACTTTAGGCCATATTTTGTTCAGCCAGTAGTACTAATAGAATGTTCAGAGAACTGTTTCTTCAGTTCCCTTATCTAAGACAAGGAAGCCCATCAGTTGAGACCAATCATCATATATTATCGCTTCTCATTTTACATTTTTACCATTTATTGTATTCATTATAAATATAGAAGTATTTTTCCAGGTTTTATTGTGTTAAATATGAGTACAGAATAAAAACACACAGGATTTTTGTGAACTTTTGCTGGATGCTTAAAACTGATTTTACCATGGAAAGATTAGTTAATCTTGAAAGTTGAGGTCTTACTTTGTATTAGTGCTGCACTGATGCAACAAGAATGTCTTACAGTAAATGCCATGGGCTACAATTCATACTGATAAAATAGAAAATCTCAGGCAAATGAATTTAATCATCACTTGCATTTCTAGGGAAACATAACATTTCAGGATTTCTGTCTGTAAATATTAACTTAATTCCAATAATCAGTTAAGTGTGTTATACACATTGAAGGATGTAGTTACATCCATGGAAGAAGGACAAAAGATGTATTATGAGGTTTATACCTTAGCTGAATCCATTAAAGATGCCAGGATGAGTGCCACAACTAAGAAAAAGGGATGTTTGTAGAAATAGGTGCTTACAGACCAGTATCTGCAAGACTCCTATAAATTACTCTTTTTCTTAATATCATTTTGAAATTCACGTTCATGGAATAACATTTTTTAGTTAGAAGGTATGGAGAACCTGGCATTTAAGCTGATGTTGGCAGTGTTAATTAGTAGAATCTTGCTAATGAGAAGTTTCACAGTGGTTTTCGTATCAAGTTTAAGGTTTCCTTTACTAAAATTTACAGGTATAAAAGCACTACTTTTACTTTTCAGAGGTATTGGACATAGACTTCATACCCTCCATATTTGGGTCACTAAAATCCTTGTTTCACCAAAACTTCTGCAGCAACATGAAGCTCTATCTCAATGATGAGGCCATTTACTGTCAGCTCTCATTGGGATCCAGTCTTTCACTCATTCTGCCAGCACAGTGATGTAGGCAGTAGATACAAGATTGATATGAAAATAATATACTGCTCTACTTGTCCAACTCCTCATCATGCACACTCCTTGACCCCACTGTGGTCCAATGTTCAGACAGAACAAACAGCTGAGCACAAGCAAGTCAAGGCTAATGCTATCGGTGGAGAATAAAGTCCGTAGAATTTGTAGCTATATTTTTGCCTGCTTCATCAGATTTAAGCCTGCAGTTCCAGACTTTTTTATTAATATGTTACATATGCCTTGCATACAGACCAAAGTTTGCTCTACTCTTCTCTGAGCCTGGATGGCTTAGCATAGCACAGTGCTGCAGAAAATACACCTTGCTTTCAACCTGAGTTTATTGGGTTAAAAATAAGCTGGAGCCAATGGGGATATATGGCTTTTTCTAGCAACAGGCTTACAGCTGGCTAGACCTCTGTGGATGAATTACGCTCTGGTATGCCTGCTAAAGATGACTCCATATGGAAATAAACAGATATTGTTTACAGATTAGACTTTTCTCTGTGTCCAGTTGTCAAGCAGATTCTGTCCATTCCAGGCAAATGCTGATCAGGCTTCAGTTGTATTTAGCATTGGTCTCCTTTCTCCAGTTTCCATTAACATGTTTGTTGCATGAAACTGTCAGTAGCCAGGAAAGTCTTGTATCGGGGAGCAGCAAGAGCAGGCAACCCTGCAAGGGCAGGAGAGCCAAAAGCTGGGCATGACAACAAGGCAAGCAGGTATCTCACTGACAATGGTCCCATGGCACCCAAGGTGAGCAGAGCAGGTGTGTTGAGAGTAATCAGTTGCAGCCAAGAGTCCAAATCACTAGTCAAGTTCTTGGTGATAGATAGGGCAGGTCCAAGGCCAAGCTGGGATGCTGAATCAGAAAGTGATGAGGTGTGATGAGGTCCAAAGACAGTAACCTGGGTCAGATACAGGCTCATTGTCTCCAGCCAAAGCCACAGAACTCAAGAGGTCAAGCCAGGAAGTCAGACCCCACAGCTCAGGGTTAGGGTTTGGATTAATGAGGTACCTGGCCAGGTACAGGCATAGGCGTGACTGCAGGCCCACTGCAGTGTAGCTTAAGCAGGAACCAACAGTGAGAGCCTCAGCTGAAAAGCAGAGGGCTTTTGTGGAGAGCCTCAGCAGAGACTCTTTCTAGCTGTTTCTTCAGAAGGTTTTTCATCAGCAAGCTGGCATTGAGCACAGAAAAATGAACTCCTCAAAGGGCAGGCATGCACTTAGGACCCTAACAGTCCAATTTCTATGAGAGACAGCAATTCATCTTCAGAGGAATATGCACTTTTCTTCCTTTTTTTGTATAAATCTCATGTTATAAGAGAACAGTCTTGCAATAAGCTCAGTAAGTTCGGCCTCAAATGAGTAAGATCTCACTTTAAGATCTACATGGAGACCATAGCTAACATGAGTAAAGCTCAATTCTGCAGAAATTTTCTCAGAAACTTTACAAGACTGTGCAAACAAAAGTTACATTTTAATCTGACTTGTTATTTCTTTAGAAAAGGCATTTTTAAGGAATTATTTTTTTGGTCTTCCTTTTGTAATAGAGGTATAATTAATCTGCCAACCAGCAGAGTGAGAAAAAAAAGCTGCTCTCTACATTTTTTGTTCATTTAAAAATTTCTTTTTACAAGTTTTTGTTTCCCATTTTCTGGCTTTCTTTAGAATTGTCCCTCTGCCTTCTTTCTCGACTTGATGAGTATATACTTAACTTTGATTTAATTATTTTTCTGCTGTGTGCATTTGGGACTTCTGAGCAAATTTGTGCTGGTGTACTTACTTTAAGTGTTGGTATTGTATCAGATACCAATTCCCTCAAAACAGACTGGTCCATCTGGTTTAGTATCCTGTTTCCTGTAATGGCTAGTAACAGATGCTTGACAGGAGATTGCAAGAAATCCCATACAGCCCAATTTTGATACATTTATTCATTAGGGTACAATTTCTGAGTTAAAGGTGGACTTTGTAGAGTTAATGTGCTTTTATTTTTAAAAAGGTATCTTACCACATAATGGTGATAGCTCTTTATTCAAATATAGCTTCAATCCTTTCAAACATGTGATTAGTCCTTTTATGAATCATACTAAATTATCACAGTCATCACATAACTCACAAAACATAACTGTTTTGTCCAGTCAAAATTAAAAATATAAACATTCAGTCTTCTGAATTTCAAATTATTTATCCAGGTGGATTTTTTAGAAGGAATAATTGTACAAACTGTCAGAGAATACAGTGAAGATTAAACAAGCGTATTTGTGCAAATTAAACAATAACTAACATCTGGAGCACCTGGAATTTATTGAAATCAAAGATCTGTTATTCAGAAATTATTAGAAATATCTTTACGTACAACCAGTAATAGCACTAATATCATGGGAATATGTAGATGAGTCATTTTCTCCATTATAATTTTTAAGTACTGCTAAATTATCACATTCTTGTGATAACAACACATTCTTGTGTTAACAATACAAGTAAGCAGCTAGTATTGCATATAATATTCCAGGTGCTTTATAATTACTTCTAGGTAGAGATTTTTCTTTCTTTCACATCCCTGTGCTATACACAAACCTCCAGGTCAGTGCATCTGCAGTAGTCTACATATTATAAATGCCAAGTGATGTGAATGCTGAACAGATGGTTTTGAGCAGACCATTGCTATTTCTTGCCCCTGTCTGCAGCTCTGTTTCAAAGCAAGAAGAGCTGAGACTAATCTCTTTTGTTGGCATTTCTTTTGTTTTTCTGATTATATTAGAGTTAGAGCTTTTAATTATTTTGTGGGACTTGAAGGATTCCGTGTCATGGAAAGTTCCCAAAAGTAGGTCAGGTATCACATGTGTTGACAGCTTAAAAAAGGCACAAAGATGAGTTGCAATAGATGTTCAGGAAATTAAGCTGGTAGCAGCCACAGAGTGTGTGGTTTTCTTGGCACTCTAAAACTCTCTAAAACAGAGAGGCTTTAGAAAAAAAGACCTTTTAGTACTGATGCTTGCCAATCTTGCTTAATGTAACTGTATACAAACAACAGAATATATTTACAGTTATACAAACATGTATTTAAGTTGAAATAGAACCCTGCTATTTAAGGCAACTTTCCATCATATATAGTCTTGTAAATGAATACTCCTTTATGTTAAACTATAAATAATATTTTAAAATATATGAACAGTCAAACTCAGGCATTCAACATTTTCAATATAGCTGATTTAAAGGTGCCTGCAGAAACTTAATTCTTCAATATCATTCCTCTCACATGCCATTGTAATACTTCGCTTAATTAAAGCATCACAAACACTGGTTTTCACAGGACCCTTGTCACATTCCCTGCAGAGGATGGAGAACACTTCCTAAGAGCATTTTTTTGGAGTTTTGTTTTCTGCTCATTGTTCAATGTGTGGTCCTATGCCTTTTTTACTCTGCATTGTTCAAGCTTTACTTAAAAGACAGAATCCTTTAATGTCTATTCTGTGGCATTCATTACAGTGATGTTTGGCTATTTCATGCAACAGTTAATTTATATTCATTTGGTCCTTATGACAATGAGGATGAACTCATTTTACAGGTGGAAAGTTGAGACAGGCAGACAGTAAAGGGGAATGTATCATTTAAACTAAGAGTCCCAAGTCTGAGAAACCCATCTTCAGTTTTCATATATAGAGTCATTTATATGTTTATAGCACAGCTAGTTCTATTGCAAATGTGAGTGCTTACCATTCAAGCAAATCAGACTTCCAGGTATCAAACTGAATCTCTAATCTGAGATCCCCTGCAAGTTCTTGGGTACTTAAGCCATTGAAGTAACTGAAATACCGGCATACTCTATGTGGACTGACAGCATGCAATACATAGTTAACTTGTGAATTTCATCAGTATTTCATAGCAGAGTAATATTTGATTTCATTGCACGCTGGAAATGTTGTTTGCTTTATATTTCTGTCTGTATCCTCCAGACCTTACTCCTTCCTCGCTCTTCAGTTCCTGGCCATTGTATTTTGCTGTTATGATGATGTTATATGCTGTACTGTACTTTATTATATTATTCTTTCTTCTCAGTTTTCGTTCAGTCTGAATAGTATAATTCTTAGCCATCTTTATAGGTTCTAACCTATTTCCTTACTTATTCACTTCCCTTAGCTGCTTTAAGCCTCTTTAGAACCAACTCCCCAGGTTCTTTATCAAGTACTTTGTCTGACCTTTATCTCTACATCTTTCTCATCCATGTAGTTCAAGTAATTCACTGAAGCACAAATAAAATAATGTCTATATTGTACCAGAGCTTAACCCCATTCTATTAAGCAACTAGTAAAAGCAATTGCAGCAAAAGTTCTGCAGCGTTTCCAATATGGTGTGTGTTCAGTGTAAAATATTAGAAATATTAGAAATTTAGTTCTAATAACATCGCAGTCAACATGCAGGTTTCTTCAGGTCTTATATAGTAGTGTCACATTTGGGCAGATTTTTGTAGGTGCAGCAGAAGGAGCATTACTCAACAAATGCCATCGCCTAAATGAGGAGCTCTAAAATACAGCAGCTACATATAACAGATGTGGATTTTTCTTTAACCTTTTTTTCTTACAAGAAGCTCTACTGTTCTGGATGAAACTTAAAAGTAAACCAAAGCAAAGTATCCTAAGACAAACAGCATTCATGTAAAATTTTAGCTCAAATACATAGAATCATAGAATTGTTTAGGTTGGAAGGGACCTTTAAGATCATCTAGTCCAACCATCAGCCTAACTCACCAGCAATCCTCTTGTCAAGGAGTAGTAAATTCATTAATTAATTCTGTCTGTGTCAGTGTTTCCATTGGACTTGGCTTTTGACAGACATCTTCACTTTTTTTTTGAAGAACCACACGGCTGATCAATCTCCAGTTTCTTAATCTCTTTTTAAGGACTTCTATCTAATGCCAGTGGACATCCTTGCACAGCATATAATGGGATTAGATGTTTGAACAGCCAGTTTATGAACAAATTTGCTATGCAGTTCACAGCCTTAATAATACAGAAGACTGCATTGACCCAAGGCAGAACAAAACATCTCAGCCCTTGATTGCACTTTCTACTGGCTCATGCTGGATAAGCCAGTGGGAGTCCTGGACATCCTAATGTATGGGCAGCCCACACAATACTTGTCATATAAATGATGTCATAACTCTGATTAGAACTAGCTCATACCGCTATTCTTGCATCTAGCAGTGGTACAATTGTATCATAGAGAAGAGTCCACCCACTAGCAGAGCAGTGACTGATCATTTCCAATCCAGTTCTTCCCTGTAGTTTAGTGTGCAGGTAAATTAAAGTGCTTGTAGGTGTTGTATATATAAGGAATTACAGTTGTAAGGAACATTCCTCTTGTTAGTAAATATTACTGGCTACACTGGGTAGGACCCACATCTTGCTTTCCTCTCTTATTTTTCTTAAATCTATTAATTATATTTAACATAGATGTCACAAAAATCAGATGTTGAACAATAACTATCATTAATTCACTTTAAATTGTAGAAAATATTACATGTATCTCTAGGAAAATTTTCTCATCAATTTTATAATTATGTGTGGATTTAGTCTTTGCAGGCTTGTGGAAAGGCCATGTACTTCTCTGTCAGTAAATGCAGGCTAGACTGAACCATCAAAACATTTCTGGAAAAGATGTGATTGTGGAGTCACAAAGCTAACTTAGAATCCCAAAACTCTGAGCTAATATCCTTGTTCCAGTATGGATTTGTTCTGTGATCTTGGAGAGGCTGGGGTTTTTTGTGAAGATGAATAGACTTGTTGTAAAGTGAAGTTAGGAAATCATGATGCAATAGAACCTCTTCTTTTATCAGTCAATCCAACACTGCCCACCTTGTTACTGTTCCAAATGGGGTATTCATGAACAAGGGTAATAATGAAAGTGGTAATACTAATTTTAATAGCCTGTAAGGCTTCGGAATAAATTTTTAAGAAAATAATAACTGAAGTCATGAAAGGAAATAATAAATGAAAACCTGCAATTGTATTTTCCCATTGGGAGATTGCATCAGAGTAATCTGAAACCTTTTCTTGACAAGATAATTGGAATTTTGTAGAAGGGAAATGTAGCTTGACTTTTCTGTAGGACTTAGTAAAGTCCTTGGTATTGTGCCTCCAGGGAAGTTACAAGTGAAAGTGAACATAGAGATTAGTAAAAGAATTGAATGGTAGATGGCAGATGGGCCTCACAGCACCAGTTCCCTCAGATCCTTGGATGGTTTCCTTCTAGTACTTCCTTCAAGTACTATGAACTTGTCTGATTTGCTTAAATGTTCTCGACTCCTCCCTTCTCTACTCTGGATGATGCTTTGCTCCTGCAGACTCTCAATATACTTGGTGGCATGTGAGGGCTGAGAGCAGACTTCAAAAATTAACTAGAAAATTCTACTGTAATGATTTCTTATTATTTCTGTTTGAAGAAACAAATTTTTTAAGATGGAATTAGAACTATTTTATGGAAAAACCACAGATAATGTATTAAATTGAATATAAAAATCACCTACAACTTTCTGTTTATGCACTGTAGATCAGCAGGTATGCTGTTGGTTCTTTTTTATCTGCTGTTACAGCATAAAAGAATAGGTATAAACAGTAATTTCTTCTCTGTGTACTATATTTATATGCATTTATATGCACTTATTCATTATAATTGTCAAGGAGTTAAAAAGATTAAATAATCTTTGTATGCCTACATGATAAAATACTGCTATCTTCATATTTCTGTCAGAACTGGCTTTGTCTTACTACCTACAACCTCTATTTAAGACGTGGATTCTAACAGGAGATTATACAAGCAAAGTAAATTTTCTTTCTAACTGCATCTTGCAAACATGAAAAATGAAAGATGCTCTTCTGACACTGTAGTTTCATTCCTCTTTTAGATTTGATACTAGTTTTATAGAGTGAAAATGAAATTCATCATTTGAAAAGTAATTACAGTCTGTCACCTGCTGACCCAACTACAAAAACGTTGGTAGACAGATATTGAGGTCATGTCACTAGTCATTCTGAGCAATATTTCCAAGAAAGCCACTTTTCTGGCTGCTAAAATCTACAGCCTAACAGGTGGGTGGCATGCAGTCAGCATGACAGCGTTGAGTGTCATTTTATTTTCCATCATTACCTTACTTGGAATAAAAATGTTATAACAGTTTATCTACCAGAAAATATTTTGGAGGCTGCTTCTAAGCTCAGTGTTAAAATAGATGTGTGTGTTCCCATTTACACAGTTCTGAAAATAATCACTTAATTCCTCCAACTTGTATGTAACTTTATTGTCAAATTGTGCTGCCATTACTGCTCACTAGTCTATAGTTCCAAATAGAGATTTTTAAGATATTTTCAACATATTTAAAGTTTGTCAATGTCTCTTTATGTGGAAGGCAAGCTTTTTTTTCCTGTTGAGTTGAGAATTTCTTTTTTAATTCCTGTGTTAGATTCTTCTGTACAGTGACTGACTAGCATGGTAAGATACCTTGTTGTTTGCCTACGGTGGTACTCAAGAAGGAAAGGAATCCTTTGGTCATATTAGGTTGACCATCAAAGTTCTACCCAGTACAAATTCATTTTAAGGAGGAGTTGAAAAGTTAATAGATTAGTGGAGATTCGATGTATATTCAATGAATATAATAAATAAAACAGCAACAAAAATATTTCTACTAAAAAAAGGAACAAAAACTATGATCAACATGTAAAAGACTCAGCTATAAAATGGAGGAACATGAAAAGCAGAAATAGCCATCTACGCAGTAGGTACATTTTTGTTAGTACAGAACACTCTCAGAAAATTTAACATCAACTATTCCCTTATTGTAAAATAATTTAAGCGCATTGAACATAAAATGTCCAAATTAACTCGGGCAGAAAATGTGAGAGGAGAGTGAAACATTTGGCATGCATAAAACAGATTTATTGCTGTCAAAAGATAAAGACCTGGAAAGCAGCATGAAGATTTCATTGGGCTGGCTAAATGAGGGTCAGTCACAAATACCAATAAAGAGAAAATATCTTGCAAAAATATCTTATGTCAACAAAGTTAAAAAAACTAAAAATCCAGGATAAGAATTAGATGCTTGTGAATTAAGAAACATTTTCCAACAGAAAACATTTTAAAATAGAAAAAATAGTAAAAGGTATGCATAAAAGTTTAAAAGTATGTATTAAAGTATCAATACTGTTCTGCAGATGCGGTTATTTTGTTGGTTTTTTAAGAATATGCATACCGCATAAACTTCCTGTGCGAAATTCCTACTGGGAATCACGTCATCTGGGAGTTGTAGTTCAGTAACCGCTTCCTTACTTGCTGGCACTCTTAATGTAAAACAAAGTATTCTGAAGTTCCATGTAGCTTCCTGCCAAGCTAACTTGTTTGATGAATCCTAGGAGTAACATCACCTTGTGGGCATCATGAGACATGTCATCAGATCTGTAACACCCCTGAACTGCAGTTCAGTTATACTGAATTAACTTGAAATGAAGCTCTCCAGGTCACTTTCAAAAAGCTGATTCTCTATATTGCATACAAACCTGTTTGGATTTTATATAAAATGCTCCAACAGAAACTTTTGATACTTCCAACTAAATAATTTTCAAAATTTGTGGTCCTTGACATATCATGAAATCTGGTTCTTCAAGCTTACGTGTGTGTGACAATCTATATTATAGTCCACTGGTTAGAAAATCTAATTCAAAACAATATGAGGCAAAACATCATTTTGAAAGTATAAAGTATTGGTAATTGATGAATTTACTTACTAATGAAATTGAGCCTGCTTATTCCAATAGTAATTAATTAGTTCATAGCATGGAGGCTGCTGTGATAAAATAATAAAATTAGTGCTGAGGTTTAGTGGTCAGTCTTCTTAGACTTCTGTAGTAAATTACCATCTCTTTGGCAGATATATCTTATCTACAAGATGTTCAGTGACAGTGCGCGTTCTTTTGTAATACCTAAGGTACAAGGAGTGTCTGTAAAAGGTTGCACAAACATGGACTATAATGGATCAAAACGTGACAATCCCCCGTGTTGCCTAGTGAACTAAAATACATGGAAGTTGTTCTTCCAATAGCCAAGATTTCATCATATATACCAGGAACATATTCTAAATTAAAAAGCTGCAAGCACCTCTCAAAAAAGAATGTCTGTGATGCGCTAAAGTATGCTAAAGTCCCTAGGCAGATTTTTTTGTTTGTTTCTGAAGATTACAAGCTACTACTGTATCAGAATATCATTGGCATTAAATCAAACTTGCATCTGTTTGTAGATAGGGTTAAATACAGGGGCTCTTTCCTACAGATACAGATGGTTTAATGCTTGCTACTATGCATTGCTGTAGGTGCTTTTTGAATCTAGAGCCAGGTTTTGGTATTGTAAGAGAAGCTTGTTTGACTAGATAAACATAATTATTTGTCCTTAACCATATACAAATTCTTAAATATATCAGACTGCTAAAATACATGCTTACTTATATAATGTTATCAGAGGAAATAAGTTCATTTTGTGCTATGCTGAAATAATTGGTGTCCAATTAATCTTTTTAATTTTCCCAAGGGACTTTGTAAACCAAAGGTGTGTAATGGCTGCAAAGTAAGGCAGAATTTGCCACGTCACATAAAACAACTTTATCATCCTTCATGGTAGCAAATACATTCTTACATCAAGGTACCAAATCATCATGGTACCAAACACTTTCTTATATCAAGGAAAGTCAGGGAAACATGAGGCATCACCTTGGTCTTAAAGTATCTCAAAATGTTTCATCTAAAGACAAGCAGATCCTTATATATGGTCTTTCCTATCACTTGTCACTTAAACATCATGTGTTTGTATCGATGTTCAAATTTATTTCTTGCATTCCATTCATAACATCTGCTAATAATTATATGTACACCTGTATAAATAATCAGCATCTGCACATGTGAAGAGAGATCTCATCACATATGCTAACAAAAATAACTTTGTCCTTTTTAGATGTAGAACTGTCTTTCCTAATGCCCGTGTTCTAACTTTATGCTTTATTGATCCCGTCTGAAACCCAATATAACAGCAAAGTTTTACTTTTCAGTTAATTATCTGAAGTGGCAGTAAGCATTAGTATTTCCAATTATTTTCTGTATTTAGTATATTTTAAATGTTGATGGGGGAACCGCTTACCATATATTATTCCAGAAACTGCAGATGAAATCTCAGTTGAACTCAGGGCCTTGCTGTCTTAGCTACAGAACTGAAATTTAACGAACCCTGATACGAAAGAGTTTTCAGCCTAAACAAGCAAGGTAGGTCACAATACGGGAGAATTCACAAGAGATACAAGGTGACTTGGGATCACACTGAGCAGATCAATGGCAGAGACAGGAGAAAATCCAGGCTTCCTGAGACTCGTTTTGTCTGTTGGGTAACGCTGCTGGGTAACAGTTCCTCAGGATTTAGCAGTATTTGGTATTGATTTAGTTCAGGACTGTTCGTTTCAAGTCAGACTCTGGTGCTCAGTATTCCTTTCAGACAAATTGTGTTCTAGAGATCAGATGTACTCAGTATGTCAGTTTAATCTGTTGTTACACAACAGAACGGAGTCTTCTGTATCTCAGCTTCTGTACTCCAAAATAGTCCATTTAAAGATACTTTTTTCTGCTAATGCAATTACAACTTTAATCTGTAACTACCAAGATTTTCAGCAGCATTGATTTTGGAGTCAAAAGTATGACAAGCCTTTAAGGAGAAATCCCACTTCCAGAAGTTAAAGGTAATTAATTTCCCCAGTCAAAAATTAAGCAAAAACAAGGATTGCTTCACTGCAAGGGGAAAGAGGCCCCAAACAGAATAGTTTCTCCTGTTGCCTTTCTTCACTATGCTAGCCTGAAGAGGCTGCAAGCCCACACAGTGCAGTATTTAGACTTGAGTCTTTCCTCAGGTAAACCGCTCGAGCATTTTCTCAAGGCAGTCTGTGAGATCCACTATGCTATATAAAAAATATAGATGCAATAAGAACTTTCTATTTAACAACAAGGAAGCGGCTAAATACTGAGCATAGTAACCTCAAAAACACTGTCAAGTTTCTGGGAAAACTGTAAAGACCTTGAAATACTAATGAAGGAAACTACGTTCAAGGACGTGCTTTGGCTATGAAACCAAAGAAAAAAGGTTATGAAACTGTCATCCTGTTTAATGGTAGTGTGATCAGAGAAATGTGGTCTGAAGTTCAGTAAGGAGCTTCATTTGATGTATCCCTGTAGCCCATAGATAACACAGGATTGTATTCCTTAAAACATTTATCAGTGTTTTTATTACACCAGAATGAGTGAAGTTTGATTGCCCCAAAAAGTGTAACAAACTATTTCAAGCAAAATCAAAATATCACAGACAGAAAGCAACCCTCCTAACCAAGGGAAACCTGACACAAAAGACCAAGGTGATTACAGGTAAAGATATTGGTATGAGATTTTAGTCCAGTTAGACATTGATAAGAACAGACAGGTCTAAAAGCATCTAAAACCAAGGGAGTTTGTACACATAACAACAAATGCAGAAATATCAGTATAGGCCTCAGCATACCCTTGGGTGACCCAAATGTCAGGATTTTGAGAGGATTGCATCTTTCTCCATACCAGTTCACTTTATAGCACCTAATAAAACATTTAAGAAAATCTTGCTGTTTTAAGAAGGCCTAATGCCTCATCAGTATTCTGTGTGACCATCATTTTCTAACAAACAGCATGGAAACCATCTTCACTAGGCAGATGTAAAACAGTAATTCTCTCTCTTATCTACTGAGATGGGCTGAATTTCAACCTGATAGTGCAGTTGCTAATTCTGGAAGGAGCAATTCATACCTAGGTTTCCTGGATTTTGCTTAAAAGTGGTTAGCCATCTTTTGCTTTTGGGATAACTATGGGAGGGGAGGCTTTTCTGCTTTTTGTTTTTTTTCTGAAAGCAACTATACATGGAGGAAGTTTTGGTCTTTATAGTTTATACTTAACATTTCTAGAATGCTTCAAGTTTTTTATTTTAACGAACTTTGTCTTTTTACTGTTGCTAAAGCATTAATATTTTGGGAGGAAGTTTACAGCCTTCAAGCAAATTCAACAGTGCTTTCTTCAGCAAGCGTTCTTGGTGGTGCTACCCATGTGGGTGGATCATACGCACTGTTACAATACGTGCACAATGATATGCATTGTGAAAGGACTTCTTAGGCTTCTTCACTTCATACTTTTTTGGCTATGCACAAGGAAACCTGGAATGAAAGAGTAAGCACAGGGAGGAAATTGGATTAAAGAATGATTTTGAGATCTGAAGCTGTGAACACATTTTAAACACAGAATGAGTCATCTACATGTATGTTTGGTTTATTTACTTTCTTCTTTATTTTACTTTCTTTTTTATTTTTACTTTGAATAGCAGGCTGAAATAGGCGACACTATCGCATAGGTTAATTTAACATATCTGACTATGATTATACTAATACTGTTGACTGTTCGTCTGATTTTTGGTTTATAGAAATACAGTTACCATAGAGATGTTATTTAGAATGAGATTCACTGTGAGAGATTCACAAATAGTTTTAATTTTCCAGCATATTTGAGGTCACATTAATATTTCATCAATGAACAGTCTGCACAGTAGAGAATCGTGACTTAACTGGTCGTCAGTGATGAAGTGATAATATTTTCTTCACAATCTGAAAAAGTACTATTTAAAAGATAATATCAAATGTTAAAGACAGGAACTATTTCAGTCAAAAAGATAAATATTTTCTTATTTGTATTTTCTTCATCCCTTGCAGAAAGAGGAAAGCTTTTGTACCAGTAGAAGTGGATAATTGTTACTAAAGAGTATAATTATTAATATGGGCTTCCTACACACAGCTCAGCCAAAGAATTTCAGTTCAGATTCAGATTATTTAATTAACACTCAGTGATAGCAGGGTACCGTTGCAATGCCCTATGTATAGCCTTGCTATCTTACATATTTTTGAATAATGAATTTATAAGGATGATATGCAGATTTTGACTTTTTAATAACTATTATAATGTGTTAGCTAATTTGGACCACTTCTGTGTACCCATATCTAGTAATGAAAAATTGCACTTTGGTTCCATCTGTGGTGGCCTTATCTGAATATAAAGTAAAAGGCTAGTAGTACAATAGTACACTGCAGTTCATAGACCTTATAGCTGAGATTCTTACGCATGACTGCCAGGAAATGAACCATAAATAACCATGGTTTGGTGAGCTAAAAACAGCACTATGCAATATCAAGCAAAATCCTATATCTGAATCCCTTGTCTCATCTCTCATTACTAGTATAGACAAAGAACTGGACATGCAAAGGACAGGGAGATAATTTTTCTGCACGCTAAAGTAATTTTCTATTTAGTAATTTATTGCTGGTCAAGATGTGATTTTGAGATATTAACTCAAAACTTGCTTGGAAGATAGGGGACAAAGCCCAGCAGACTTAAATATTACAGAAGGAATAATGAAATATAATATTGAGTATGTTTAACATTTTGTGTTAAACTATTTTATGGATTTATTGTCCTAGCATTGTAGCTAATCCTAACAAAAATAGTTTGAGAGGCTGAAATAAATTATTTGCGTACAATTCAATTAAGCATTTGTGATTATTTGAATTTGTAATGCTGTGTAATGTTTTGAGTATTTATTGAGTATCTATTTTATGTTGAGCATATTGTTATAACCTACAGCCGATTTTGCAGAAGAAATTTCATTTGAAGTGTAATTTCCTGAAGGAACAAGCAGAAGTATAGTTCCTCTCTATTACCTCAATGTGGAAGCTCTGCAACATAGTCAAAGGCATTTTCTAGCTAACCTTTTGTTCAACTAAAATCAAACTGATATCAGGCATGAATGTAGTAACTCAAGCTAGTGATGCTCTAACTACTTACTTGCTTCATACTTAAAATGTTTCTTTTGACTCACAGACACTATTGTACAGCCTTAAAATTGCAGGTAGGAAATATTATTGTATATTGATCAAATCTGAATCGGGACCCAAAAGAATAAACTTCTAGGCAACATTCACCTCAAAAAGATTGTAAAATAGTGCTTTTTATGTTAATTTCATTTACCATATACAAATCATTTTTCACTTTGGGGAAATATTTAACCTTCAACCTATTGAGCAAATTGCAGTCTATCAACTCTCCATCAATGAATCTTCATCAAATCTACCAAAATATCTTAAAGGACTAATCTGTCATGGAAAGATGGCACAGAAAAAAATAGAAGGTGTAGAAATCTTCCATCCAAATAGAAGTTATATTTCTT
This sequence comes from Calidris pugnax, assembly GCF_001431845.1. Taxonomy (NCBI): domain Eukaryota; kingdom Metazoa; phylum Chordata; class Aves; order Charadriiformes; family Scolopacidae; genus Calidris; species Calidris pugnax. The sequence continues at coordinate 9,967,299 of NW_015090839.1, read as the reverse complement.
TTACACTACTTTCTGTAACCTAACTGCACAGCAGCATGGTAATTTGTAAAAGAAAGCAAATATATCCGACAAAAAGATCCATCCAAAAATATCACAGTAAAACACCAAAAAGTATCCAATCAGCCTTATAATAATAAGGCACAAAGTGTATATGCCTCCTCTTTTGGGGGAATGAAAATACAAATAATGTGTAACGGATGTTATTCACATTGTTTAGTGTGGTGCTGTGAGCTGTTCAGATGTGATTATGATAAGTAGACTGTGCAAATATATACAGAACGGAATAAAAAATTTATGAAATGAGCTATAGCACCCAGTAAGATGAACAGCAGTGACACCTCAAGAACATCAGAATTCTGTTAAAACATTTTATATTATTTTTGTACATGAAAAGAATTGGTTTTGTCATTTCTAGAACAACTTGCAAAACATCCCATAGAGTACTCAAAAGTTTGTCCCTAATACAACAATAGGAAAGCTTTTCTTTTGGGGGATGTAGGAGTAGTTACAGTAAGAACCACGAAGGAAATCTTTCTCAGAAACTGAAATTATGCAACTTGTTTGAATCTTGAATTGATTTGAATAAATACCTGCCTTCCCTTCTGTTCTCAAAAAATACCTTCATTTTCTTGAGTTTCCTTTTGGTGTAACAAGTACCTTTCAAGTTCTCTGGCATCCTTAAATCTCTCATCATGGGTCTTCCACAGGGCCAGACATACTCAGTGCCAGCTGTCTCATCAGAAATACTAAGCAGTGGAGAATGTTTGGCAACAATATTATGTGATAGAGCAAGCTAAGAAACCATTGTGTGTCATTTTCTAACAAGTACAAATACATTAGAGGTTTCCTCTGAAAAGTCAAATGATTGTAGGTTTTAAATTATAATTTTAGCAAATTTCACTATGAAAAAAAGTTAAGTTTTCTACTCTTTAATACCTATTCTGTGTAGAAGTGTTTGCATATCAGATATTTCAAGTGAAAAATGTCTGTTCTTATGGTTGGTGCAAGAACCACCAAGAGTCGTTAGAGCTGCAAATTGACTACACAAAAGCCAGAAAACAGCAATGCACTCACACAATGCAATTCTCCAGTAAGGAGACTGGAGAATTGACTCACCATCTTGACTTACACAACCTTATATCAAGAGTACACGCTATGTTTATTCATCAATAGGAAAAGGCTTGGGAAGGGTAAGGAGAGAAGAAGGGATATTATCTGGATTTGAACTCATCCTGGTCTTCCTTTTACCTTTGCTCAAAGCCAGTGTTACCTTTTGAAGTATCAATCCTTACTGTCACTTTACATATGGAGGATGAAATCTGGAATTCAGCAGGCACATAGCTCCACCACTGTTCAAGCCTTTCTCCTCTTGACTCAATAACTCATACAATTTCTATCCACACCCATGGTACAAACACTGTGATGGCTGACTGTCTGAGTGACTGTAGAATACACACAGGTGTACATCACAGAAAGCAGGAATGATGCTATCAGGTTAGAATTGTGCAGTCAAATTCTAGCCCAGTGGTGCTTTAGTTCAGTGATACATTGTTGGGATTTTTTTGTTATCTTATCACCCTCAAGTATAATTTACTGAAAGAGGAAGCTAATACCGTGGTTTGCATAGATAGCATTTTATCCCTTTAACCTTAGAAGGTTATGAATGTGTAACTGAGTGGGACTTTCCTAATATTGTTTCTTGTTTGTAAGAGTTTGCGTGCTGTTTTTATAATGTTTTCATTGATGTCAAGACCTTGATATAAAAACAAGACTAACACTGTACTAATTTACCCCATGGTCTCCTGTGTCTTCCTTTGCCTCTCTCCTTGAGCAACTGGCATAGCTGCAGGACTGTTTACTCCACGGCTTATTTCCCCTTTATCTTTGATGTCCCAGGATGTCAAAGGCTGTGAATTTAATATTGATTTTATAAAGTACTTTTACTGTAACATGTCAGTTAGGATTAGCCTCAACCTCGAGGAAGCTCAGGCACTGAGCTGGATTTGCACGCAATGTGGCTCTCTGGCTCTCAGACTCTTTTCCCGAGCGAATGCTTTATTTGTAAGAGTGACAGTGTGCTGTGAAAGCAGGGACAGCACACAGCCCCCAGCTATCTCTGTGTCTTGTATACACAACGTCAGTGCCCTGTGTATACATTAGGCTTGAAAATGTAAGTGGATCAGAGAGACGTATCATTTGCTGGTATGTAAACAGACAGATGAGTTTATAGATCGCATTAAGCCCCAGTGGCTGTAACCAGTGGAAGACTCTTCCTGGAGTCCCATCCCCCATCTCACTCCTCCTTGTTCCTCCTTATACCATCAACACCAACACCACGAGCTGGACTCACCTCCTTTAGGGAGAAAATAAAGGCATCTTTCCAAAGGAGGAATCATAGCTGAAGAATATTGTTGCCTTGATCTCGTTCCCTTAACCTTTTATTGCTCCTTTGAAATGGCAGGTGCTGCTGACGGAATGTATTAATCCACAGATTAATCTGCAAAGTCTTTTCATAACTCAGTATTGATCCTTCACTCAATCCCAACAAAGGTGAAAAGTTTGTCTTGATGTCTCCCTTTTTCTCTCTTTTTTCTCCTTCTTTTACTTTATACTTTTGGGAAAGAAAAAAAAAAACTGCCGTTGCAATATTTTGTGTCTAAACCAGTGAGGTAAGGTTTCTTCAAAGACTGATAAGGCTGAAGCTTGGAATTACACTCTCAGGGGGGCAGTCATCAGTTTTCTTGTGTGTTGAGCAAATCATGCCAACTGATTACACACTGTTAATGAAAGATTAACTATTTAATGCATTAGCTTTTTGTGAGCACATAGAACAGCTGTGCACTTGGGCTATGTCTGCCCCATTCATAGCATGTTTGATTTCTCTTAGCTCCCCAGTTGCTCTGAGCTTGCTTTCCTCCTCAGCTGGGACTTGAGTTACCTTAGGTCTTCTGAGTGTGTTGAAAATATTTCTTGTTTGGTTCATTAATTATTCCATAAGCCTTGACTTTGAAGTCTATGTACACTTATGGCAATGCATAAATAATAAAGAAGTTATTATTCTTTATAGACAGCATATATTGCTGATTATAAAACGTCATTCATTTAGCTGCATAAACATTCTTTCTAATGAATAATGTTGCTCTGTCTAGGTATATATGACTCTTTGAGTTTCGCTTTAAGCAATTTTCATAAAATACGGGCCATTCCAGTGCAAAACCTGCAGGACTTCATAAAGATTTTGCTGAGCTTTAGTAACTGAAGCAGGAAGAAGGAATGGTAAAATTTATCTTATCTTCCTGTTTCTTATAATGTGACAAATAAGGAAACTACAGACCAACATTTGTGATTTCGGTTGTTGCAGGGAACAAATTGGAAACATAACACTGAATGCAACTTACATGTGCATGTACAGATAGGTACACGTGTACCCTTTGTGCTTCCTATTTATACTGGAAATGAGACAGCATTTTTGGTGAAATCTGGCAGGTATGACTTTGGGTGATAAAGACAAGGTCACAAAAAATTTCACATAAATCTGCATTAACTGATAACAGACTCAAAATCTGCAAATCAAACTCCAAAAATGGTATTTCAAAACTTAAAAGATTTTCTTTCAGTGCCTGCTCTCCCACTTCTTACCCATGAGAGACAAAACTTAAAAGATTTTCTTTCAGTGCCTGTTCTCCCACTTCTTACCCATGAGAGACTGAGCCCCAGACAATCTTTTCCATATTTCTTTCCAGGATAAAAAGACAAGAGTATTCCATATGTCAACTAAATAATCAAATGAAGTCTCTAAACCATTTTGAGTGCAGCCTGTCACTACTGCTGATGTTACAGTAAGACCATAAATATTTGATATACCTGAGAACACCACGTCTTCTGTTTCCTTTGCATTAGGTACACAATGTATCATCTCTGGGTTTTGTAGAACTCAAACATTACTTTATGTCTGTTTACATAATATGATGGGCTAATTTAGTAAGAAAATTAGCTTCAGAGATTTCTCACTATATTTAATACAGTATGTACTGAATAAACAAGGATAATGTGTCAATCTGTAGGAAAAATATCAGTTGGTTACACTTTCATTCCGGTTTTATGGAATTCGTGCATACAAGCTATTTTGAAATATCAGCGAGGATTTGCTTTAAAACTCAATAAAAAACAATAAAATTCCAGACTTTGTAATTAATTTTTGTATCACTAAAAGTAAATCAAATGTTTAGTACATGGTAATACAGTATGTTTTAATTGAGAGTTTTGTGACCAAATAAACATCCAAATGATAAAACTGTTCAAAATATACACATATTTTTCAGACTTTGCACACACTCCATTATGTTAAAGTTCTGTGGCATCCAAGTTTTCCCTGAGCACCATGTTAACTGCAATACATCAGTAAAGCTGCACTCAGGAGAATGCCTTACTCCACAAAAAAATAATCCCTGCCTATGTGCAAAGCCATACACAGGATATTTTTAATTAGTATTATTCAGGTATATATATTATTTCATATATTCAAGGGATTTTTGACCGACCTGTTTTTATGGGTGGTTGTGGATGTCTTCTTTTCTCGTGCATGCAAAAAAGACACACAGAAACCAAAAAATCCTTTGTACGTGTTGGAGACTCGTGTCACAGACCAACCAAAGACTGACAAAACTGATAGCGGACTTCTAAGGCTTAATGCACCCAGTTCCAAAGGAAATGTTAAATACATTTCACAGCATATTTTTAAAGTATGGAAATGTTACTGCTGCTTCTTCATACAGCAGTAGGAGGCACAGAAAGTTTGATACTTCCTAATATCACCCAAAGACTCTGTGGTGCAGTCAAGAATTGAATGAAGGTCTCCTGAATCCCTGTTCACAGCAAACTAGTTTGCTTTCATCTAGTAATCCCTGGCTGCCAGAGGCTATTGCAGGGTGGCCTAAATTAAAGGAACCCTGAGGTAGTGTTAATTTGTGCCATAAGGTCAAAGCAGCCTCTATTAACCCGAGGGTTTTGTTAGTACAATGGTGGCGTCCTCACTTTTGCTCGTTTTTTTCTTGTTGCTCAACTGAACACAGCCCAGCCACTCCTAAACACTGGACATTGAAGTGTTTAAATTTATTTGCTATTAGAAAGTCAGAATAACTGTTCACGCTAACAAAGTTCAGGCTGAGGTTGTTAATGAATTGTTTATATGTTGTTGTGTGTGAATGGTCATAGCTTGTTTCTACCCTACTGTTGAATATCTACATTTATAAAAGAAAAAAATAGAAGAAAGTTATCTGAACTACAGACTGTTCAACATTTTTTGGTTTTTTTTTCTTTTTTTTTCTCTGAAGAATAGTACTTCTACAATGCTGGTAGGAATGTAAATTCTTGTAAACAGCAAATAATGAAGTTAATTTGTATAACTGTTCAAAATTTGAACAAATAGTTATGAACAGTCTTTAGAAATATTTGACCAGCTTCTCCTATATATACTGCAACAATACACGTGTGGATACATCTCAGTAGATACAACATTGCATTTTGTATATTTACACATTTTCTCAATAAATCATGAAGTGGTTTTGTCCCATCTGCCGTGCTGCTGACTTTAGTTTTTAGCAAAGACCTCAGAAGATTACCTCAAAAGTACTGTAGCTGTACAGCTCAGCTGCAAAGCTGTCTTCATCTATTAGGGCCAAATCTGATGTGTTCACTCTGACTTCAGCATTCTTACTGCTTACAAAGGCACTGGTGGATTGATGAGAAGGAAGGCTGGGGTCTGGCAGGAAAAAACTATCTCTGTTCTTCACAAAGAGAAGCCAGACATTTTTCCGATTGTTTCAGTGAATTTTGTTTGGAAATGTGGCCATAAAAGCATTGTCATGTTTTGTAAATCTACTGTACTAACAACAAGCTACAAAACACAGCACCTTATATGTATGAACTACATGTTTGCGTGTGGCCATCTCTCAATTTCAAAAATGACTCCTAAGGTTACATCCCAGTTTCATCCCAAGTCCATGGGGAAATTATTATCTGTTTATGGAGGTTCTGGTTTGTGTGTTGGTAGTTGGTGTTCTTGCATTCAGAGCATCTATAGGTTCTTGCTGCTCAGAGCCACCCACACAAATTAGCATTTCTCTTTCTTCCCCATATTTCTGTGTCTGTGGATTTTCAATTCTTTATTTATTATTTTTATGGCCTTATAATTATTAGTGTATTTTCTGTTTGTAATTGCATGCTTCAATTTTGCAATTTAATGTGTACATTTGTCCTCAGTGTGAATTTGCCTTGCTTCATCTAGGGACATGATACAATATTTCAATGTATTTAACTACAGCTCCATTCAAGGTTTTGCATGAAACGTCTTGCTAGAACGAACACTTTAGTCAGGACAGGACATGCAGGATGAGCACTCAGCTCAGGCCACAGTGGAGTAAAGAACTGTGTATTCGACATAAGGATTGTTGGTGGAGGGAAATCTGGGACAGATACCTCAAAAGCGGGGCCACCTATTTTAACATAGTGAGGAATGTTTTGGTAAATTGGGTTACTGTTGAGTTCAACCATACAAGCTGGGTATCCTTTGTCTGTGGAGAGACAGCTGTACTGAACTGCAACCACAGTCAGCAGATTTCAACTGGCCAGCAACCTTTCAGCACAAAGCCAGATATCAAAATACTGGTTATATGTGCTCCTTATTGCCTAAGATTCTGCATTAGTTTATAACAGGAATTGTTTAATACTGTTTTTATAAAAGCAGAGGACAGAGGATGCTTTCCATGATCCTTCCCCCATTTCTTTTTCCTTCCAGCCATTGCTACTGTCACATCTTCTTATTTTGCCCCATAAACATTCCTTTTTCCTAAATATAGTAGCAGCAAGAGGCTTTAAATTTGTATGTCCCCACTGGGGCCCACTTCAGAGGGATTCTCTGGATGTCCTGCCTTCCCAAGGACAGGAAAGAAACATTTTTTCGTGGAAGACTAAAATTTAGACTAAAATTAGAATAAGAATTAAGATAGGAATGATATCTTCGTGGAAGACTAAAATTTAGACTAAAATTTGAATAAGAATTAAGATAGGAAAAATACCCCTGAAAATGTAAATAGGGCATTATTTTCTGATTCCATTGATTCCCTGAAGTGTTTTCTAACCAAGTCTTCTCTGGCCACTCCAGTCTTCTTGGCTTTGTATACTGTGCTAAAATTAGCGACGTCCTTGAAGGCCTTATTAAATATCATTGGCTATATTCAAGCATTTACATGTTTTGGTGTTTTGCCTTGTTTTGAGCAGTATAACTTAATCAGCAGTCATGTAGCAACATCCAAGACAAGTGCAATAATAGCCTTGTGTTCTATTTTTCATAAATTGAGATGGAGCTTGGACTGCCTTCCATTGCACTTGTATTCATTTCTCTTTTTTCTATAAACAAGCACAGAAATACATTTTTAATTAGCAATGAAAAAATCTATATAATAATATGAAACTGCTTTCATCAAACTCCACATGATGATGATAAACGTTGGTATTATACTCAATTTGGAGTCTCTCATATTTATGTCATGTTACATTTTTCAGGGCTTGGAAGGCTAACCCCATGATCTAGCTTAAACAGACGCAAATTGGGATTATTGCCAAAATAAATTCTGAACCAGGAAATATATTACTGAGTGCTGTGATGATGGCTTCTTTAATACCTTTAAAACTAAATACAATATGCTACTTTCATTTTCAGAAACCAGTTGCAAAGTGACTTACCAGAATTTTCAGTGCTGAGGCTTTTACTTTTTTCCAAGAAATCTCATCATTTGCTGTTCAGAAATCCATTCAGCTATATCACAGTCTCTGTCCAGGCTTAAGTTGAAAGAGTATTTCAACAGTAACCCTTGGAACTACCAAGAAAGAAATACTATTCAGCTTATATTATCCATAACTTCTCAAAGTCCAGCCATTGGTCTCTTTTGCTGTAAAATAAGGCTCATTTTGAATATAGACTTGGGACATATGTGGTATGTTTTAGTTACAACTGCAGTTTTTTAAAGATTTCTGAGGGTCACTCTGCAATTTTTTACTGTTTATTCCAATTTCTACTGTACAGGATATTCCTTCTTGGTAGGTATGTTTCTCAAGAACAGGAAACTACACTCCTTTTTTATAATCATTGTACATCATAGACTCTCAGGAGCAAACCATTTGGCAATTGTGACTGGGATTGTTTCCAGTGAGAGCCCAATAAGTTTTTATATCAACCAGGATTGGCAAGAATACTGTAAAAATAGCCTTTACAATGGCTCTCTGCCACTTAACAATATTGTGTGTAGCAGTGTGGCAAGCCTTCAGAAGTTCCAAAAGAGTTGTTTTATTTCAGTCTTTTTTCATGGAGAGGCAAGTCCTGTAGTTTGGGGAAACTGTACTTGGGGAAATGACCACCATTAAAGACAAAGCCAAAATTCTCAGTGATTTCGTTAGCAGCCAGGCCTAACAACAAAGTGCTGACAGAAAAATCTACAGCATGGTTTATTCGAGTACATACAGTTCAGTGCTTAAACATGCTTTTATGAAACTTTTGCATTCCTTTTTAAATACCAGATAACTATGCTATTTATAAAACATTTTACCTAAGAATTCATGCTCTAAAGAAAATGCATATAGTTGCTGAAAAACTGACTTTGTCTTTGCAAACTATCTGCGTTTCTTTCTCAGGCTGGCATTTCGTCTAATGCTCATAAATAAGGAATCTCAGTTTCAATCACTGACATTTTTAAAACCATTTTAATGAAGAAAAAAATTGTAATCCTATATAACAATACTGTAAGTGTTTTCTTTCTCTTCAGAGGTAAAACAGCATAACGTTTTAATGCAAGCCTCTGCTTGGCTGTATTAAAAGTGTTTGGCCAGCTTTAAATCTGATTAGTGTAACTGTTACAGATAACAGTGAAATCACATTTGGTCCTAGATAATCATAGCAACTCAATATTAATATTCACGGTCCACACTGTAGTAACATAGCTGTGATACTGAAATGGACAGACACAACAATTCAATATAATAAAAAGTTTAATCTTTTTATTAGAATAATAATAATAGGTTTATCAATTCTCTGCTGTTAATTATACTGTATGTTAATAAGATCATATACAAATAACCTTTCAACTAATGCATTATAAATATACCAAGCTACGGTTCCATTTAGAGATGCACAATATGCCAAAAGTATCTGGCATCAGTATTTCCAGAAATGGACAAAGAAAAAAAAAAAAGAAAGAACAAAAATCCTGTGAAGAACACAGCTGTTGGCAAAGAGGGAAAATCTCTATATGGTAGCATTTAGAAATAAATGGAAGAAGCTTGTTTTGTTTTTTTATATAATAGTAGTTCTCAGACTGCTGAAGTATTTTGTTAAATGATGATAAGGAGGATAATAATACTGATGTACCAAGAAGTAGCTGGGCTGACAGAAGTTGTGCAGGCCTTTGTCAAAGTATCGGTTCATTATTCCTCTTTTTCCTGACACAAGTCCCTTTTGATATTCAGCAGAGCAAATAAAAATTCTGTATTGTGCCAATTCACTCCTTCAAATCTCTGCTGTTAATCACACTTTATGCACAAATGACAAGATATTTTTATGTATCAGAATAATTTAGAGAATATGTATTTTTTTTTTCCAAAAACATTAGTAGAAGACTTACAGTTGAAATGTGAAGAGCTGAGATGAAGCTCGTTCCTGTCTCCCTGTTTCAGGAAAGCTGACTAGTCTGTTTACTGGCTAAAGGACTGGACTTAACATGAGCAGAAAATTCCCAGGAAAAACCTGATTCATGTAGTTATCAATACCAGAGTCAGAGAAGGATTTATACTAATTTCACGCATGTTTTAACTTTTGAGTAATTTCTTCTCTCAACATTTACTTATATATTTTACGTAAAATTTGGACACTAACCAAAGCCTGATGACCGACGTTTATCTTAATTTCTCTAAGGATCAAAGCTTTACATTTGAAAGAAAAGACACATAATTTATTGTTTAAAAAAAAAAAAAGGTGTCATAATATAAATGAAAACGAAGCAGAAGCACAAAGATGAGCTTAAGCAGCTGGTATTTTGTGCTGTAACTGCAAGACGTGAAATTGTAATATTCTTACAATTAGCAGTTTTCAATATTATCTTAAGTGCAGGTATAGTTATGAGAAAGTCTCAAACCTATTCAGTTAAATACTTTCATTAAAATACGATTAAAGCAGTTCATATGCTGTAAAATACTATAATTATGCAAATAAACAACATGGGTGATATATGTGTTTGGAAAATGCAAGTGCATACAAGATCTGCAAGTTGTAGATGTAAATAAAACATTTTTTACAACAGTGGTAATTAGTGAAATTCTGTGAGCAGAAATGATAGAGCTGGAATAGGAGTGAATGGAATAGAAAATGATATTATGTTTCTTGTCTTGTTTAGTATCGTAACTGTAGGAGAAAACCAGAAGCACACTTTGCGTCTATGGAGAACACGGGCAGGAGGAGGGCTGGCACTGAGCCCCAGAGCACAGGGTCGTATGCAGAAGGGAGTGGGGCAGAAAGGCTGGCTAGAACTAAAACTCAAGTCTAAGTTAGATTTGTGAAAATTTCAGATTCAGGGTTCCAACTCAGCTGATCTCTGCCTTTGCAGTGCATCTGAAATACGGGATCACAGAGTTGGAACTCAGATAAATTTCAGTTAAGTACGAATACGAATGATCCACATGTTCGCCTTTACTAGGTTGGTAACAAGTTACGACCTACCACTGAGTTTTCAGAAGAGCATGGGATACTCACTTTTGGCAGTGATCTCTGACCCTCAAAATGGAGTGATGGCTGAGTTAGTCTTTCTTTTTACCCTATGATAATTTTAAACAACTGGTGAGGATAGGGTTAACTTGTCTCCCATGAGTTGAACAGATACAGCTTCCTGCCCTCCCTGTAAGGACTGCCAGGGAGGCCAGCCATGCAAGAAAGAGAGAAATACATCTTGGCTCAGCTGGCAAGTTACTTGCTCTGAAAGGGATTATAACAGGAGTGATCTCTAAGCGGCCTTTCAGACTGGCATACAATCAGGCTTAGTTTTAACTAAGAGAAATCTTAATCGCAAGACACACTTCTGCTGTTTTGCGTGTGTTTCTTAATACATATGTTTCTTGACACACAGAACCCCTTTCACCTGAAACTCCTTGAAAACATCAGTTGAAAACCGTGTCTACAGACAAGCTTTTCTGTTAATTTAGCTCAGCTACAGCCAGGAGTTATTTTTCATGAATAATCCTGGCATCTTAAGTCCCTTCACGTAATGACTACCTATATGTTTTATTGTAGCCAAAATTCCACTCTTTTGACACTGGCATTTGCTCAGGGACCAGTCACAAATGCATTTAAAATGGCATAGACAGATTATGTTTCATTTACCATGCATTATCATATGATATCTCATTTTGTTATTTCCACTAATCACACACTATCTGTACTGTTGCAAACATTTTGAGTAGACCAAAAAAAAATGTAGTCACATTCGGTGTGTTCTTGGAAAGTTATAAAATGTCAATGTGCATGGACTTAAGCCTAGACAGTGGAGCATGGAGTTATTTAGAAGTAGGGCAATGGTATTCTGAAGCCATTCTTTTCAAATATCACTTTTTGTTCTTTGCAATTAATTCCTAGATGTCTCTATTTTGCATTCCTTAATTACCATCTCAGGGAGGTTGTGCATATGTGAGGAAAAAGCATGCCCTCTTTAGGAAGGGAAATCAATTGACTTATCTGAGTGTGAATTAAGGACATGAAAATTACTTGATTAATAGGAAAATGTATAAAATATAAGTTCCTAAAAATAATGTTGTATTAAACCACTGAGAGATGAAAAAGTTGGGAATATTTTTCATGTCATATTATCTTTAAAAGTATGAAGCCATATTAATACTTGCAATGATCATTATACTCTCTGCTTTATGTGCACAAAATAAACAGTCTTTCCTCCCTTAAAAATATGAACTGAACCCTGGCTGTTGTGGTTAGGAAAAGATTTGTTTTGTTTTATTTTTCAGGAAGTCATATAACCAGTGTTGCACATCCAGAACAAAATATTTTTGTATATACCAGTTGCTCAAGGTCAAAACTTTTATAATACACATCTTTCCTCTTGAAACTTTTTGAGTACCTTATCAATAACAGACATGAATGCCTTTCAGTATTTTCAAAAGATTTTTAGTATCAGCAGAAGACTATTATTAAGAATTCTTTTTTTAAACCTAATTCTTCTAGTGCTCTTTTTCATACATCAATAAGATGACTTAAAGTGTTAATTTCTTTTTTTCTGCATTTTCCATTAAAAATTCAACACGTGAGATTCATAGACTCTAAAGTTTAAGACTCTAGGCATTATATTGAGGTGAGTACAGCTACGGTATATAAACTGACTATTTTTAAGGATTTACTAAATTCACAGTCTTTAAACCTGGGGATGAATTCTGCCCTTAGATGAGTGTGTGCAATTCTCTTTGAATTCAATGGGAACTCTTCATGAATGACTCAGGGCAGGAAATGGCCTTTAAAAGGGACTGGTTTGCATTTTAACAATTCTTTCACTACAAACAGAGGCTTTAATCAGTCTCCAGAATAATCTGTTCTTCAGGCAAAATAGCTAACATCTGACATTAAGTTGGGAGAGAAGATGATTAATCTTCAATATAAACTGGAATAAACACTGGAAGAGAAAAACTGAAGCCCTTCCCTGTGCCATGTCCTCTGCTGGAGACATTCCTCCTGCAGTGGGTTCAGGTGATGGGACTGTGCCCCATGTTCAGCAGCACGATGGAAGAAGCCTGGGCACAACCTGTTAAAAGTAAAAGTTACTTCTGTCCAGACTGTTCTGGTGTCTTTACGGGGGTCATTCATTCTTAAGCCAAGAAGTAAAGGGAGACCTAAATTCCAACCACATCCTCAGCAGCTTCAAATGAAGCAGATATTGCACGTACTCAGAACTAGCACAGTGGAAAGCCAAAGGAGATTTATAACTTGCATGAGTTTTTATTTATTAACAACAGAGAAGAATTTAGTCCTTCTTCAGAATCTTTGGTTACATTATGCACAAAATATTGTGAAAAAGCAATGTAAAAAACAACTTTTACTGTCCTTCTGAGATAGATGTAGATTATTTTGAACACTGGTTTTGGACTTCCAGCTCCCAACAAAACTCCAATTCTTTTACTTTAAAAGTCCTATCAAAATATCACAATGAAAATATCTGTAATATAGCTTGGAAGCTTTCAATTTCATTAGGAGATGAAGAAGGGCAGGAGCCCAGTCATGAAATTTCCTTGGTGGCATTTTTGTTTATATTTTTGCATGTCTTTGGGGCTGTACATCATTCTTTTGCTTCTGAGGGAAGATGCAGGGCTGCCTCAAAGAGGAGCAACTCCAGGGAGGAATGTTGTATCAGGCACGCTTTTTTCAGGGTTACTGGAAGATTTTTCCAAAATACTACGCTCTGAAAATCTATCATCAAACAGGGTGTACTGCAATTAGGCCAGATTTGTTTGGGATAGATACCATGGTGTGGTGCTGAAAAGATCTTAAACCATTAAAAAGCACCAGCTAACATGATACGTAATCTTTTATGTACTGTGTGGCATGGTTGTGAACGTACAGGGCTCCATCCCTTTCTGCCAACTCTTCTGGATAACATCTGGGATTAAAGAGGCCAGAAACACGGCATTACCTTGTCCCTACCCTTTGTGCTTATTCATTCAAGAGGGAAACCAGTGACCCTTTGTGCTATCTTGTTTTCTTAAATATGTAGACAAATCGCAAAACCCTACTTTGGCAAGATGACTATCAGACAATAGCTAATGAATCATGAACACAGCAGCTGCAGACAATTAGGAATAAACTTCATTAAAATTTGTTTTATAGGCAAAGAAAGAATTCTTGTGTCAAAAAACTTTGCAATTGAACCTTTACTTCATACCATGTGTTTGCTTCTTACTTATTTTATCTGAACTTACCAATTAATGTAAGATCTTTGTGGTAAGAACAGTATTTCTATATATGTTTTTAAAGTACATGACAGTAGGATACCACATGTATCAGCTGAATAAATACCGAATGATGATAGCACTAAAAATTGTAATGGAAATACAGCCATTAAAAATTTAGCTTATCTGGAATAAGTTTTAAATGGCATATAATGTTTTCCCCTGTCTTATTGTAGTTCATATAAAGACCAATTCAACCAATTGACTAAAACAAGTTTTAGATGGATTGACTTGTAAAAGCATGTATTTCATCCCTCACTCATGGCACTTCTGATAGCTTAGTCAGCAAAAATTTCCTTCTTGATTTTATCCCAGTCTAGCCTGTTACTCCTCTGTGTAACACACCAAACACTTCTCAAATTATAACATTTTTTTGTAAAACAAAATTCCCTCTATTAATCACCTCCTAGCTTTTTAACATCTGTTGTAAGCCAAGTTCTACAAGGTTCCAATGCTTTAATTTCTCTCATCCTTCCAGTTTCTCCTCACTGTCATAGTGGTGAGTCTGCACAACCAAAAGGTTTCAAGGTTCTCTTCACAAAAAGACTGGAAAAATATAGGAAAATCATATTTTATTTTATGTAAGGATTCTCATCCATTTCCTGATGTTAGTACCTTTTGCACACTCAGTGCAAGAATGAAGGTTTTGTTACATTTGGCATAAAAAGGGCTGTCTGTGTTCTAAAAATAGAAGTGCACACAGTAGCTTTAAGATAAAATCCTTATTTGTTGATTTACACAGTATGACACTGCTAATTGTAAGTCACATAAACCTTTGCTTCTGACAGTCATTTCTGAAGTAGTTTTACGGTCTTGTGCTTTAAGCTCCTGAAAAGCTCTCTAAAAAAGTAAAAGAGAAAATTTGAGTCAAAAGGAGGTATTACACATTATAACACTAAGTGAAAAGGCAACAATAAATTAATATTTTGCTTTTGCATCTGTTTTATAGAAATTTCCCATCACAAGAATATAGCAAAAACAGGCTTTTACTCCCTTACTGGAAGTTGCTTTTGGAGTAAGATGTGTCTACTGAATGGGTTAACCAGAAAAAAGAACTGCCTTATAATACCTGCCATCTATGATTATTATAATCTTGCAGACAAATATAATTACAGTGTATGATGTCTGTTTATGTCTGTGAAAGCTTTGATTGTGTAGTCTTGTCTGTATTACACTGCAAAACAGCATAAACAATTATATTGTATAGTAACTCTAATCCAGTGCTAATGCCCTGAGCTATGGGTGTCACTTTGAATTGGAAGGATTTATGTGATACTTAGATTTGCCTTTTTCAGGTGAATTTGACCACAATGCATTTAGTGAGTTGTAGTATCTGGAAGCCGATTAATAGGCTGCAGAGAGGAGTCAAATTACTTAAATAAGAGGACATATAATAAAGTCATAATTACTGCAGCGTTTCATCATCTGACACAGAAATGAAAAGAGAGGCTGTAATAACTTTGTAATGATAAAATATTAAGATAGGACCTCTCGAGTTTTAGAGACAGAGTTGATTCTACAGAGTAGGTTATATTCAAATTCATAACATGTCAATGTACATGTCCCTTTCAAAATAAAAAATCTTCAGTTGCACAGACCACACCTCTACCTGATTCTTGAAAAATTCTATGAACTTGAAGGCAACAACCAGAAACAAATAAGTGGGCATTGTATTTTATTTATATTTAGAAAAGTTTTTTAAAAATATTAATATGAGCATTAGGAAAGAAACGGACTGACAGAACTGAACACAGCTTTTGTGTGCAGCTAATGACATCTCTCAACTTGAGGTGAAGTTGAACCTCTTACCCAGAGGTAACTGGTTCAACAGCCAAAGGTTTCCAGAGAGATAATAAGGAGACTTCTCTCACTACGTGGTGCAGATGTACAGCCTGTATAAAGTGTCACATCCTATTTGATACATGTGTGGGGTCACTAAGGTCAAATAATGACACAGCGTGAATGCTCACTCTAGTGGGGGTGACAACTCACTCTTAGCAGTGCCCAAATTGTAAGAGATCTTTGGTTTCCCGTTCCTAGCTGCAATCAGGGTATGAAAAAGAATGAACTGGAGGAAGCTGGTGTCAGAGCCTCCTCTTGGAGTTTCGGCGGCCTGGGCTCAGGGCCAGCACTGACAGTGCAGCTGTGCAGCCTTGAATCAGAGAGCTGTTTGAGGAAGAGCCGTAAGAAGCCTTAGCAGAGGCTGTCCCCTTTCACTCAGGAACAGCATTAAAGCTGGGCAGTTGCCCTTGGTCCCTGCCTGGGGACAGCCATGTGGGTGCCTGGCCATGTACTGCACCGATCCAGACCTGACCTGCTGACCAGGACTTCCTGGCTTGACCTTGGACCTGCCTTACTGCTTATGGACTTGCCTGCTGGCCAACATGTTGGCTAGCTGTCCCCAGACCTGCTCTGCCCTCCTTGTTCAGGTACTGTGGGACTGTGGCACTTGTCAGTCAGGTCATTGCCCCCACTGCCTTGCTCCTGCCCTTGACTCCTGCTCACTACCCTGGCAGAACAGCCTGCTCTTGCTGCTCCTTCTCTGTTGGAGCCCAATCTGATCCCAGTTTGACCACTGCTAGAGGGAAGAAAGCATCTGAAGAGGATAATGTTTATGTTTAGTTCACCTTGTTTAGGCTTAGCTTTCAGTTTCTGTGGGATATAGGGATTTCTTTTTGATGTGCATTTCTTTCATGTCATTACAATTTTGCAGGCCCATGAATGGAGAGGTCAGTAATTGGTACTTTTAATAAGACTAAGGTAAAACACTAACCACTTTGACATCCCAGCCTTCTCATATGTAATGTTTTTACTCTCATTTAAATTTATTTATTTGGAAGTAAATATATAAGACCAAGCCTCTGAGTGGCAATAATACAATAATGTTTCTAGGATACTGTAGTAGCAGTGAAGATGCATTCTCTCCATCAACATAAATGTAAATCAGAGCAAGTGACATTGACGTAGCATGCAGTGTTTTGATCCTTTCTATATAAAGTTAACATACAGTCACAGAACTACAGGAAAGCAAAATTAACATCTTCATTCATACTCTTTATTCTCCAGCTTGCTCCATGTATATAGAAATAAATTGAGACGTTTAAATTAAAGCAAGCTTTGGCACAAGCACTCAAGCACACTCTACTAAGCGTATGATTTTTTTGTTTCTCATGATTTAGAACCCAATAGTTAAGAATGTTTTAAGAGAGAGGAAATTGCTTACATAAAAGTGACACTATCATTTTGCCAAGACTGGTGCTTAATTTATCTGTGCAGCATTTATTTGTTTGCAGTTTGTTAATTTCCTCTTTGTCTAAAATTAAACTGAGCTTTCATGAATGACCTTTCCATTTTTTGTGTTTGTATCACAATAAAAAGCTGGAAACAAAACCCAGATACAGAGAGTACAGCTAGTCTCATGAAACATGATTTTAAAAGTTGTAATTTTCTGTAGTTTTTATCTTCTTTGACTGTCTGTTACAGGAATGACTGTGGTTCCCCAGGACCCTGCAAATCTCTTACAAATGCAGTAAATAGTACTTACGCTGGTATTGGTTTGTGTCATTTGCAGACTTTGTAAATCAGTTGTATTCATCAGTTGGATGCTATATAAACTTTCTTAGTAAGATGGTGAAACATGAAAGACTTGTTGACAACTGTGTCACACTGGAAAAGCCCAGTTTGCATTTTACATGCAAAAATTCAGTCAGTAAAATTAAAATGAAAAAAACTTCTGTTGAAAGTGAGGAGTACCAAATTCATGAATATAAATTTTTCTGATGCAGTTTTTTAAAATGTTCTTCCTAACTGAAACCAGGAATAACAGAAATAGGCAAGATAAATAAAAGAAGTATATGTGCATCTATTAATTAATTAAATAATTACTTTAAAAATAGTTTCATTTAACAGCTGGAGACTGCTAAATGAAATCAGATTTTATCTAAGAACAGGGCAGTTCTTTTCTTGCTTTCTTAAGCCTCTGAATCTGTTCTAGAAGACAGACACAGAACATAATGCTGTTATGGTGTTCCAAAATAACGCAAGTTCTACACTTTCTGGGTGGCAGCAATGGATTGTTTGCATGTCCTTACTATGCATACACCTGAGTCCCTTCCTGGTGAGCACGCTGGTGTTGCAGCGTAGGAAAAATAATCAAAGCTACCAAAATGCCATTCAACCAAGATCATTAAAATTCCACTGTCTGGCTGTGTGCATATATACATGTGCCTGTGGGGATGCGCTCCCGAGACTGACTCACAAGAGAGCCTGAATAACTCAATACCCAGAGGATTGCAACTGTTTGTTTTTTAATGCTGGTTTACCTTGTGCCATAAGGGTGTAATTTTGTATAGAACCTAGAAACACATTGTACTATGTGAGTCCTCACTCTATCTATGTTGCTTGTTAAAAATTTTGCTGTGACTTTTCTGCCAAACACAAGTAGGTCAGATTTGACTAAAATCCAATTAGTAATGGGTCTCAGTGTAAACTCCATTTAAACATTTACCAGCAATATTTCATTTTTGAATGACGTGCACCCCAAACCAGGATACTGGAGTGAACCTTTGACCATGAAAGAACACGCAAGACACAACTTGACTGCAAAGATATATTTGCAATATATGTTTGCAAACATATGTTTGCCTTTCTCCACAACTGAAATTACCAATTCTTTTCTATCATTACCTTATGATACTTATACAAAGGTATGCATTGATATTAAAGTTGCGGCTGCTGGTACTTTACCATTAAATCATGGTACAAAAGCTCATCTTTCTACAAATCTTAAAAAGAAGCTGCTTTAGTCTGAACGTCTAAGATGAAACATTTTCTTTTAATTAAAAGGAAAGCAGGCTGATTTTCTTTTGTTATTATGTTAAAATCACTAGCAGAACAAGGGATAAATGAGGATAGATCAACAAGCAGTACAAAAAAATAAAACTTTTTTCATAATAAAGAAAAAAAAACCACATTTCAAATAAATGTTCTGTCTTTTTAATATGAAGCTGACCTAGCATTTTTTATTCCTGAGTCACACACAGCAATGTTGCTGTGCAGTGGACCGCAACAGCATGAAAGTCTGACCATTTTGCAGATTTATGGAATCCCAGTAGGATTTTCTTTCTAAATATAAACTAAATGCTATACTTGCAGGCAGAGTCTTCAAACAATGTTAGCGCTCTGATATCAGCATTGCTGTTGCTGGGCAAATCTGTCATTTCAAAACTTGAATGAAATCTAAGCCTCTCAACACAAATGTTTATCAAACACTTTGAAAATGACCCACAAAAACATTGTAAATGAAAAAATGTTTTTTTAAAGTTATTGGAATGTTATCTGAAAAGATCTGACTTTTTAACAAGCCTTTTAAATCACTGCAAGAATGACTGAATATGCAGAGTGCATAAAGGGAAAGCTATTTGTTTGCAGACAGCCTTGAATGTAAAGGTGACACCGTAATTGGATCCAGGCTTAGCTTTTCCATCATCACCCTCACACATGAAGGTCCTCAGTGTCTGTTAAAGCAACAGCCGCTCTCCTGGCAGTTCACTGGATCTTCATTCTGCTGTAACGTTACAGAAACTGTTGTAAAGAAAAATTGCATTCTCTGAATCACAAGCCAACTATAGATTATATATAGGATATAGTTAATAACATATGTGTGTAAATTGCTTTTATTTATTATATGTTAAGTTTCAGCAGGATTGCACCTGCTTTCCATTTGTGAGGTAGCGGCATGCTTGTGCGTATATCCTGTAACATTTTTTTCTACATTAACCTGGAATTTGAATTTATACTAATGCAGAACACTTTATTTTGTCAGCTATTTGTAGTGGAGAGACATAAAGTGACTTAGGTGAAATTTTCATTGTCTGTGATTGGGGTGGGAAGTGAGACACACAGAGACACCAGCAGCTGTCACCTCAGGAGACTCCCAGACCCCACAATCTTTCTCTAGAGGTGGTTGGGACTCCCCCACTTCCTCCAAGAGCCAGCTCCTCCCGTGGTCTCACCCTTGGACACAGACACACACAGACACACACACGGCTCGCTGACCACTAGTCCAGTGTGACCTTTGCTGGTGCTCACAGGCTCACTCGTGTCTGCACGCGCTCTGGGTCGCTCAGACCCACGGAACACCCCACGGTCTGACCCCAGTTGGTGTGCTCAGAGCCCCATACACGCACCGTACGCACACATCCACACAGAACAGACAGTCCCACACCCAAGAAAGTGTTGGGAAGAAACTTAGAAGATAGGGCAGACTGCACTAGTCGGATGCAAGGCATGGCCACACAGGCATACCCACCAGCAAACTATTTATGCGGCAGGCTCTTTGTGTCCCCTTATTCCTTTTCTTTTTCACAGTTGTTCCTCCCAAATCACTTAAATTCCACCCTTTTCCTGCCTTTAATTCCTCCCCTAAACATCCCATTTTAGGCAGAAACCCCCATCAGTCCAAAGGGTGCTCCAGCATTGGCTCATCTTGATGGGTTTCACACCTGGACAATGAGGCTCAGGCTCTCCTGGAAAAGGTCTGATCAGCCTTCCCTTCCTTTCAGTCCTAAATTTGTATTCCTGACCTGCTTTTGTTCCCCTGTCCTCCTCTGGTCATGTGCAGATGGACTGATGACTCCTGTGATGGGCCTGGGAGGAACCTCCCCCACCTGCAATTATGTCTCTGTGGGCTCCTTTGTGGTTGTGCAGATGAGCCTTTGCCACATAACACATTCCACTGAGGGGCTGTGTTTGTAAGGATTTAGTAGGAAAAACGTCCTTAAAACTCATCTGTCTCAAACCAGCACTGACAAGGAGTTGCTGGACCGCTGATACGGGGTTGTGTAGTAACAGCAATTTACCTTAGAGCAGATTTAAGAACAACTCCCCTCATATCACTTAATGCTTGTGGTTAGAACAGCATTGGCTGCAGTAAATAATTCCTAAAACTGTTACCTACTATCAGAAATGGAAGCAGAAGTTTTCTTATATTTACCTGGGTGAGTGGATATAAAGTCTTAGTGCATGTTTAGACTAAGGAAGCAGGAGAGAACACTGTAGTCCCAGGCAATTTGATTGCAAAGTCTTCTTATGCAGTTATGTAGTATAGCTGAGTTTGAAACAGAAGGTGTGTTGGTTCCAGTGGCGTTTCAGCTGGTGGGGTATAGGCGTTACAGACCTAGTGGAGATTTAGGACAGAGGTGTCCAAACTATGACTTGCCATCGCTGATAATTCTATGACAACTCTATCAAATCTGTTGATTGTGTTCACGTGGTTTCCTTGTTTCTGTACTCTTGCAATTTCAATCTGCTCCTGTTTATTTTTGTACCTGTTTAGAACTTCAACCAATCTTAATAGGCAGGGCTCTCATTTGGGGTCTTCAGTAGCAGAATGATGGCAAATGAACTTTTCAGATTAAATTCTGAGCTATTTTGTGAACGGTAAAACCACATGTTAAAAAAAGAATGCAAGAGCGTATTGTGGGAAAGAGCCCTCAGCCAAGGACAAAGCTATTCCTGAAGGGTACCTTTCACAACTAACCCATACCAGGTATTAGAAAGGACTGAGGATTCCCCATTTCAATTGCTTTTATGAAATGTATGGAATGATTTTAGAAAGCAATTTTGTATACAGTTTAAGAGAAGACAAAGAGCCCATCTGAATGGATATAACATTTAACAGAGTGAGCTAAAAAGTATCGCAACTATTAGTCTCTTAAATAAGTTCAAGTCTGCCGTTGCTGAGATGAAGTAAAATCTACAGGATTCTAGATTTCCACAGATAGTAAACATTCAATAACTAGTGCAGGGATCTATTTGAATGTCATCCCATTAAGTATTTGGCACAGGGCGTTAAAATGAGATGACCTTGAAACGAGAAGCATTTAGAAATCCTGGATCAAACTAATGTCTGTAATACCTCCTTTCAAATGAAACTACATGTTGGGGGGGGTTCACTATATGTAAGTAAACTATGAAAATAATCAGTTCGTTGTAAATAAAGGATAAGAAAGAAAGAATACTGAAAGTATATAAATTAGTAGTATGCTCTCCTGTTAAATTGATTTCAGCCCTGACCATCTTGTCTCAAAAAAGATTACATCAATAATAGAAAAGGGTTTCAAAAAACATTACTGAGGAAATGTAAATGGCTTGGTAAATTGGAGCGATGTGAAAGATCAGCAGTTCAGTTTCGTTAGAGTAAGAAAGAGTAAAATACACAGAACAAACTGAAACAAGACACAATATGCCATAGATATTCAACCTAGGGGACACATTACCATGAGATACTACTAATGCCTAATGAATTTCAGATTTGGAAGTCATATAAACTTTCTCACTAATGAAATCTTTCAGTATACTTTCAGTATGTAGAAAATAAAGGAAAAGTACTTCTCTCAGTAGACTATTCCAGGTATGCTTAGTGTGGAGCCCTTTGTGACTTCTCCTGAAGTGTCTGCCAATTTATAAAGAGATGAACTGGGCTTAAAGTGTAGGAAATTTCTGGTTCACAATCTATGTGTGACTGTATTTTACTAAATAAAGATCAGAATATTCTCCTGAAGTATGGCTAAGCACAAGCTTGATTTTTACACCAATATATTGTATCCTTTCTGTTTCTGATCCCTCTGCCTTTGGAAGAGAGCAAGAAATTTGCTGGGTTTTCCTGCTTGTTTGTGTTTTTTTTTTTCTTTTTTCCTGTTTTGATGTTTCTTTTGTGTGTTCATTCTAACACACAGAGTAATACTAATATTTTGTTATTGTAAAATACGAGGAAATGCACTGCAAAATACTTCAATGTTTCTCTTAAGGTGCTTCATATTAGGCTTCCTCCACTCTCAAACTTTCCATATTTACAATGTTTTAAAGAAGAGAAATGTAATTTATTGTAATCACAAACAGTATTCTTAGTAAGGCACCATGAATGATTGCTGTCACCATTCAGAGCTTTATCTCATATTCTGAGAACTAGCTTTAATAAAAACCTCCTTTGTTCTCAAGAAAGCACCCATAAGATCAAAGTATTAGCAAGGCTACCGTAGCTGATCTCAGCTATAACATACTCTGTATGTCTGAAATGATTATGATATTTTATTTATATAAACACCCTTTTAAAACTTCCAGATGAGTGTTAACCAGTTATTAAAGCATTTCACAGGATCTTCTTGGCAGAGAAACCTCTCTCTGCTGCTAGATAAAGTAAGATTTTTTTAATATATATTATTCCTCAGCAATAGTAGTGGGTTCCAAAGGAGCAGTTATCCCAAATATCACTGACAAATCACAATCTTGGGATAAGTTGTATGGTACTGTTGGGATATTTGTAATTCATCGCACTCCCTGTTATGTTTACTAACTTTTATGTTAATCCATGAGTAGGATGTCCTTCAGTGAATGAAATCTATTTTTACAGCTGTTTTAAAATTGATTGGATTGCAGGCACGCCTACTGAAATCACTCAACCAATTGAAGAAACAGAATGAGATTTGGATTATAGGGTTTCAGATAATACCAAGTCCCTTGTGAAAGGTATGTTATTTCTTTTCTTTGTTCTGCTTTTGGAAAAGTATAGCTGTGGGTTGGTGGGTTTTTTCAACTGTATAGGTCATAGGAATTATAAAGATTTCCAAAGCAAAATCACAGTCTGTGTTCTGAATAAAGCTAATCTAGGGCAGAGAGTTTTGCAAAGGTATTTAGTATGTTATATATGATCATCATTAGTGATCTTTCAAGGACATAGGAAGATGTCCTTTAGGTATATTTTCAAAACAATTCAAATATCTCAGTTTTGATTATTATTTAACTATACCATTGGTTAGCAAAGCTCTTACAATGAATCTTATGATTCATTGTAATATCACACAATATATCACACAATATATCACACAATCATTAAGGGTAGAAACCATTTTTGTCAAAGTGGCAACCAAAACTGGTTCCTTACAACAGGGATTGAAAGGCTGCTGCCCTGATAACCATTTCCTTGAAGTCAGTCAGTCCCAGGAAGAGAAAGTGGTTCAAAGGGTTTCAGCACACACATCTTCCTAAGCCCAAGGTGTAAAAAATAGTGATGTCATAGAGAAAACCAGCTGACTACAGCTGAGGAGTCTACTGGCAAACTTGGCACTTTTTCTTTTAGAAACCTTCAGGCCTAGTCCTTTGATTATCTCTGTGCTGTTAAGGCACTGAAGTTGATTTCAATGCACATTTTCATATACTCATTTTCTCAGATAAGCCTTTTGTGTGCAGGTAGAGCTGCGTGAGGAAGCCCTACAAGGGTACATTTCAAGGATCACCAAATATATATTACTTTAACTGTATTTTTTGACTAAAATAATGTCCATATAGTTGCGTTCATTTACATTCTGTGACTTTTGTGTCTTAAATATATTGACTGAATATATCCACACTAATGCTGAAAAAATGTATATACTTGGTTGTATGTATATATAATAAGAGAGGTAATTTATATTAACCTCGTAAAGCTTTTAGCACTGTCCACCATAACATCCTCCAACCTAAATTAAGGTACAGTGACAGAGTTACTACCAAGTGAACTGAAAACCCTTCCACATTATCTAATTACAATAATTCATCAGTACAAGTTCCACAAGGATCTGTCCTGTGTTTGGTTCAGTATCTTTGTTACTGATTTGCATCATGAAATAGAAAACAGACATCACATTTGAAGATGACACAACTTTGGAGAAATTGCAAGTATCATGGAAACCATACTTTCATTCAAAAAGTTCTTCGTAAAATGAAAGGGTGATCCTGAAAAGAGGCTGCTGCTCAATAGGAAGAAATGTCAAAGTTTTAGATGTAGGCAGCAATGATCAGTTATGCAGACACAGCATGGGTACTAACAGGTGAGGGAAGAGTTCTGCAGAGCATGATCCAAAACAGCAAGTCTCATACCTTGTTGTTCAAGGCTTGGTGGCTTAGCTCACCCCAAGCACAATATCACCCCAAAGTCAGTTTTTATTATCCAATCTTAATCAAAAACCAATAAAGTGACACAGTCTTAATCAAAAGCCAGCATTAATCCCATTTGCAGAAATTTGATTGTCAATTTACACATTTACATGAAATGTAAAGTACAATTTATCTTCATAAGTATGAAGGTACCAATGACTAAGTACTGCTTTAGAAGATAGGAAAGAGCATTTTCCCTTCTGGTTTGTTAATGATTCACCCCTGAGCAACACTGAGTATTTCAGCAGGTTATAACGACATCTAAACGTGCCCAGAGACCTTGGCATTTTCAAAGCTGGGAAGGGAAGGCAATGGAGTGATGAAAGGAAACTTTTCACCACTGAGTTAATATAAAGAAAACCAGAAAGAGTGGGAGGGAGGGGTATTTTGAATATGAATAGCTCTCGAAGTTAATCTGCTATAAAAATAAGTATGACTCTCCACTGACAGATTCCTTTCCATTAATACAACCTGAAGATGCAGGGTTGTACATCAGCCAGAAACCATGAAGTATGTTTTAGCTTGACAGATAGATACAAATAGGGTGAGAAAAACTTGTGGAACTTACTAAGTACTTGGTAGACATATAATCAGCTTTTCATTTTTGTGCCTATTGTCTTAATACCTGTATTGTCTTTTTTGTTTGTTTTTATTTTGTAAATGAATACACTTATCTCACCATTGTCTCAAGCCAGGTGAATTGAGTAATTTTATGACAGAAGATTTCCATTTCAAAGTATGTGCTGAACCTGCAGACAGGACAATCAAGCACTCTAGCATTTCACAGCACATTATTAGAAGCTGACATTGTCTCTAACTGGAGACCTGATAATGTAGGCATCTGCAGTTTAAAATTTTTTAGATGTCAACCAAACAAATTGTTTGGAATGTGTCAGACCATCTTTAAATCCATTGCTTAAGCCTTTTAGGACCAGATTTCATAAGATACATCAGGAGTAATTCAGATACAGTTCACTCTGTTTTGCAAGAGGAGGGTAAATGAGATGATTTCTTACAGTCCATTCCTATTTTCCAAAAGCCTATGAGTATGCCTACTATGCAATCAAAGGAGATACTGAAGCACAGAAAGGTGACAGATTGTCTTTAATCCAGTTAACATAGACAGTAAGAGCAATGAAGACCTCGCAGACTTTTTAGAACTGTACAGGCTTTCTGGCATCCAGGATGCACAGTCACAGGATCCATTATTCTAAGGTGCCATTTCCTAATATTTTTATCTCTCCCACGTTCTCTTTCTCTGAAGTCAACAACATTTATTATGTGAACCTCACTGGAGGCCTGGTTATTTTTTCCCATATTATATTGGAAGGTCCTTACTATGTGCCTAAGTTCAAATGGGACAAATCTTGTCCAAAGTGGGTGTCAGTTTTTATATAATAAGTATATCGCCCAGATTCAACTGATTTATTGCCAATTAGTAATTGCATGATTAGCTGAACTGTGATTGCTCTCTCTATGGATGTCCCTAGTCTGTAGAAACTGAAAGAAAATAAGACATAGCTTAAAATGAAATGAGAAACTGACTGACTAATTGACTATAATATCAAGATCTACCTAGTGACCTATAAAAGAGAACAGTTCTTTATGGATCGCCTCCTATGTCCCCAACTAAAAAGTAACAAAGCATTTATTTCCAGAAAAAAAGATTGCTGAGAAAATCATGGGTAATGCACTTTATAATCACTCTTTGCATGTTTTGGTCTGTGTTTTCATTTTCTGTCCTATTTCATAAAGATAATTGATAAACTAATTGATACCTTTGTAAAAGATTTAGAAGTCTGTCTGTGTAAGAAAATATGGGCATTGAAAGGAATATAAGCAAGGTCTTTTTATTAATAGCATACTCAGTTACCATAGCTCAGCTGACATACATTTACTTCCACTGTGGTCTCTTTATTTTTAGTCCAAGGCTTTAGTTTCTTAAGCCAGACCTTGCAGCACTGAATGAAACAACTCAATAAAACCAATTTGGATACAATACCCAGAACTGGTACTTACTGCAATATCCAGTGTTGGTGACAGGCTGTCTGGAGCCCTGCCAATGCTGATTTAGCAGTATATGCCAGCTCAGTGAGTCAGAAACAGTTTTCACATGTGCCAGCTCAATTGTGCAAGGTTGCTTAGAAATCCCTTTCAATTTCCAGGCAGAATAATTGCTGTATTTCCAATCTACTCTCCCTAGGAGAAAGGAACAAAGGAAAGGAGAAGCATCAATAGAATGGCTGTTACTATCAAATTTGTAGCCTGCTCTGGAAGGTCACTGCTTTGAAAATATTTCACTGTAAGTGAATATTTAGGTCATGTGATAGTGGGTGCAGCTTTCTGTCATTCAAGTATGCAAGAGAGAAAAACAGTAATGGAAAGGAATAAGTAGAATGAAACAGTAGGAATAAAGGTTACAAAAGTCACTTGCTTAGGAAAAAATAGTTTAGCCAAGACTCAGGAACATACATGTGTATTCGGCTCACATATCATATCTAAGAGCAAAAGAGAAATAACACAGGTATGACCTTTGTAAACATGTCTTTAATGGAATAATCTGGTAACAGTATAGTTGTTGGGATAATACTTTCCCCTGAGTATAGAATGAGTTTGTAGAAAATGCCAGCTTAAGTCCAATTCCTGTAGAGTTCCTCTGTTCAGCTTACTATGGAATATGAAAACAGCATTTTTAAGAACCAAGCCAAAATAGCTATTCATCATTTGCCTAGGACAGTGTCATTACTGACTGGTTGCATAAAAAGCAAATTGTAATTTAGTCTTTATGGAAACCAGAACCCAACTGGAATATGTTTATATTGCTTTATTAAAAAAAAAAAAAAATGTAGTAATTAAACTGGATAAGAGAATAAAATGTAAGTCATAATAGTCACTGAAATCAGTAACCATCACTTACTGAGTACCTGTGACAAGACCGGTACAGTGTAAAACAAAGAACAGTTGCCATCTACTCACACTTCCATAGAAGGAAATTACAGGCTCAGGATGAGAAACAGCATTGCTTGAACTCCCAAACCCACATTCCCTACCCCAAAATCTAGTTGCATTCGCTGGAATGAGTGATTGGAAAGAAAAAGTCTCCATTCTTTGGCTTTGAATGAATAACCAGCATGCTCAGTAACACTGTTTTTTCCCAAGGGGTGAAGCACCTCCGTGTGCTCCCACCTGTCTTTCTCATGTGACAAATGACCCTTAGTTCCAGTGGGTTGAAGAGTCAGATAACTTCCTGCTATTTTTAACCTCTGAAAAACCCCTCTCGGCATTTTTGGACCAGTCTCTCTTTCTTTTCTGCTTCCACCACTGACTAAGAAGCCTGGCTGACCTTCCCACCAGAATTCCTTCTTGATGAGTGTTCTACGCCTGTTATCTTTTATTTCATGTCTCCCCTTTAAACAATATCAGACAGGCCTCTCTGGCTAAGGCCTCGCTTATGCCATTCTAATCACTTGAAGCACTGAAGAACAGTTTCCTTTATTTGCTTGTAGAAATTATTTAACTTCTACACTTCTCCAAAAGGAAATACTCAGGAATTCTTAACATCTGATGAGGTGCTTAGAATATCCACTAAGATGATAAAATTCAAAGGAAAAAAAAAGAGAGGTTTTTTTAAATACTGACCCTACTTCCTCCTTAAACATGGCTCACAACAAAACCTGAAATAAAAGGATGCAAGGCGATTTTTTTGTTTGTTTAAAATTATTTTATCATTATTCATGGAAATGAGCCATTTTAACAAAAACATCAAGGACTAAATAGGTTAAATTAAATTTCAGTATGTTTTACATCTAAAGCAATGTCAGTGTAAGTAGACACTGTTAAACCAAGATTAGATGGGGTTTTGAGCACTTTAGCTTCTCCTTTAAGATGCTTGCATTGAAAGACACATGCAAAAAATGTTAAGTCCAAAAAATGTTAAAAACTATAAAATCAAACCTATCTTCAAGTAGAAAAACTGGATACAAAAGCTAAATTTGCAAGTGTCCATGTAATCCATTGTCTACAGTGTTGGTTGTTCATAAACCACATTGGCACGTATTCATAATAGCCCTTAAGCTTCTCTGAGAGAAGTATAGCCATCTGAGAAATACAGCAGATGTCATTGCAAAATATTACATCATATATTGATATTACAAGTGTCATAGTGACATACTATGCCAGATTTGTGGTCTGGCGGTCTGTACAGTCCATCTACTGAGATGTGCACACGCTCCTCTTGGTAAGGCAAAAACTTTGGAATGAAAGAGATGAACAATTTAGACTTAATTTCTGACATATTTATCTTCACCCAGGGATATATGCATGGTCAAAGGCTATAGGGACCAGCAAACTTCAGTTTAATCAGGCATAACCTGAAATCCAATATTAAAATAACTTGTATGGTCTTGTTTGTTAATCAGAGTCTGTCATTTTTTTTCTACTACTGAACTAAGTCTTATTACTGATGAAGAGTCACAACACATTCCTGCACAGCTGCTGAGGAAAGTGAATGCATTGCTCAAATGACTTTTGATATAAAATATGTAGCTTTCTGCAATAGCAGCTTTGAAATGACTGACATAGTAGGAAAAGTTTGAACAGCGCTAGTTAATCTGATGGTTGGCAAATGCAATACTGGGCACAGTGTGTAAATTGTTGCCTACATGGGTGGCAGTTCCTTACAATATTTGTCTACATGTGTGCAATTTGAAAAAAAAAAAAAAAAAAAAAGGGAAGAAGAAGAAAAGTGAGAACATGGGATTTTTGTAATGATGGATAACTGAATTCCCAAGAATATAGCTGGTATTCTCAAGAAGAAGAACACTGAATCTATGTGAGACCAACTTCTTTTTGTGGCCCTTTGGAGCAACTCTCATTATAAATTTTGGGGTATATAAATTCAGGTGCACCTTTTTTTTTCCCTACTGTTTTTTTCATCATTATGCATTATACTTACATGACACTAATATCTAACAACCACTCTTTAGAGTAAAATTACTAGAGAATGCTAAAATATGTGTAAATTGTCTTACATAGAATCGTTAGGGTTTGGGCATAGAAATGCTCTCAGAAATCTTTCACTTCAGTCTTGATTCTGCCTCTGATTTGCTATAAAATGTTAAACACAATGTTCTTCCCAGATTTTCCAGTGATGGCACTTTGGTTCTATCCTTTCTAATGAGCCTGTTTTAAGATGTTGGAGTATGTCCTCTGCCTTTTCTTCTACTACTCAGAAAGCAAGATCCTGTTCCTACTGATTACACTAATATAGTATATTTCTACAGACCAGAAGGGAATGAAATCTGCTTGAGAGCTTTTGCAGTAACAAAGGATTATGAGGCTTTCAGCTGTTTATAGGCTTGCCGTGTCAGTTTGAGCAATAATGAAAGTTCAGCACTGAATATCATCATTCAGTACTGATAGCCTTAAATTGGGCAGATTACTTAGCATTTATAAATGTACAACATCCCTCAGAAGTTTCTAAAATTTTCTGTAGAGTAGCTTCATGCTTTCAGTTCAGCAGTCCATCCTTACTACAGCTTTACGAAGCTTCATGAAAACCATTCCTCCCATTATTTTGCGTGTAGTCCACAATATACCTCCTAACTCAGTCTGCAGTGAATCCAGAGGAATAACACAGATTCTTATCTACAAATTGACAAATTACAGGATTATATGACAGGAGAAAAAACCTGTAGCCTAATGTTTCCAGGTTGCTCAAATGTTGTGAGAGTAATGCACCAGGGCATCCCTGTTGCTAGTTAGAGTCAGGTAAATTTGATATTTCTGAAATTTGATATATCTGAAAGCTCTTGACTGGAAAAATATGCAATAGATTGAGTGTATGGTACAGTGGCAAGTTTGTACCTTTGGACTGGTTTATGACAGTGGCACTTACTTTTTTACCCATAGTGAAATCTTACCTACATGTAAGAAGCAATAGAATAATGCTCTTGAAAAATCTAACATTCAAGATTTGATTTTACAGATTAAATTTTAAACTATTGAAATTAATGTGTTTGAAGGAATTATTAGCATGGAGAGAATGCACACTGAATACAAGGAGCCCTCAAGTAGGATGGCATCTTTATTAT
Organism: Calidris pugnax; assembly: GCF_001431845.1. Taxonomy (NCBI): domain Eukaryota; kingdom Metazoa; phylum Chordata; class Aves; order Charadriiformes; family Scolopacidae; genus Calidris; species Calidris pugnax. The sequence goes on along the minus strand of NW_015090839.1, from coordinate 9,936,187 downwards.
TTAAATGAAGAATGTATACCATTACGTCATAATCAAGGCTTTATCTGTTCAGTTGAAATGTGTGAACCTACATGGGCAAAAATGTATACATTTTTGCATTAAAGTGATGAAAACTTTCCAAATTTACCTTCTATATTTTTTCTTTTATGGATACATATCTGTCAAGCTCACGATTACTAAATGCAGTTCTGTCACATTAAAAAAATGTATCTGTGACAAAGACGAGATGACTGTGAACAAGGCCAGTGACACTGAGCTACAGCAGGACAGAATAAAGCAGAAGGTTTGATAATGAGAGATTACACTTTCCAGCTATTCTTGAGGACCAGAGGGAGGGAATTATTTGGTTTATGCTGGCAGCAATTTCCCTAAGCCATGTGAGATGGCATACCTCAAGCTGTTGCAAATGTAGGCAGAACAACCACTGGCCATGGCTCTTGGTTGGATCTAGATTCCCTGGGGTATAAAATATATTGAAAAGGCTCCTAAATAGGGGCTGATCACTTAATTTGACTCTTTGAATGGAAGTCCCACATATTCTTCAATCACTAACACAGTTCCCTTGAAGCTTAATAATCACTTCTGATTTTTTTTTTAAATTAGATTAGCTGCTCATGGTTACAGTTGTACAACTGTAACGTATCAAATGTGTTAAGCAGTTCTTATGCACTGTCCCCTTTTCTAGGTTCTGTAAAGCTGCAATGAAGAAAGGTTATTAAGTTCCTGCTGTGTTTAAGTTTCCTACAGGTCAGTTTTAATAAACTGTTTGTTTCTTCAGAAATGTCCAGTGGCCACATTAATCCCCAGTCCTTGAAAACTTAAAACTTGGACCAAGCTTCCCAAAGAAGTTTTGAAAAGAGAAATATATTAGTATTCATTTGCGGATACTTAAATAGACCATGATTTATCATTTTTCTGTAACGAAATTGTGGTTAATTGCAATGGTTAAAGATTGTGTTGTACATTTTTCTGAAGCGACAATACTTATAGCCTTTTGTCCTTTATAATGTCACTGCAAGAAAAAATCATTCAAGGTTTTCAGTTTTAGTGAACAAGAAACACCTTTATTGAAATACAAAAAACATCTATTCTTATGCAAATTCTATGTCAGACATATAAATGACCCTTTTTGTCATTCCTCTACAGGAGTTGATTGATTCATGCTACTAGTCTAAAATATACATACAAATCACAGCATTAAGAAAAATTTCTTTTCATAATGTCAGATAATGTAAACTTTATTATAAAATACTTCGCAATTACATATATTGTATTACAATTTAGATCTAGCCAGGTGTTCTGTAAGGATAACATGCATTAGACTGAAGTAAGGCACTTATACTATAGTACTAACAGTACTGACTCTACTGACTTTATCCACCCAATTATGTTTAGATAGGTAAAAATGTAAATGTGTGTATGTATATCTGTTTGTGTGTGTATCGTACAGACCATTTGTAAATTGCTATAAAGATTAATCACCTAATTAGTTGCTACTGTATATTATTTTTCAAAAGATACAGATAGAGGATACATTGGCAAATGTTCAGACCATCTTTATGTTATTACATCTAATTGTAAACATCAACACATTTAATTATCATGCAAGCATGGACAATTATGTCATTACTTTGTAAACATACATGAAAGGTTATGCATTACTGCCATATATTATAAAATATTAGTAATATCATGAAAGACAAACATACCAAATTTCTTCCTCTGTCTTTGATTTACTCATCATTTGAGAAAGTCACAATGATGAGGTTACTAACAGAGAATATTGTATCTATTCCATCTGAAACATTGAGAGTATCTACATCATCTTTCCTTTAATGTCTTGGTGAAGTTACTTATACAAGTTTATACATCCTTGACAATACTTAGTGACATACATTCCACCACAGAAAACAGAAGCAAGCATCCATTTGCCTTCTGAAGAGGCCTTATGAAAACTAACTTACACATCTTTAAAGATATAGGGGAGAAAATAATCTAGGATTGTAGAAGCTGCACCGGCTTTTTCCTTTGGTTGTAAGCAGATAAGCAGTAGGCTAATAAAAAAGTAGTAATTTTATATTATCATTTTTACACTGCTCCTACACATAAAAGATACTAATTTTAGAAAATGTCTCAAGGTTGTCTAACACTTTACCATTTCAATATTCAATTTTGACTTGCATTTAAATTTCCTATATTTTCAAACTGTGGGCTGAAATTGTCGTGCCAGGTGTTGGATGCTGAATATTTTTCAGTTATTTGCTAATACTATAAAAACCTTTCAGAAGGAATTCTTAGTCCATGCATGCTTTGGAGCAGAAACCTCGATTTTGTCCAGCCAAATACAGCCAAGTTATGAACTATTAGATATTACAGTTCATTTTGTACTAAGGAATATCGCATAGTAGATCTTAGTAAGAAGCTTTTAGAATTGAGCAATACAGTTTCCTGAATACTAGACATACTTAACTAATAGTGCATGACACTGTGCACAAGGCATCCTTCAACTCTACCCAGCAGCCAACGGGCCCATACACACCGATGTACACTGATTTAAAGAGACTAGGTCAAATCCAAAAGTGGTTTAGGCACATAAGCATCAAACTGCATCTATTCTAGCAAACCTGCTAAGACCACAGGCTCATTAGCTACAGGGTAGCAATCTGCCAAGATACCTATGCAATTTCCTGCTTAATTGCCCCAGAATTATTCTGCTGTGAGAAAATACCTGTGAAGCATGTTGGGAAAATGATGTAACATCAGCTTAAAGACAATAGCCTACTACTTAACCAGCTGTTTTCCCAGATACACTACTGAAGTTCTGTGCTGATGATTATATACAAGATGCAACATGGTTACTATGCAGTTAATTTTTGCTATTTGTTTTCTGGCAAAAAAAAAAAGGAAATTGTATGTATTACAGTGCAAGAATGTTAAATTTCTAAGTTCTAACTCAAGACTTAGAAAATCCAAGAGTTTGGGTTGATTCAGCAATGTTAATTCAGCCCTCATGTATGTTTTATGCTGTAGTCTTTATCTGTTCTCGCAAGATTTTTTTCACATTTTTCCTAATTTAATAGAATTTTTAGAATTTAATAGAATGTTCTGGAAGTCTATCAAGGATAAACTTTGAGGGAAATTAATGACCAAAAGAAAACTACTTCATCCATCGTGTAGCTAGGAAAGTCTGTAGGAGCAGAGTATGTCTGGAAATGGTAGGTGAAGGATATAGGATTATGAATTGTGACAGTGAGAACTGAATTTACCACAGAGTTCTGATGTGATGGTAATCAAGACACTTAAACCAAAATTTTCACATATGGCTGCTAATGGCTGCTAAAAATGGCCACATTTTCTGGGTACCTATTTGAGTCATCCTTGGCAGATACATAGAAGTGCCAAGTGATCACAGCTGTGACTGAAATGAGTTGGATCTATGCTTGTTATTTAAAATGCTCTGAAAAATCAGGCCCAACTCTTTCAAACCAGCTAAATAATAGTGAAAATTCGACCATTTTAATTTGTTTCTGTATTGGGTCTGGCTGAGATGGAGTTAATTTTCCCCACAGCAGTCCTCATAGTTCTGTGCTTTGTATTGGTGGCTACAAAGGTGTTGATGACACAGCAGCGTTTTGGCTGCTGCTGAGCAGTGCTCACACAGCATCAAGGTTCTATTTCCAACATTCCCCCTTCACCAGTAGGCTGGGGGTGGGCAACATCTTGGGAGGGGGTACTTTGGTACAATATAGGTCATTTGAGTCTAGGTCTTTAAGTCTACATAAGGGTAGATTTAGATTAGATATTAGGAAGAAATTCTTTCCTGTGAGGGTGGTGAGGTACTGGAGCAGGTTACCCAGAGAAGCTGTGGATGCCCCATCCCTGGAAGTGTTCAAGGCCAGGTTGGATGAGGCTTGGAGCAACCTGGTCTAGTGGGAAGTGTCCCTGCCCATGGAGGGGGGTTGGAACTCAATGATCTTTAAGGTCCCTTCTGACCCAAACCATTCCGTGATTCTATGATATTTGCCTAGTGTCAAATTCAGAAATTAAATTAATGCTTGCAATGCTGTTGTCACTTGCAATTATCCAATTTAGCCTCTGAGTGAATTTAGCTCTGTATTGTTAGACTGACTGTAAACTGTAGCTAGTTAAATAAAGTTTCAGATGGGCACAGAGATGCTATTTCCATTGCATTATCCAGGAAGTTCACTTCCTTGCTTGTTTTCGCTGTTCCTACACCCACTGGAAATGTGGAGTGTCTTCATCATTTTCAGTAACTTATAGACAACATCATGCAAGGACATATGTTGAAGACTGAGATAATCAAGCATACATCAAAGATTTCATTTTCTGACCTCTGGGCTACTTCCAATCTAGCTTTCATCTGAGATGTGTTTTTATTTTTTAAATTAATTAAATTAACTGACAGTTTATTTCCTGGTGATAACAAGATCATATTTATAAACAGGATATATCCTGTACATCCTACTTTGCAACAACAGAGTTTTAGTAGGAAAGCTTGGCTATATCTAGCTAGTGGAAGAAATTATCCTGGGAAGATCACAGAATCACAAAACAGTTGAGGTTGGAAGGGATCTCTGGAGGTCATTAGTCCCACCTGCTCAGGCAGGGCGAGCTAGAGCAGGTTGCTCAGGACTGGGTCCAGTCCTCTTCAATATATTCATCAGTGACCTAGATTAAGGGATGGGGTGCATCAAGAAGAGTGTGGCCAGCAGCTCAAGGGAGGTTATACTGCCCCTCTACTCTACCCTGGTGAGGCCCCATCTGAAGTATTGTGTTCAGTTCTGGTTTCCCCCATTCAAGAAGGACAGGCAACTCTGCAGAGGACTACAAAGATGATTAGAGGCCTGGAACATCTCTCTTATGAGGAAAGGCTGAAGGACTTGTGTCTTTTTAGTCTGGAGAAGAGAAGACTGAGGGGGGATCCGATCAACACCTATAAATACTTAGAGGGTGGGTGTCAGGAGGATGGGGCCAGTCTTTTTTCAGTGGTGCCCAGTGACAGGACAAGAGGAAATGGGCACAAATTTGAACATAAGCAGTTCCATGAAAGCATGAGGAGGAACTTCTTTACTTTGAGGATGCCAGCACACTGGAACAGGTTGCCCAGAGAGGTGGTGGAGTCTCCTTCTCTGGAGACATTCAAAACCTGCCTGGACATGTTCCTGTGCAACCTGCTCTCGGTGGACCTGCTTTGGCAGGGGAGTTAGATGAGATGATCTCCAGAGGTCCCTTCCAACCCCATATCATTCTGTGATTCTGTGGACCATGTCCAGTCAGGTGTTGATTACCTCCATAGACAGAGACCTCTCCACAGCCTCACTGTACTAACACGTCTGCATTCAAGTTAGATTATATTTATTTCTACATTTTATTTCCTTCTTGAAATGCCTAAAAAGTCCTCCCTGCTAAATGGTTATACCATGAAAAGATAGCAGGGTTGAATATTCATCAGTTTTCATCAACTTCTAAACTCTTCTAGGACAACTGCTTTATTAAATTCAATGCAAATTAATCACAGTACCTTCCAAATCTGATAACCCTATCAAATAATAGAAGAAGCAAATCAAAAACCTACAGAATGAAAGTCACAATGATTTTGACTGAATTCAGTGCCTGTTTGTGCAGCTTTTCATCCACAGTGCAGATTTAAAGTGTATAGTCTGCATTTTCCACTCAGGCACTAACCCTGTAAAGCTGTAATGCATGCATAAATTTAATGGGATTTATCTCCGTTGAATTCCAAAGCATTAAAGTTTTCCATGTTGTAAACTTTCCACATGGTTGTTCTGCCATTGTAGAAGAGCTGGTATTTGTGGTCTGAGAATCAATGTTTTCTGCCATTTTGTTGAGTATCATTTCTTCTTCCTGAAAATCAAACTTTTGAGCACTTATAGTTTATGACCAATTATAAATTGATAGCATTTTTGTAACAGCGATGAGTTACTTTCTTTTTAAAATCCAATGTATTTTCCAAGTTATCGTTGGGGAAACTGTCTGGCATTCCTTTTCTATTATTGCCTTAGGCGAGTTTCCTGAAGGATAATTCTTTTGTTACTGCTTGCCATCTTTTCCTCAAGAAAATATTGAAATTTGGTAATAAAGTGTATGTTCTTCTTCCTATAAATCTGAGAATTACTGATTCTGATGAAATATTGTGAAAGATATTGCAATAGTTCAGCAGAGAGTTGGGGAGAATAGAGGTAGGAAAGTCTGTAACAAACACAGGTAACCTTCCTGCATAAAAAATTCATCATTACCTTTATAGCTATAGCTCAAACTTTTATGTCAGTAAGAGGTAGTGCAGGACAGGGGCTTCACATATGTGAGGTGTAGGGGTATGGTGAGGTGTGGACTTTGTAGTAAAGGAATGTGAGTTTTCAATCAAAGGAGAAGCTTTGATCTTGGAAAGGAACATAGGAAAGGAAAGAGAGAAGAGCAGTACCCTCAGCCTCAAAGTGTCAGGTGATGGAAGTTTCAGTGCTGAAGTGTTGGTCCTGAGTGCAAAATGATCAAACAGGAGGAAGAGGAAATCATAACCTGAAATGGGGGAGTATTTTTGAAGAGAGAGCTTAAGTCATAGAATCATAGAATCGTTCAGGTTGGAAGAGACCCTTGGGATCATCGAGTCCAACCATCTATCCTACTCTACATAGTCCTCCCCTACACCATATCCCTCAGTACCGCATCTAAACGTCCCTTAAACACATCCAGGGATGGTGACTCAACCACCTCCCTGGGCAGCCTGTTCCAATGCCCGACCACTCTTTCTGTGAAAAATTCCTTCCTAATGTTCAGTCTAAATCTACCCTGTTGGAGCTTGAACCTGTTCCCTCTTGTTCTGTTTTTAATTACCTGTGAGAAGAGACCAGCACCAACCTCTCTACAGGTCCTGTAAGTCTACCTCTAAGTCCTCTTAGAGATCTTAAGTTAATGACTGGAAAATTATGGGAGATTCTAAGCTAAGAATATTTGAGTTGCGTTGTCGAAACTGAGTGCAGAAAAAGTAAAAAAAATCATGTATAGATTCGGTGATGTGAATGTTGACATAAGAGGGCAAGACTTGAGCTAGATTTGAATGAATGAAATTGAGAGGAGAGACAGGGAAGAGGTGGAATAGTGGTAAAAATTTATCCCAACCTGTCCTTACTACAAAGCGTCCCAGTTTTCTATTATAGCACCGAAAGCAAGATGGAGTGCCCCCTTTTTCTTTTTCTTTTTCTTTTTTTTTTTTTAATTCCTGGCCAGCTTCCCTTTCCCTGTGCCAGAATGTTTCCCTGAGAACCCCTGAACACAACACCCCAGTTTTCCACTTTAAAAATATGATCAGTCTGCAGGGAGATAGAAAGAATCTGCAGATTGCTACTGACTTACCAGTTATTTTGGCATCGTTTTCCACATGACCTATCTTCGGAGATATTTTAACTCACATTGTGAGTGATGCTTCCGAATGGAAACCTTGATCTTTAATGGTTGATTTTGCAGCACCAGCCAGTCTAATAATTTTTATCTGAGTAACATCTTGGTCCAATGCTTTTCATATGTGCTATCTTTGCTTACAGCTACACCAGTGTAAATATACTAGGATTCAGTTTAGTACTGCAGTCTATGAAGTACAATTTATTCTGAATTTGGTCTACCGTATCATGAGGGACAATAGAGGTTCAAAACACACATTGACTTTCTAGAATGTGATTAGTGTTTTGGTAACTATCCACCTTCATTAGCTGAATGAATATTTAGTATACTTATCTGACAAATAATTACTGATTTTCAGGCAAAGTGATTGCAGATACCTGTCATCACAGCTAGAAATCTAGAATGTCACTAGGAGTCTTTAGATGGAAATGTAGATTTGATGCTTTAAGGATAGAGGAGGTTGGTCAGAAGAGGAAATAAAACCATTGAATTTTGACAGAAAAGATAAAATAGATTCTGACTTCCTCATCCCTACTTATCTGGTAATGACTTGGGAATTCCCTTTCAGCTTAAGTCCAATGGCGAGGGAACAACACAATCTGCATTCTATTGGGTCCTCAAACATTTGCTGTCCTACTGGGATGATGGTGCTTCTCCCTTTTTTTGGCAGCAGAGGAAAAGGAAAATAACTTTCCTCATCCATTTGTGTCAGAATATATTCCACTAGCATTTAAAATGCAGTTTTCCCCCATAATGAGTAAGCCGTAGTATTTAGCTTCCTAAAACAGCCTCTGGATGGAAGTGCAATGTGTTCCAATACAGTTTGCTTTCACATGTGCAATTTGTTTGTGACTCATGAATCCCCATCAATATGCCTTCTGTAGAAGACGTTATAAATGCCATCAATCCTTTATTTGTATTTGAATCACATGTATAAGGCACTGAGATTTCATAAGATACCGAGCAGATTTTGAGAGGTCAGCAGTTTTCATCTCCAGAACAAAAAAAAATCATTTATGTGCAAGATTTTAGTGAAAAGTCAATGTGAAAGAGCAACAGAAATTCCTGACAAAGCCTCCCCCCCTTCAGTCCCTCCCACTGCCTCTCTGTTGTCATCCTTCTTAAGTATCACCTCTCCTTTCCATCAGGACTGGCACTCAAGGATACCAGATGGCAGCCTCAAGATTGTAGCACCCTTTAATGTCTGCCCTTTACTGTCTGGCAAAAGTGTTGACATTTCTGCCTTGAATGAGAACTGAAAACATTTAAAAATATATTCAACATGAACAGTCAGTGTCTAAGATGTTTACACACTGCTAATGGGCTTTGACTTTAATAGAATGATCCTTAGGTCTGCAGAACTCAGAGTCAGGTGTGAACTGGATATTTTCTTCTGTTATTTCCATTTCATTAGAGAAATACCCAGCCTTGCTGCCCATGGACTTAAGAGCTGTGCATACTATTTCCATCAGCAAATACAAAGGCATCATTGCATGGTTTTTTGCAAGCATCAAACAAGCCATGAGAGTACAATCTCCTAGAACAGCCCACAGGAAGTTCTGCCTCCTTCTCTGGGAGGAGCTGTTACATGGGTAAGATCAGGAAGACATCAGGCTCTTAATTTTAAGGGGCAGAAATAAATTCATGTGCTAATAAACACTTGTGCCTTTAGCGGCTACTGGGTTTGAATACTCACCGTCACAGGTTTTTGTCGTTAGTTCTGCTATGATGTCTAGGAGGTAAATTGTACAAATGCCTCTTCATCGCTGAAAATGAAATTTATTTATTTGATTGGCTGAACTGAACGCAGAAATAATGGAGTGAATTGTTCATTTCTAAGAGCAAGCTTCAGGGAAATTTCTAGAATTCTTTTCTTCAAGGATTCAAATTAGGAACCTGAATCCATAAGAAGATGGGTATTTTCTGTGAAATGCTAAACAGTCTCCAGGTACAGTAGAGCAAGAAGCCCTTAGGATGTCAGGGTACTGGGTGCTGGCGGGAGGCACCCCTGACGCTGGTGAAGAGAGCACTGGGAGCGGTGCTGTCTCTCTCCGGCAACTCATTCATAGCATTGTATTATTTCAAATGGACATTCAAAAACCCTGTTTGTCTCCTCTTCATCATAAGCTGTTAGATAGCTCTTACTATAAAGTTTCGAGACCGCACTACATGTTTTACATGTATGCAGAGTTTTCTTTTTTTGTTGTTGTTAATTTGTCTTTAAATATTCCCAGTTGTTAACAGGCAGAAATTTCCCACTAACAATATATGTGTCCCTTTAATCCTCAAATATGTGGAACAATTTAAGACATATGGGTGACAAAATATAGGACATCATTTACCAACAAATCCCTCAGATTAATGTGTACTGCTTAAAGATTTAGCACAGAAGGACTACACATGTCTGGGAAATGAATACTACTTTCTGCTTGCAAACGCTGTATTTTGACAGGCCATATTGTCTTGAGATAGAACATCAGAAAAAGAATGAATAATTTAATCAGAAATAGATGAGACAAATAGTATAAGGGACAGTACACGGATTTCCTTCTTGAAAGCTGAACTCTACCCATGCTTCACATGACCAGCCAACCATTCCACACTAAATGGTGAGTTGATGGGAAGCAGGCTTTTTCCTGTGCATTTCTAAACCAAATAGAGAAAACATGTGGATTGCTAACAGATGCAGTGAGTTGTTCTGTGGACTTAAGGAGGCACATTGCTTTTAGTGCCTTTATTAAAAGTCTGTGGAGTCATCTTAAGATTCAGACTACTACTTGCTTGATCTGAATTTTTTAATCAATTTGTTATTGAACAAAACAATAAAAGCAGTAGGGTTCATTTCCATTAAAATATTATGTAGATCTACTTTTTGCATCCAAGCTTTTATCTGGAATAATATTTTCTATGATTTGTTTATTTTAAAAAATGTGAATACTGTTGTACCTCATTAGACATCTCCCTTCTCTTCCTCAGCAGCATGAAGAACTGTAGGACAGTGTTATTTTTAGATGGCATGAGCCAAATGAGAAAATCTGTGTCTTATTTAGGAAAAAATACGTATATCAAGAATTAAATATGAATGGTTTCTTTTGATCAAAAGAAGTGGAATAGGCATGTGGGACACAAATAGCTTATGTCAAGGCGTGCTGTTCCTGCATTTCCTAACTGTTCTTTCATATTTTAGGTGTTGTTTTATTTAATCTTCACATTAGAACATGCTGCGTGATAGGGTTAGAGAGATCTAGTGTTTTAAAATTTGCATGTCTAAGCCCTGTTTATTGGTATTTTGATGACATCTAGCGGTGAGAAAGCTGGTAGCCAATTTTATGTCCAACGCTGATGTAGCGGGATCGTCGGATTATGAAGAATGCTTGTAAATGTGGGTGCAAGGCTGCCGTTTTGTAAGCTGCAGATGAAAAGGCTCAACAACAGTTCTCTTCCTTCACTGCCTAATCATAGAGAACAGTGAATTTCTGGTACTTCCAAATACCATGAAACTGTAGATTTTTTTGTAGAATCTCGTAGATTTTTTTAAGATTTCGAAGCCAGGTTCCACTGATATTGTCAGTCGGGGTAGGAAAATAGGAGGCTAGAACCGGGGTTAGACGATGCCACAGTGAAACCTCGATAGCCAGCCTGGTCTTCGGTCTGCACCCACTGCCAACAGGATAAAAATATTGTATAGAAATTATAAGTGCTTGTATGCAATAAAGCAATCCTTGGTGCTGACAGAAAGCTGCAGAAAACATGGTGGGTTTAAATGTGTCTAAATGAAAGAGAACGAATCTCAGCTGCTCTGGTTGTGAATATCAAACCAGTTTTACATACGTTAGATGGTTGCCTTTGTTAGAATTCACATCCATATCTGCAAAATCAGTCTCAGGCCCAGTGTATGCAATGAAGTAAAAAAAGAAATCAAGCTGTGACAATTCTCTTTTCTCTCCCTCAGAGAATTAGTGTTGAATAGAGATACTTTGGTTGAACAGCACTATTTTCTACAACACAAACATTTTATTTTTAATAAATATTTATGAGGAGTTGGCAGGGGAGGAAGAGGTTATATTTTGTTGATTAGAAAAAACAGTGATTCAATAAATGACATTAAGCTACTGGCTTTTCTGCTTTTGTTTCAATACTATGAATATGTAGTGAGAGAGTGTGTGAGAGTGTGTGTGTGTCTGTGTGTGTGTGTTTGAAAGAGAGAAAGAGTGTGTGTGAGACAGGTGGCAGTGGGGTTGCTATAGCAATTACTTGTCACTAATGATAGGAGGGTAATTACTGCAGCAAATTCCCACATAGCTATTCAGCACACAAGTTAGACTATTTCCCATCCTAAAATACTCTTTCTGTATTTGCAAGATTACCTTTTTCACCAGATGGCTACAGGCTACATTTCTAAAATTTACAATAGTGCAAAAACAGAAGTTCATTAATTATGGTATCACTGGAATCTGAATTTAGTCACTCCATCGATTTTGAGAGGCAGTGAAGTTCTGTCTTTTGGAGTCTACTTTTCTGAAGACACGATACAAAATTTTGTTTTTCAGAACGCTTTTTATAAGTTCAATGTCAAAAACATATTGAGGTCACCTTCAATGTTGCATTCGAGTAATCGAGATTAGTATGTGATTGAGTCTGACTCATCACTTAATTGCACAAGATGTAAATCAGTTTTTTCTGCAGTGAACTAATAAAATTAAACTATTAATAACTGTGCAAACAACTACAAATCAGGCCATGTTTGAAGGAAAATAGACTCAGGCATTGTGAGAGTTTCATTGAAACATGTTCATCAGTATATTTTTTCATTTCCTTTCTTTCCATTATTTGTAGCTTAACAGTGGCTTACCACCTCATGCAAATCAGAAAAAAATCTACATTGTGTTTCATCTCTAGGCCGGTTCTGTAGTGTTTAAAACATTTCTAAAGGAATAAATATGGATGCAACTTCTTGCTAATATGTATAAAGAAAATTTTTGTTTCATGTAGTGCAATCACCGCTAATAAAATGGTCTCAAAGGTGTGTATCTTATTTCCACAAAAACATGGTGTTACCTTGGCTACAGTATTTCTTAACAATTCTCTTTTCCTTAATGATTCTCTTTATCCTTTTGCCCGCCTTTTACTAATGGAAATATGGATTACAGACATTACCTTTTAATTAACTGGTGGCAAATATGTGGAAACACAAGCTGCTTTAGAGAGTTCATTTTTTCCCCCCAGCTGGCTGGACTGTGATGATTTGAGGGAATACACAATAATTTCTGTCTTTTCAAGAAGATGAAGTAATGGATTTCATAACTACAGGCTGGAAAGATAGCACCTAGGCTTCCTAGGTGGATGAGATTGTCTATTGTGCCATAATTAACAAATGCTTGATGCACTCCAACTTAAGTGTATTTCTTTCTGACTCACTTGTTATAAAATTTAAAACTGTACCTCTCTGGTTACTGGTATGAAAAATAGCGCAAATCTGCTTACCTAGGCTTATTTCACTTTCCACGCTCCAGACAATTTACTGATAAATTCATTTTCCCCACTTCTGTTTCTCCAACATTGCATTTTATTAATGTAAAAAAAAAAAAAAAAGATAACTGTTATTTGGTGTACTAATATTGCTAAAATAAACCCTTATAAAATATAACTGTTTGGAGTTATTTTTTAGTGCAATTGAGTTATTTCAATTCATAGATAAAACCAGGTTAATATGCTGGAAGTTAAAATCCACTTGCCAGCTGGTGACCTTATACAGTAATTAAAGTAATACTTGCTATAACAACATGAATAATTGTATGTTTAAATAAGGATTTTCACAATTTCCTTTCCTTTGTTTATGCCTCAGGTGAACATTTCATAAATGGGAAGGTTGATTTATAATCTGCTTCTGATGTGTGAATCAGTAAATCTTATGAATCAGTTTCTCCTCAAAGACAGCACTTGAATTCCCAAGAATTTCATGAAAAGCACTTCCCATTTTTCTCACTAAAAATATATAGCTTGATGCCAATTAAAATTCAGTGCACAATGTATCTAGTAACCCTGATAATCAGTAAAAACATGTCAGAGAGCAAGATGGTTTCTCCAACTGAATGGAAATCTCAACAAGCAGTTAACCTACAATAGGAAGAAACTCATTACTGGGATAGCTTGCTGCCTTACAGCACTTGAAAAGCTGATTAAAGAAATAATGACGCAAAACTATATAAAATCCTGGCAAAAGCAGTAGGGAGGATAATGACAGATATTTCAGCTTGCACCAATAACTATTTTGGCTCAGAACAACAAAAAAAATATTGATCGCACTGCCACATGTTACATTAATGTACAAGAATGACAATTTCTTCCCCCAAACCCCACATTGTTTTTATTGTTTCAGCTCTTTGACTCTTGATGACTTGAGTTCAAATCCCAAACGGACTTCTGATCGGCAGGGTGGCTGATTTCAGAATAAAGAGAGAAAGAAAATGTGTAAACTTGGTGAAGTGCTCCACAAGCTCCAGCTTGCAAACCTCACGGAGACTGCAGCCCATCCAGCTCACAGACTCTCACCTAATACAACATGCTGTAAGTTGTGAAGAAATGTGTTTAAGTATAAATAGTCTCTACTGCCTTCAGGAAGTAAAACTGTTCCCTTAGTTTAGTCAACACATTGCTTGCTGGGGAAGCTGAGAGGCCAATGTCCTAGGCTCACCAGTGATTTTTCCCTGTAAAATGAAAGTTAGCAATAATTGTGTGTATAATATTGTCTATTAGGTGATGCATAAAGGCTTGCATTGTATGTACATACTGTAGTTGTATAGAAAACATTACAGAGTGAGCCTGCTTTTAGCTTGATGCCTCATACAGTGGTAATTAAGGAGAACAGTCTTTTGATTTGCTACTATTTGCAGTTCTGCAGGAAAAACTGAGTTTAGGCTATCTTGTGCTGTGCATTGTTGCCATGTTTAATCTTCTGATTCGCTAGGAACAATTACATGCGACACCTATGGGGAATTTAATTGCTTAGCTCCTGCCTCTACAGCAATTGTAATTATGGTGCAGTACTATTTGGGAGAAAAAAAAAAAGAGAGAAAAAAAAAAGTGTGGTGTTTTTTAGAACATAGCACTGAATAATACCAAGGTTAGATTTATATAACAGCATAGCTCCAAGAATTAGCTTCTAGAATTAACCCTGTGTTTCTTTTGATGAGAGCCACAAAAAAAAAAAAAAAAAAAAAAGCACTGGTTATTGTAAATATCCTCATGTAAAGCTTTCCATTCAAACCTATCAAATGCATTTATCCTCCCAATATATGTGGGAGTTAGCACAGCTTCTTTTTGTTCCCCTCCTTTTCCAGCTGAGGAAACTAAGGCACAGAAATGTGCCACTTGATTTGTCTTTATGAAAAATCCAAAGGAGAGCAAATTAGTATGTGAAAAATTTTGAATTTCTAGCATTTCCAAGCTCCTTTTACTTTTCATGGATGCAGCTTTGAAAGGAACATAATGGACAAAAGACATGCCTTTTTAAGCTATAAGACCTTTAAAATTTCTGTAAAATGGAACATAATAAATAAATGAATAAATGTTGCTGTGCACTAGTCTGCTGATAATTCCCGGTGAGCAGAATTGAAGATGTCATTGTCTGAATCATCCTGCACAATTCCAACGAAAGGAAGTTGTAGACAGGATTATCCTATTGCATTCTGAAGGAAATTTTAAAAGAGCATCCAAAAAGCACTATGGTATTAGAATTTCTTTTCCTCCTTACGGAAAAGGAAGAATGATCACTGCTTCATTTGCAGGAAGGTATTTTTATTTCTTTCATCATCTAGATGATTTTCAGAACTGATCCTGATGGCAATTCAGTTAGAAATTAAACTTTCATCGGGAAGTCCTCCAGTAGCTTCATGAGTTAATATTCTCTTAGAAGTGGTGCACAGATAAAAATCAGCACCAATACTCCACAGAACAGAGCCCGTTCTGGCTGAGGAATTCATGACATTTAATGATAATGGTGAGGTTTATTTGTCTCAAATAAACACTAATCATACAGAAGTGAAATTCACTCACAATTTTCCGTAAGTTAGCTGTTCACCTTCAACATCTGCTATAGTCCCCTTTAAATGATATACAACATGGCCAAACATGTGACCTATAGATAGCAATAAGGCAACCCACTCCTTGGGTGTAATTATACTGTACAAGAAATATACGTTTAAGATAACTACTAGGTTTTCCTCTTTGCAGCCTATCAAACATAAGTTTAGTCATGCCAGAGAAGGTATAATGCTTTAATTGCCTGTATGAATCTTGGTAGCAGTTAGACAATGTGCTGCAAAAGTGAAGGTGCATGGTACATACCTCTGCAGATCTGCTGCTGTGATTAACCTGAGAAATTTTGTATAAGAAAGAAAGTAACTACGAGAAATGTGTTTTCTTCAGATAATTATTAACTTCTTTTGATACTGACATCAACAGAACTGACAGGATCTCTTTGAAAGTCAAGATTACCTTTCTGGAAGTTTTGCATTCTTTGTCATTAAAAGAAAAAATATCTACATTGACATTTTAAGCTTTTCCCAAGTTTCATTTTAAAAAAAGCAAAAGATTTGATGAAAGATCCTTTGAAGGCCAAAGGGAACAAATCGCATACAAGAGCCACTATAACTTTTTCCATACAGTATATATTATTTTTTTTTCTTTTTTCAGTTAGCAACTCTATATATAGTTATGACAATAGCTACTCTTTTCACTGAACTGGCAGTTCCACGTGTGAACTATCCATATCCATTCTCTCCACCGTTCACTATGTTGTAAAAGACTTCTTCTGGACTGGTACAAGACTGGTCAGGTTTTACACTCAGAACATAATCTGTGTGTTCAAAGCCAACGTGATAATCTCACTGAGAAGTTAGCACATGGAAGCTGTCATTTGAAGACCTGCATTTTGGCACCATCTGACCAAACAGCATTGGATAAGTCACTTGGAGTCTTAGTTCTTTGAATTTCTCATTTGTAACGTAAAGATATTACCAACCAATATTTGCAAATTTCTTTGTTAATCCTGTTGTAGGTTAAAGTCATTCTTGTCTTCACTGCACCTTAAAACCATGTTCTGACTTGTTTCCT
This sequence comes from Calidris pugnax, assembly GCF_001431845.1. Taxonomy (NCBI): domain Eukaryota; kingdom Metazoa; phylum Chordata; class Aves; order Charadriiformes; family Scolopacidae; genus Calidris; species Calidris pugnax. Next base: position 9,919,636 of record NW_015090839.1, on the reverse strand, counting down.
CCAAATTTACATACCTAACCCTCAACCAACCTCAAACTGCATCCCTTGCTTCATAATGTGAACAGTGCAGGCATAGTACAGAAGAGAAGAGACTCCAAACAGTGCATCTGAATGCACTTTTAAACATGCTTTTCCATTGCAGATATTTGCAAATGAAATCCTGTGATGCAGCATTTAATTCCCACGAGAAGTGCTATTCTCATTATATCTTCTGTCTGTATACAAGCTTCTGCTGTGTTACTTGTATTGCCATTTTCAGCAGGGACTCAGAAGAGAGAAAGGATAGAAACTCAGACAGAATTACTAAACTGTAACACAAAGATAATGAACTCTAATGCAACAGGACAGCAAATTAAAAGACTGGGAAGTTGTTAGCCCATGTAAAAATAGGAAGAAAAAGAGCTTTTTTCCATACTTTTTGAAGCATTCTTCAAAGCTCAGTGAGCCTACTAAACGAAGCGGTCCAGTTAATCTGCCTAGAGCTCCTCAGTTCGGCTCTTTTTACAAAAGAAATCCAACCAGACATTTTTAAGAGCAATTATTTTTTTATGAAAAGGAAATAACTAAGACCTAGAAAGACACATTAGGGGCTAGAAGACACACCAATCAGGAAATGGTTTAAGATCCCCATTCAGCTCAATTTGTTTTAAAGTATTTCAAACCCCCTGAATACAGAAAATTCTACAAATAGCCAAGTGGCTGGGAGACATAGTGCATATTGCCAAACAGATTTAAATGCAAAACCAAGACTCTTGTTTCCCAAAGCTGTGGAGGGTAATTAAAACACTGTCTAGTCTTAAGGCAAAGCTAGTCTCTGCTGGTTTTATGTATTTCCCTACCAGAGTCCTAGTGTTCCCCTTCTGTGCAAATATACCTACAAAAGAACAAGCCTATACAGAAATTTGGTAGTTCCAAAAATGAGATGGATTGGCAAAATTGTGCCCTGGTTCACAACATTATCGACCACAAGCATTCATGCATCATAAAACACTCCCTGCCCTTTGCTTTGGGACCAAAATTATAATGATTTTAAAATACGAATTTAATACAATTTAGAATTTTATTTACTTTTCATTTTTAAAACTCTTGTGAAAATCTAAATCAAGTTTAATTTTTTTTTTAAAAACATGAAGTCTAGGAATTTATATTTTTATTACATCCACAGTCTCCTCTATCCCAATATTTTTAGCAGCTGAAACATCCAGAGATACACCACGTATCACAAGACTGTGATAAAATCTGAAAGATGACAATGTTGGATCCATGAGCTGCAGTTTAGTTTTATTGCTCCAGAAGTTTATGGGTACTGTCACATGAAAGGGTAGAAACCTGTTGTAACCCTGACCTTTTCAAGTAACTGGCATTCTGCAAATGTTCCAACACTTCTAATTTAAGGGATTGGGTGAATTTTCTTTTTTTTTCTGGAAAAAATAAACCATCTGAATCTCTTAGTCCACATAGGAGCCTGACAACTGAAAGAAATGAAGGCAATATTTCCAGATTTATGTGGGGAAAAAAAGCACTGCCACTCAGGAAATCAGATATTCAGCTGTGTCTGCAGGTTATAGAAAGCTGCGACATAATCTTTCAGCAGAATGAGACAGACTTGCAAAGTCCTTTGCAAGGCTTGCAGGACAGAATAATTCAGAATATTTCTAACAAGACTATTGATTGCAAAAGCACATTTTCTTTCCACTTACCCACATTTCTGATTTTAAAGACCTGCACAATAATCGGGAAGCATATGGAGGTGAAAAACTAGCAAAAGCTGTATACAGAATCCCTCATATCTGATCAAAGACGAGCTATTTGAGAAATTTCATAAGCAATTGCAACTATTTGAAGGATAAATTAAAACCACCTACTGAGAGATAATATGTGAAACAATGTCTGTTAAATAAAAATTAATAAATGGGCATTAAAACAGAACATGAATGGCAAGGACCAGACTTATTCCTAAAACACATGGAAACAATTTCAGAGGTTTTCAGCAAAGCAGCACTGTGTCAGACACGCAGTGAAAGCAACTTGCAGCACAAGTTGCACCACACAATGTAAAGAAAAGCAGAAAAGTATTAATAAGCATGTAACTAGAAGACAAAACTGTCATGATAACCGTGGTCATGCAGAAAAAAGATTCCTGGATATCATAAAAATGTATGAGACTTTTTTTTTTATCAGATGACATATTTGTGATATTGCAAACAACTTGACATTACAGAAGGATTAGGAATGATGGTGACCTGGTGGAAGAAAGTATTAATTCTGCCTCTCATGTGTAGATACACAGTGCAAATGCCCAGTGGCATATTTCTAGAATACTAGCCATCCTTCAGATTGTGAGACAAACGTTTCTAAAAGTAGAACCCAGAAGTGGGCTCTCATTATCTGAAGAAAAAGGTGAAATAAGTAAATAAATAAATAAATATATTCGAAAGCAATATCATAGGTATATACCGGAAACCCTGTGAAACACCTGTATTACATGTAAGATCTCATACCCATTGAGACTAAGTAAAAGCTGACTGTGACTGAATTCTCCATCATGTGGCTGGAATATCAGTGTTTACCACAATAAAGCAAAGCTATTTATGAAGTGTTATAGAATAAGAGCTTGAAGTAGGTGAAAACAATTCCACTTGACAGAAGTGCTGCTATTAAAGATAAGAGAATAAAGTGTCCACCTCAATAGGTAGAAAACAGTTACAAGACACTGGTATAAAAACAGAACTACAGCAAGAACGATGATTGTGTGTAGAAGAGTTGTTGTCTTTAATGCAAGAAAATGACTTTAGCCTTTCAAAGCAACAGTCCAGTGATTCGCTCCATGGTCATGACAGCTGTTCTTGCAGATCAGTCTGGTCACACTCATTCCTGAGGATCCATCCTGCAAAAAGCACTGAAGCTAAAGAAAACTAAGGCTATACAGTTTTCTCATTCCTTCAGGATACTCAGAATACTGCTGCCTATGTTCCTTCACTGTCAAATGAATTCCTACCTAAACAGTAATAGTGAAAGTCGCTGCATGCACAGCAAACAAGCACTATGAGAGAAGCCTAGCTGGATTGATTGTTTGGATAATCAAGCCTGGGGATTCAGGTGTCCAGTGAGACACAGAATCACTTCAGCTAAAAATTTTTCTGTCTCCCAGAGTGTAGTACTAAATGATTTTATTGGGTATTTGGTCCTGTTTTCACTTGGCGTTATGTCTTGTTTTCATTTGCACTAAGTGGTAAGTGAAATGAAGTCTTGACTTCAATGTTCCATTAATTTCATTTAAGCATTAAAATAATTGATTGTTTCATGGAATTTAGCTTCATTTGAGCCAGATTTTGTATCTTTTTGTCATTATCTTTTCCTATCCTTCAAAGAATGTTTCAAGAAAAATGTTTATAAAAACCTCTTTTTGTTCTGCTAACCCTGCAAACTAAACATGTTCCATTTATTTTTAAATTAAGTGAAAATTAGCCAGGTGTGATAGATAAGCTTTTATACACAGGTCTAAATATTGACAAAAGGAGACATGTCACTGGAAAAATCATCAGTCTAGCAATTATCACATTAGCATGTTAAGTGGAAAAAGATGTGAAACTTCCAAATGTGTCAATACAGATTATTTCATTTCCACCAGCTATCAGCTATACTGTGAACATCAGTGCCTTAATGTATATTCAGCAGCAGGTCGGCTTTTGTGAGCAAATACCTTAACGTGGCACCCAGAATTCTCAGATGTGTAGCAAAATCATGCATATCCCCTTCAGAAACGGGCTGGCAAGCAAATATTAGACATTTCCAGGAGGCCGGAGAGTTCAGGGATAGAACCAGAGGACAGGGACAGGAACAAGCGCTCAGCAAGGACTGTCTTTCTCACAGACGTGGCAGTGACTTTCATGTCCAAACCTGGGTGGACAGGGATGAGAGGAGAAGGAGCTGGTCACCATTTCCCCCAGAGGAAATAGCAGCAGAGAACAAAACATGTGAAAACCCTTTTTAATAATAGGTCCAGAAACCAGCTGTGATTTTAACAGCTGGTTCTGTCTGACTAAATCCAATCTCCTTCAGTACAGTCCTGATCCTTTTACAGTTCCCTGCCCAAAACTCAAACAGGCTTGGTAACTGAAAAAGAAAGCCTTTTCCTCACTTCTTTCCAACCTCTGCTACGCATTTCAGAGCCCTACATATTAATAATTTCCAGATAAGGAATGTATTTGCCATTTTTATAATCTAGTCAATGTCACATTACTTGCAAGACCTTAACTATTTCTATTGCTGCTGTCCATCAAAGAATTTTTTCAAGAAGTTAAATTAAGTTGCCTTCGTTAATGAAGAGCAGACAAAATAAGGAAGACAGAATAATGATCCATGTAGTTGAACAGGGTGCATTTAAAACACATATTTTTCTTTACAGTATAAATAATTTAATTAATTCTAAGAGCCCTGAGTGGACTAGTGGCTATACTTGGATTGATGTTGAAACTTTTTCTCTGGTGAATAATAGCAGTGGCAATTTTATGGCAGCTTATGAGAGCCAGAATCACAGGATAATGGCTCTCAGGATACATTATTTTGGAGGGGGAACTTACAGAAAGGTCTTACCCCTGTATAACCTAACAGCATGAGATAAATACCTTTGAGACTAATTAAATTGTATTTCAAGGATCTCATATAATCTAAGAATTTTTAATACAATATTTTTTAAATTACTTTTTAAAAGCCAGTGTTATATGATGTGTGCTCAAAACATGAGACATTTTTGGTAATGATTAATCTGATATTTATCAATATAAGGTTAGCAGCATGCACAATGCCTCGAACAAAGCCTGGGGATGTCAGAGAATCCCACTGATTTCGGTGACTTTGGATGAGACCATTGCTGAATGACTCTAGGCCACTTTGTGCAATTTGTATGGGTATTTCTGTTAAGAGCTCCAGTACACCATGACTGTAAATTTGGCTAAATTGTGTCCCTTCTTTGCAGACTCCTCTAAGAGTTGGCCAGATAGAATATATGATGCAGCTTGATCACAGAAACCCAGCTACTGAGGTACTGAACTTCTTTATAACAGCATTTGTTGTAACATGGCCTAGTAGACCTTTTGGTCAATCCAGCCAAAACCACAATAGCAAAGATAAACAAAATCTTACTTTTATTTACACTGATTTTTCCTTAAAAGCAACCTTATTTCGTATTTTATGTCTCTTTTGCCTCAGAAGTGCATTATGAAGGCTGCTGGTGGGATCGTGAAAACATTATTCAAAGCTTGAAACTACTTTTCCACAGAAACAAATCTGATGCTTTTAATAAGTACTGGCAGATTATTAAGATCTATCACCTTTCTATCTATTTCATTCCAGAATTTTACTATTTGACTTCTACACAAGGACTCCCAGGCACATAAAACAGTGCCAAAAAGATGACATTCAGATAAATATCACAATTTTTATGCAAAACGCCCCTATGAACAAATACGTTTTTTCCTATTTTTCATTGCAAATAGTTTGCACGGTATTAAATTTAAGATATTGCGATCATCCCATTCATCCCTTTTTCAATGTTCTCAGAAGTCCAAGGCTTGCAACCTCCCAAAACAAATAATAAGTATTTCAAGAAAAAAATTTCAAAAGCTAACAAGAAAGATATTTTAAGATTTCCTTTATGTATTTTTTTATTCTCCGTTGGTGCTCAGCATCACGCAAGATTTGGCCCCAAGTCATGGAGATTTTAGGCAATAGTTTCCCCATGCTTAAATTTTAAAAGTAGTTGCCATAGCAACTGCCAGACACAGCATATGGTGTGTCTGTTACCTCCAAGATAACAGAGCAATTTCTAAAGAATTTTCTTTACAATATGTTACGAACCTTTGTACTTTTTACAATTTTTCAGAGTGCAGTATAAGGTACTGTTGTTCCCTGACATTCTCTTCAAGTTGAATGCTCATTTTGTAACTCTCTTTTTCATAGTAGGCAAATATTTCCCTCTTTTCCTTGTCTTTTTATTCTGCTAATATTCAGCAAAACATGAAAGAATAAAGTGGGGAAAAGGAGACATCTATTAAGTTTTATCTAAAGATTTTACTTAGTTTTGCTACAATGTTACCTTTCCTTCACAGTGACAATAAAAAAGACAAATATACAGGAAAAGAATACAAAAAAAAGACAGAAATCTTATTAAAACTTCATTAATATATAGGTGATTGGCAGTCAGACATTTTGCAGAACTATATGCAGCCTTCAACCCTTTAAGTCCCATCCTTGCCCACCTTCTCATCTCAAATGAAGAATTAATACCTGTGCAAAGCAGCCTCAAACAAGAGGAACTCAGAAACACACCTGTCACCTCTTGCTTGGAGGTAGGACATTCTCCTTGAATAGCAAAGGCCTGTGTTTCAGACCCTCTTCCAAAATAGCTTGGCTCTACTGTGTGTAGCTCCTGAGAAGAAATCCCGTAGGAGGAGCTTGCAAGTGGGATGATGCTACCTACCTTCCTCCACACACCTGAGAAGATCCCACTGTCCAGCTGAGCTCCCAACAGTTAGGCATTTCAATGCTTGCTTTGTAGAATCACATGCAGATTCGGGAAATAAGGGATATAGGCCTTTATTCCTTCTTCTGCCCCTTTGTGGTTGTATAGGCTGAGACAGGATTAAAAAAATAGTTACTAGGATACGTAATAATGTTCTGCTCTGTAATTCTCTGTCCCCTGAGTCCTTCATTCTGACAACTTTCTGCAGTTAAGGCACCTTCTGCATAAATCTTCTAAAAAATTAAAAAATAAAACTCCACCAAAACAGGATGTATGAGTGCACATTTAATTCTCCCCCTGAGGAGAAGCTAAGAAAGGGAATGAACCACTCATTATACACTTAGCTTAATGCACAGCTACAAGGTGCTGACACTACCCTGATGAAGATAGAAGATAGTGTAAGAACAGAATAAAATATTTTAAAGGGGACTTTGCATGTTTGGGTTTTTTTTCCTTTATTTACTTGCCTTTTACAATGGTTACTTTTCAGGGAAGGGGTAATCGCTCTGTAATTGGAGTTACTTGAGATTGCCTTCAAGAAATACTTGGCCAAATATTTTGCAAATGCTTACATTTAATTAACAAGTTGCATGGTTCGTTGCAGCAATTTATAGTGTGGCTATATTTTTTTTAAATCCTCTTTTGCTGCCTGGGCAAGGGGAGAAAGAGACCAAAGAGCGTAGCGACAGGTACTATCTCTGGGCAAGTGTAGCTTTCAGTAAAGGCTGAAAGACTGTGCTGTGTGAAAAACGGGATAAATTTTTGCTGGTAAAAGAGGCTAGTGACAGCACTTATTTTCCTAGTAATAGTGGCTGAAGTTAACTGATAACCATATTTACAGGAAAAGAAATGGTAGTAAGCTGAAGTTTTAGCTGCTAAATGGCATGTAACAGAAAGAGTCATGTGCAAGTTTCACGTCATCTTAGTCACGCATTATCGATTTATTAGCCTGAAGGATTTACGAGAAGAAAATTACTTATGGTGTCCTGATTGATTGAAGGATGGTGAGAAAATAGGATAAATATGTTAAATTAATAAAAAATACATTATATTTATTGTGTATAATGTAAAAGTTGTCATTAAATGAAAATTATGTGATGTAGGAAGATATAGTTGTCGTACACCATGCCTCACTTTTATTTATGCTGTAGATAGTATCATAGTTCATAGGTAGATCAGGAGTTAAGGCCACTTCAATACCCATGAATGTAATGTTTCTCTTAAATTGTAATTTATAGATTGTTATGGCTTAGTTTTCCTTGCTAGCTCATGGATGGCATTATCTGTTGCGTTAGACATAGTCTTGACATGAAGGTCTTCGCAAGTCCCTAAAGGAATGGTTGATCTGTCTCTTACTTAGTCACTTCCTTATTCTGAAACAATGTCTTTCCACTTAATCCTGATTTTTTTTCTAGTTCTGCTCTTAGCAATCAACCACAATCTCCATGGACAGTGGCTGTCTGTACTAGCCAACCACCAGGCCACATGGTGTAAAAGAAGGGGCTGAAAGAAGTGTGTACATTCAGTCTTAAGAAGACTAAGCAAATGGGATATCTTGCTGTCTTCAACTACCTACTAGAAGGGTGAGGAAGAACAGAGCCAAACATTATAGGATGAGAGGTGGCGGACACAGATTGCAACATGGGAAATTCCAATTAGTCGTCAAGAAACATATTTTCACCATATTCAAACAGCGGAACGGGTTTTCCAGAGAAGCTGTGGCATCACCAGCACTCAACATTCAATCAGGTACAGACTCACCTATTTAAATTGGTTTTGCTTTGAGTGGGGCCAGATAACCTCAAAAAGTGTCTTCCAACTTCAATTATGTGGTGATTCTGTGATTCTATTCAACTCCAGTTCAGGAGAGCTCAGCAGGCAGTGTTTGTCATTAGAGAAATGACTCTAATTGAAAATCTGAGTATGCCTGAGAGAATAGATCCCTCCTGTAAGTGAAAGGGTGTGATTTATCCAAAAGTAATTTAGGAGAGGTTGGTTCTCTTTAGGTTGTATTTGTTGGTTCTCTTTAGGATGGTTTTTTTTTGGTATTAACATACAGCATGTAGAATTTAGTAAAGTTATTCCAGATTAAAATACAAATAGCACAGAATCAAATCCTAAACACAAATGCACCAAAAATAAAATAACTGATAAGTTTCCTTTCAATATGGCTTATTCTGTTTCAGGAAACAGAATCCAATAAGTTATTTTCAAAGCCCCTCTATAATTAAATGTAAGTGAAGTGTATCACTACAGCATATTAGTGACTCCATGTAAACATATTTTCCTCCTGAATGGTTATAAACAGGCACCATAACCTCATTTTTAGCTTTTTTCCACATTATAAATTCATTTTTCTCTTTGCAAAATGTCACTTTCTTTCCAGCAGGTTAATCCCAGGAGGTCTGGTAACTACAATTACTCCATTTAAATATTCCACATATCTGTCAAGACTCAAAAGAATTCTGTAGTGTCAGTTTAAATATAAATATATATAATTCTAGTTAATAGTCATCACTTCAAGTCTGTTATGAAAACTGTATTACTCATTCAGAGTGTGTGTGATGTTGTGTACGTATGCAGTGTTTGTTGCAGCATTTTCATTGATTTATTGGTTAAAAAAACAGCCATACTTACTGCAACACATCAATGATCTCATGCAGAAAACAACGCTCTTCAAAGGTAAACTTGTCTGTAAGGTTTTATTCTAATTACTTAAGGAGGAAGCACAGAAAATTCCTAGCTTTTTTATTCAGAGAAAGCTGAAAATGTATGTAACACTGTAAAAGCAAATGCTAGCAAAACATATGCAATGCTTTTCATTTCTGTGTCATTTCCATCTAAAGAAAACAGATTCATTTGCCAGTGACCAGAACTTTATTCTTTTCTTGGTAGAGGGTAGGAAGGTTCGGGGGAGTTGACAATTTTCTGCCACCGTATAAATAGCCTGAAACACTACACAATTAAAAGACAAGCATATTAACATATTAGAAACTAAAACTGTAATGTTGCTCAAAAATAGATCACTGTTTATTTTCCTTAAGTTGAATGTGCTCATCAGGTCTTTATTTATTTAGCCTGCTAGAATAGCCTTTGCAATACAGGTAAAAGTGTTTTTACAATCAAAGTTCTAAATTAGCAGAACCAATATCCTTATGCCCAGCAAACACAACTAATACCAATGAATAGCATTTCAAAGTTTTTAATCTCCATGACAACCCGCCTCAGATTCTTCAATAAAATGCCACTTTACATGCACACAAACATATTCATTTATGCACACCTACCATGTGTTCATAAATATCACTAGTGCTGTGCATCTTAAAACCATATATAATAGCAGTGATGTCTTTCTCTTGGAAAACTAATCAGTCAGCGCTCCAGTTAAAAACTTAATTTGTATCCTTCTGCTTATATTAACTGTTGAATAAACAAAAGGTAAAGACATACATACAAATTATAGCTCAAACATACAAGGACATACCTTGAGTTTTGGCAAGCATCAAGAGAAATACCTAATATATAAATAAATCGGAAGAATTACTTCAAAGACCCACACAACAGAATCACAAATTGCATAGCAGAATTATTCACAGTACTTTTTCTGTCTCAGAAATGAACTAGTTGACTTAAATATTATAAGCAGGGCACTCACGAAGTTGTGTGAGTAAGGGTCTAATTATTGATATGAGTCACGTACTGATGTAAATGTGTCTCACACCTAATACTGGAAAAATCAAGACAAATGTTTAAAAAACTGTCCCAAGAGCAAAGTCCAGTTTAATCCACTCCAGGAAATGGGACGTTACAGAGATCTGCCTGTGCAAAGGGAACAGATACCCTCTGTCATTTGCCCAGCTTGTAATATCGCATTCACAAAATTCACTAATTATGGGCCATTATCTTGCCTGTTTTGTGTTTTTAGGAGTGGTCTCCCAGTCTACCCCTGCTGCCACAGCTGTAACAGACCTGTTGGGGGGGATGTACTGCATCAGTGCAGAATGCAATATTGTCACAAATGAAAGGAAAATGCATGCCCAGAGCTGGAAGTGGACTGGCCAAACTTCCACATGCACAGCCTGAATGGATCGCTGTAGCTGCAGCTGCAGCTTGCATCCTCCTCCAGCCTGTGTCTTCGAAAGGCAGCATGCCCTTGCCCCCAGCCCTCTGGAGCCTCCGCTCCAGCAAATCATAGAATCATAGAATCATAGGATGGTCTGGGCCGGAAGGGCCCTCCAAAGGTCATCTAGTCCGACCCCCCCGCAGTCAGCAGGGACACCCCCAACTAGACCAGGTTGCCCAGGGCCTCATCGAGCCTCAGCTTGAATATCTCCAGGGAAGGGGCCTCAACCACCTCCCTGGGCAACCTGTTCCAGTGCTCCACCACTCTCACAGTAGCGTTTCTAAATCTTGCCAGCATTTCTAAATAACCTGTTTTAACAATCTCTCATATCTAACACCCCTACTCAATCACAATAGACTTTATTAGTCAGGGTTAATTGCACGTTTCAAGTACTATTTGTACCTGTTACACTGCTCTGCAAGGTGGTAGCTGGTGAACCAAGCCCATCTTTTTCCTGCCTTCTCCCAGGACGTATTGAAGGGTAGCCCAGCCATCGGCATCAATTTTGGGAAAAACACACACAAAAAGAGAATCAAAAGTCAGGAGCAGGTTTCAGCTGTGGGAATAGCCTTCTCTGTGGCATCCCAGGCCATCCCTCACTTGCTCATGTGTCTGCTCATCACAAGACCTCTTATCCCAGTTAGTACGGTCAGTGCACAGCAGCTGACATAAAGCTCCTGTGAATCTCACTGCCAGCCTGGAAGCAAAGGTGAGAAATTCAGCAGAGAACTCTGAAATACCACCAAGGTATCTTTTTTAGTAGACATGAACATGGTAGAAATTCTCAGCATTGTCCTTGTCTGTTCCTTTCTCCCATCCCTGCACTGACCTCTACTACAAAACAACACTATGTGAGGGTTTACAGAGGAGCAAAGGCCACTTCAGCGCACAGGTACGCACATGGTACCTCACAGGACCTGAAGGGCCGAGGAAGGGCTTGAGGGTATGTTGAAGGCCTTCTGTGCGCGTGTGAATGGCTTGGCCCCTAGAAGAGTCTTCGAAGGCATTATGGATGCTGGCTAGTTGGCTCATATACTTTGCTAAAAGACAAATAACATAACTTTATTTCAGAAAATGTGAGGGGGCAAGGCAGGGGGCGCATGTTGCAGTGTTGGAGTAACCAATGCTGCACTCTCTGGCTAGTCTGGAGGCACCCTCAGTGGTAATCTATCAGACATGTTAACTCTGCCTATTCATGTAAGATTAGCTGTGAACTCTGTAATTAAAGTGCCAGTTCTACTATCAGCACTAACTTTTGCTGTTACCTTGGATGTCCAGCCAAAAAAAAAAAAGAGCTTCCTGTAGTCCAAGTACATCTCCCATAATGTATCAATACTAATAATGCTGCCTGTCCCAAAAGCCTCCAGTGTGGCCACCTCGCTTCCTGGCACTCTATCAATAGTGAAGACATACTGTGCATTCTAAAGTGGCATTGCATTATACTATAAAATAAAGGTAACTTGCTTAAGTTTCATGGATAAATGCCAAATCAAGTTCATTTTCAAACTTCAATACATAAAGTCTGCAGCCCATTTCACTGCAAGCCAACAAAATTAGTCTTTCAAGATGTATTCCTCAAAATTTCTTGTTCTGCCCTGTAACTTCTTCATATAATACTTTCCCTGCTTGAGAAACTTTGATATGAATTCTTATTGAGACACAAACTCGGCTGCCTTTTAATTAGACATTTATGGTCCTTCTAAATCTAGCAAAAGGACAGAAACTCTAAAACGGCAAAATTGAATTCTTTCCTTAAAGAAGACTTAAAATCTTTCCTCATAGTAAAAAGGTGACAGAGGTACAAGAGTTTACAAGGCAAATTGAAACCTTCCTGCAAAAAAATACCTTGAGATGGTTCCTCTTCTAGCCTTTCTTCACTGATGGCCAGTTGCATCACCTCTAATGTTTTCATTATCATCCCTCCATTAAAATGATGACCTAAATTAACAAAAGGCAATGCATAATACATGTAATTTCCTTTCATGCGTGATGAGTGCTACATGCAGCCTCAAAATACTAATGCTGATTGTACTATCTGTCCAGACTGAACATCTACATTTCATACCTAGAGCTTCCCTGAAATTCTTTTTGTAAGCTGGTGCTGATGGTGCCAAAAAGAGCTTAGCTACATTATTTAGGTACTCATTACTCAAACACAACAAAAGGTAGGAGGTACCTTTTATCTGCATTTCTAAGATGCAGAGAGCCTCAGGTTGGCCTGTCCACCCCTAGAGCACAAATCATGGTAGGACATAAATGTGTTGATATTAACCTTAATTGTTTTCTCACTATTTCTTTAAGGCACTGTTAAAATCAAATTTAAAAGGCAGTGAGTTGGACTTTTCATGGTATACCTAAATATAGTTCAGATAAGAAAGTCACAAGTTCAGAGATACTAATTCTTATGAATCATAATGCTATTTTTTACACTATAGCTACCACATTGGTAACAACTTTTTTTAGATAAAGAACCCTGTGAACAGGTAGCAAAAAACTCTCATTGCCACTTGTGTTTCTAATGGAAATCGAATATAGGGACCATAGGTTTTACATGGAATTAGCAGAGCTTGTGAGCTGTCAAGACCCGATGCAGGTTATTAGAAGATCTAGCCATGCAACTCATAGTAAGAAAAGGCACCTTCTTCTTACTGAATGAGTTTAAGTGTTAAACCAATGCTTCACTTTTTAAAAAAAAATATTTATATGTTCATTTCATAATTACTGCATCACGCAGTTAATTCTTAAGTCAAAAATACTATTTGTCTAGTTTCCTAATGACATTTACAGGGCCTGCAATTAAATAAAGAAAAGATACTTTGCCATCTTTCAGTGTCTTGTCCCTGTAAAAATTACATACCTTACTTCTACAGAAATGTATCTTTTCTTCTGTTTAGTTTATTACCTACAGATAAAAAGTTTTAGGTATCTTTTTATGTCTTATAGCTGTAGTCTCTAAACTATATGTAATTACTTTCAATGAAAAAAGAAAACTATAATGGGAATAGCTTTATTGTCATATTTTTACTAGTGGGTGTGAGAAGTGATTTAACTTACAGGTACTGATTATTTAATTGTATTGATACAGAGCATACAGCCTACCATGACTAGTGAATCATTCAGACTGACAAGAGGAGGTGTAAAAACCCTTCTTGCTTCTATTCTGCCACATCCTTCCAGTTTTACAAAGGAAAAAGCTTTATTCATAGGTGGGGGCTAGTAAGCCATTAAAGTTCTTGATAACAGCTATGAATGCATAAAGCAAACACGTCAAATCCATACAGTATAATTCTGAAATTAATTGGATAGTGAAATAAACTATTCCAAGAGATGACTATATCATCAGATGCACAATATAGCTGACTCTGAGCCTACATATGGTTTAAAAATAATCTTTGTAAACTTTACAAAATTAAGCTTATATAAATTGCTTATTCTAATGTGTTCCATTCCGTTTGTTAGTGTGACCTTTATTCAACACAGTTGTTGCATAAACCCATTTACTTGTTTAGATGTGAAAAGACACCACAAACTATTAAAGTCTTAGCTACATCATTATCTATGAAAGTAATTGTACTGTGTATTTTTAAACCTATGGCTCTGCAGCAGTAGTTGATTAAAAGAACATGAATTTAGTCTGCAAAATAATTGTGCTTTGGACAATACTTGACCAAAAATAATTAGCAGAATTTTGATAAATTCTCGGTCTGGCTTTCAGCAACCTGAATAGAAAAAGCTATGTATAGATAGGCTTGAATATGATTGAGTTCTACAGTAATATTATATAGGAATAATAGGGCTCAGATTTTAGATAGACAACAAAGCACAGCCTTTTGGCTCAAAAAAGTCTGTTTTTCTTTTCTTTCTCATCAGTTTGTTAATGTTTTTCACTAAACACAAGATGATGAAAAGCAAGCAAGTAAGAAATTGACATAAATCTCTTAGTTTCTTTTTGGTACCACTTTTTGATGAGGATAATTAAAAATAAGATGCAAGTCATCTACTTTTTTTAAGCAGTTATAATTTTGTATAGTTATAGCTAACATTAGATTTTAAAGTTATATTTTTCTCACTGTTTTTCCTATGGTATTTCAATAATATATATCTTTCTGTTTGTGCGTTTTTTTTATTATGTAGTATACATATCCAAAATTGTTACCTTTTATTTTCAGTATCATTAATAATTCCTTTATTAGTATAAATGAATATTATAAGAAGCTGGGTAATATCCTGAAAGCATTAACTAATTTGCCTAGTAAAAAAAAAAAATTAAGTGTAAAATGAGATTTTTATTTTTATTACTTTTTTTTTCTTACTATTAACAGAAGAAACAAAATAAGGTAAGAGCTGTGTTAGAAGAGAACCAGCACTGGTAAAAGAGTTCTGAACTAGTGATTATATTCACTAAATAGTGAAAGAGTTCCTTTTAAGTACTGCCACGTGCTTGTTTTGCCAGAAATGAAGTGGTTTTCTTCAACAAATTACGAAAAATCTGCCTGGTACTTGTAGTCCAAGAAGAGCAATGTTGTTCAAGGGAAATCTTTTCTCCCTTTTTTGTTTTGTACAAAAGACAACCACAACGGGTCTGCCTGCAGGGCAAAAATCTCAGAAAATGAAAAAGTTGAGAATGACTGTATATTCTGCGCAATTTCACAACTGACATGTTAGTAATGGCCCACGGGAAAAAAGCTGGCAGATCTGGACAACTCTTTGGTGCAAACAAGTTCTGTTCTGTGGAATAAAAATGAATGAAATTTTTGCCTGGCTACCTATCTTCAGATAAGGAAGCTAGACTATTCTAAGTAATACATCATGAAAAAAATTATTACGATTTCACTTGGATGACATTTGAAATGAAAATAATCCTGGTCTAAGGTGGATTTTGCAAATCCTGATAGAATAATATTTGTGCTGGTAAATTTAGGAAAGCTTACTTCTAACAATTGGGATTTCAGGATTGTTGATGATTTCCAAGTTGCTTTTCAGAACAGTGTATAACAGTATTTTTATTTAAACATAAACTAAAATTTATAAGTATGGCAATTCACCCTATTTATCAATTTATAATTAATAAAAATGTATTGAACTTACCCTTTGAAATTACAGGATTGAAGAGAATCATAAGAACAACTTAGAGACCTGAATAGGGAATGTGAGCATTGATACAGGATAGAATCATAGAATTATTTGGGTTTGAAAAGACCTCTAAGATCATTGAGTCCAACTGTTAACCTAACACTGCCAAGTTCACCACTAAACCACGTCCCTCAGCACTATGTCTACCCGTCTTTTAAATACCTCCAGGGGTGCTGACTTAACCACTTCTCTGGGCAGCCTCTTCCAATGTTTGATAACCCTTTAGGTGAAGAAATTTTTCCTCATATCCATCCTAAATATCCCCTGGTGTAACTTGAGGCCATTTCCTCTTGTCCTACCACCTGCTACTTGGGAGAAGAGACCAACTCCCACCTCGCTACAACCTCCTTTCAGGTAGTTGTGGAGAGCGATAAGGTCTCCTCTCAGCCTCCTTTTCTCCAGGCTAAACAACCCCAGTTTCCTCAGCTGCTCCTTATCAAACTTGTGCTCCAGACCCCTCACCAGCTTCATTGCCCTTGTCTGGACACACTCTAGAACCTCAATGTCTTTCTTGTAGTGAAGGGCCCAAAACTGGACACAGTACTTGAGGTGGGGCTTCACCAAGTGCTGAGTACAAGGGAACAATCATTTCCCTAATCCTGCTGCCCACACTGTTCCTGATACAGGCCAAATGCTGTTGGCCTTCTTGGCCACCTGGGCACACTGCTGGCTCATATTCAGCCAACTGTTGACCAACACTCCCTGGTCCTTTTCGGCCAGGCAGCTCTCCAGCCACTCTTTCCCAAGCCTGTGGTACTGCATGGGGTTGGCGTGACCCAAGTGCAGGACCCAGCACTTGGCTTTGTTGAACCTCATACCACTGGCTTGGCCCATTGGTCCAGCCTGTCCTGCTCCCTCTGTAGAGCCTTCCTAAGCCCAAGCAGATCAACACTCCCGCCAACTTGGTTTCATCTGCAAACTTTCTGAGGGTGCACTTGACCCCCCTGTCCAGATCATTGATAAAACAGAACTGGCCCCAATACAGAGCCCTGGGGAACACCACTTGTGACTGGCTGTCCACTGGATTCAACTCCATTCACCACCACAACTCTTCGGGCTCAGCCCTCCAGCCAGTATTTTACCCAGCGAAGCGTATGGCCATCCAAGCTACGAGCAGCAGTTTCTCCAGGAGAATACTGTGGGAAATGGTGTTGAAAGCTTTATTAAAGTCTAGGTAGACAATATCCACAGCTTTTCCCTCATCCACTAAGTGGATCACCTTGTCATAGAAGGAGATCAGATTAGTCAAACAGTACCTGCCTTTCATGAACCCATGCTGATTAGGCCTGTATGTCCTGTTGTCCTGTATGTGCCATGTGATGGCACTCAGGATGGTCTGCTCCATAACCTTCCCTGGCACTGAGGACATACTGACAGGTCTGTAGATGCCCGGATCGTCTGTCCAGCCCTTCTTGTAGATGGATGTCACATTTGCTAATTTCCAGTCAACTGGGAATTAATCCCCAGTTAGCCAGGACTCCTGATAAATGATGGAAAGTGGTTTGGTGAGCCCTTCCACCAGTTCCCTCATTACCCTTGGGTGGATCCCACCCGGCCCTATAGACTTGTGTGTGTCCAAGTCATGCAGCAAGTCACTAACAATTTCCCCTTGGATTATGGGGGCTCCATTCTGCTCCCCATCCCTGTCTTCTAGCTCAGGGGGCTGGATACCTAGAGAACAACTGGTCTTACTATTAAAAACTGATGCAAAGAAGGCATTAAGTATCTCAGCCTTTTCCTCATCCTTTGTCACTCTGTTTCCCCCCAACTAATGATGGAGATTCTCCTCAGGCCTCGTTTTGCTGCTGGTATATTTATAGAAATATTTTTTATTGTCTTTTACAGCAGTAGCCAGATTAAGTTCTAGCTGGGCTTCTTCCCTTCTAATTTTCTCCCAGTATAACCTCACAAACTCCTTTAGTCCTCCTGAGTGACCTGCCCCTTCTTCCAAAGGTCATAAACTCTATTTTTTTTTCCTGAGTTTCAGACGAAGCTCTCTGTTCAGCAGGCCAGTTATCTTCCACACCAGCTCATCTTTTGGCACATGGGGACAGCCTGCTCCTGCATCTTTAAGACTTCCTTCTTAAAGAATGTCTAGCCCTGCTGGAGTCCTTTGCCCTTCAGGACTGCCTCCCAAGGGACTCTGTCAACCAGGCCCCTAAACAGGCCGAAGTCTGCCTGCCAGAAATCCAAGGTAGCAGTTCTGCTGACCCTCCTCCTTACTTCTCCAAGAATTGAAATCTCTATCATTTTGTGGTCGCTATGCCCAAGGCGGCCTCCGACCATGACATCACCCACAAGTCCTTCTCTGTTCACAAACAAGAGGTCCAGTGGGGCACCGTCCCTAGTTGTTTCCCTCACCAGCTGTAGCAGGAGGATATCCCCAACACACTCCAGGAACATCCTGGACTGTTTCCTCTCCACTGTATTGTATTTCCTGCAGGTATCTGGTAAGTTGAAGTCCCCCACAAGAACAAGTTGTAAGTCTGATAAAGAATTCTATTAAAATATTGTTGTTCAGCGTCAAATTGTAAAAAACATTTTTAGATGAGGTGAAAAATCATAGAATTGTAAAACTTAAAGAACAGATAATGAAATTATAACAAGATACAGGTGAGCTACTTAAATTAACATATTCCACTTAACAACTCGGTGATCATAATCATTTTGCAACTCTATTATATCCAGAGCTATGAAGAATAAATTAGAAAATCATTGACTCCATCTAGTGGTGATTTTCTGTAATTTTCATTTGCAACTGCTTCAGTAGGGAACTCTATTCCAAGATTTTATTCTAATTTGTTACTCTTCAAGAAGCAACAACAGATAACAACAGCAAGCCACCTGATTGATATAGGAAACACTTTTAGACTTTTATAGTATTGGAGGAAATCAGTTTCAAAACCTATGCTGAAGTGTTTAAATTTTAATCTTAGGAAAATCAATTGGCAGTAATGCCCATACCTCTTCCAAGAATGGTGCTTAAAATGTCTTGCAGAGAAAGTCAACATCATTTTTCATAGGCTTGGGCAAGTGTGTGCACCTCAGCTTGGGGACCTGAGACAGGGGGAAATGAGACCACTTTGGCCAGTGCCAGAATGTAGAAAAGAACCTGAGCCTCCCCAGCTCCTCAGCTCAGGGTTCCCCCAGGATGAGGGGGGCAGAGTCTTTCTCCTTGGATGTTCCTGGCTGAGATCAATGACAAACTGGTGGTGATAGGCACTCCGTGATAACATATGAAATGGAATGGTATTTTTTTCATTTTATAACTTAGAGGAGGGAGCCATATCACTGCAACCACCACCTCAGCCATTACAAGTAAGCACGTTTGCAGACCACTGAGGTGATATAAAACTCGTTAGACTTTAGAACCTGACCTGCTTACCCCATAGTGTACAACTGAAACCAAGTAGCAGCATGTCATGAAGAAATGCCACTCCCTGGTAATCTACCTTATTCGACAGAAAAAAAAAAAAAAAGGCAATCTCAAGTCCCCAGGGCAATAACTACCATTTCCCAAAAGCATTTAGCCCAGATGAAGTCACGTTGCACATTCTTGTTTATATAACAACTAAAATGGCAGTTTGCTTGCAAAGTTTGAGAGGCTTGGAAAGCAGTATGCACCAAGCTGCCGCATGTTTATTCAGGGTCAATTAAAGGAAAATGAAGTCCGTAGTGATCAGAATCAAAGGAATTACAGACGAAAGTGATTTTAACATTGTGAAGGTTTATGGCTCTGGGGGGGTGTGGACATCAAAGGTTACTTTTTATTTCTATTTTTACAACAATACATTCATATGTATATACATACATCCATATGGTGGACCTTAGGAAGCCACTTACCCTCTGCTGGATTTAATCAACTACAATCAATACACAGAATTTGTACAGCCAAGCCCTCTTCCACTCAAACTTCTCTTCCCTTGACAACAGTACTAATGAAAATTCACTGGATTGAAGGAATTCTTAGCTATTAGCACTCATTCTCCCAAGACATTACTACTTCCAGAATAAAGCAGTATTCTACACACTGCCCTTGTCAACACCTATGGATGAATAGAGCATCTTTAAATAATTCTCTAACCAACTGAGAGTGACTCAACTAGCTAAACAGTTCAAAAATGCTGGAATTTCATAGGATGCTTATCTCTCAGACATGATTATCAAAATAAAAAACAGAGGAAAAGTTCTCTTCCAATCTTCAAGTGATGGAGATATAGGATAACTTCAGGTCTTCATATATGAGCCAACTGCACAGAGCAGTCATTTAGTATATATTACATCCTCTACAGCATCTAACTAAGAATTTGGTATTAATAGTTTGATATGAGTAACAGTTCACATCTCTTCTGACTGTTCATAAATAAGATGTAGATCAACAGTAAATGCAGAGGTCCTCAGTGCATAGTTCTAATATTGTGGTCTTATAGGTGTATACTAGAACCTTCTTCTTCTATTACACTTATACCTTAGAGAAAGGAAAAATGCCTAAACAGAAGATCAGACTTTTTAACAGGAATAATCTTCCCTGCTTCTAGTTTTAAAACTATCAATTTTATAATAAAATTCTTTATTTGTAACTATTTGCATATTGAAAAGAATAAAGGCTGTACTCCCTTGATAGTGATCCAATAAAAGAATGTATTCAAGGAACTAAATAATCTTCCGCTATTTCTAATCTTTTGTCTAGCCAATTTTCAGATCTTGGGCAATTTGCAGAATGTGAGAAGTCTGGATAATCATGGATTGTGAATTTCAGCTCTAAATTTCTGCAATGAGATAACACTTATGAGACAACATCTCAACCAGACTATTTGTGTTCTCCAGAGAAGGTCTTCTTCAGGAAATTGGGAAGACAGTAAATTAAACACAGAATGTTTACATAAGGGTAGCACAGCTGAATTCAGGTGCAGAATGTATCATAATCACTAAAACAATTGAGATTTCCAGTTGTCTAGCCATTTCAGAGCTGAGAATTTAACCTCATCTCAGCGCTTGAGAAGAAATAATAAAGAGGTTTAAGATCAAATTTCCTTTCTCTGTAAATAAAAAAAAACCCAAAGCCATCAGTAACAAACACAAAATCAAGTCTCATACTCATTTGTCAACAGTGAATGTTTCCTTGGCTGGTGATAGCTCATCCAGTGTTTCCCTTAACACCTTTCCACCAACCTGAGGAGAACACTGCACAGGCCCTTCCCCCCCAGACCTTTTACTGAGGCAAACAAAATGTAGATATTATAACCCCCTGATACCTTCCTGCTTTTTTACTGAAGTGAAATACAGTCAGCAGACAGTTCACTGAGGCTTTTTTTTTTTTTTCTTCGGCTTTTGTCAAACTCCAGAACTAATCTGTCATGGTGCAATTCCTATATTAGCATCTAAATTTATGTAAAAGAGACTTAGTGTTATGAACCAACAAAATTGCAACGGCTGTTCTGGATCTTGGAGCTGAGAACTTCATTCATATGTAATTCAAAGGCATTTGTGCAACACAGGGCAATTAAGTCCTCCCTCAGGGCACACCACCGATTTCACATGGGAATGGAGCCGTGTTTCTGTCTTGTCTGGGTCTGATGAAAACAAAGGGTTTGCAGGATGCACTGAAGGATGATCTACCATTATGTGAGAAGCCAAAATTAGCATCTTAATTGTCACAGTTAAAAAAAAACCCTAAAGGTCTTTAAAAAACATGTATTAAAACCAACTTAAGTTTGTCAGGGCATCTTCCTTTTTGGTGTGTGAAGCTCTGTCCCTGTGTCTGTAAAAATTGTGAAGGTCTTCTCCATCTTAGTTGTGAATGATGTTCAGAACATCAGTATCAAAGGGAAAGAAAATATGATTGACTGGATACTAGGTGAAAGGAATTTAAATTCAACTCTAAATGATGGTCAACCTTCAATAACAATTCAGGGATGTGTTCTCACTGTTTCCAAAATCTGAGGCTCTTTTTGACATCCTCGTTAAAGATCAGCAAACCAATAACAAATCCTATTTTATTAAGGCAGAAAAACTAGGACTCATCACCTCTCCAGTAGGGTTCCCCATGAGCTTTTAGCAGCAGTAACATGCTAAGGAGGGAACAGACAGAAACCTTCAAATAAAAAGGCCATCACCTGATGTACACTTTTGGTTGATTTCAAGATGCTTGAGAATTTTCTGTCTCTGCATCCACTGACCGCTCCCCCATGGCAGTCTTTTGGTAACCTGTTTCACTCTGCACTGACATGGACTGTCCAGTGATTACTCGACAAGTAAGCTGACCTCCCCTCCTCTAAAACAAGTATATTTTATTTGTATGCTCAAATAAAATGTTTTATATTCTAGGTAACTTTCATAGATTATATTCTTGGCTGAGATGGGTTAGGAATTTCATAAGCAAGGTTGTCTCCCACATTATGGGATACATATTTGTATGCTCAAATGAACATCTCAGGAAACCTTAGACTGTTTCAAAGGTAAAAGAAATACAGAAGGACTTTGACCTTCAAAGAACTAAGTGGCAGTAGAATATCAAAACATTTTCCCAGCCACCCATTTTCTTTAAAGCTACCCAGCGTAAAAAAATGATACAATTTTCTTTTGGAATTTTTAGAAGTCTCTAAAACAAAAGTATTTTTCTTTACAGAAAGGAATTCAGAATCCGGAAGAAACCATATTAAGACCTGGCAGTGTTCTCCTGTCCTTCAGAAAACAGGATGTATCTTACCCTTTGAAGATATTGTGACTGGCTGTTTGCATCTTAATCAAATGCTTCACAAAGTATCATCAGCATCACCCACAGCCTGTAATTAATGACTCTACAAAATGCTTTCTGCAAGGCAAGTATTAACTGACATTTAAATATAACTTTCAAACATAAAACAAAACAAACTGTTCAAGCAAAACAGCACATTTGCGCCCACAGGTTAGAGTTTGTTCATTTGGATTGGGAGGTGGTAAGTGGAAGTTTTCCTGCCTCTTATTTACAGGGTGAAAAAGGAAAAACTTTCTACCTTTTGAATGAACCTAAAAATCTCAATAAAAAAGTCAGTAAAAATCCCATAGATACATGAACTACAACTGGTCATCACATATAGAAAAATAATTTTAAGTGCTTTCTCAGCTTCAGGAAGGGTAACAGGTCCACAGTGTGTATGCACTGTCACCTCAATCTGACAGTTGTTCCTCCAGGGTTCCTCTGCCCAATGCAATTGCTTTGCCCTGGGCAGAGCGCTGATTGTGGACCACAGTGCTCAGATACATCGAAAGAGAACCACCATTTAAACTTTAAGCTCGGGGAGGAAAAATTATAAGCAATTTAGCTTATGTCCTGTCTGAAAAGCCAAGGAGTGGAACAGAGTGGTGTTGCATTTATATAGACGCATTAAGCTCCTGACCCAGAATGAACACGGCAGTGCAGGCAGCGGGTGCGTTCTGCGGGGTGAAGCCACACCGTCTCACAGCGGGAGAAATATCACCCCTAACCACTGCTGCTCACACACCTGCTTATTATCTGAGCAACCCGGTACCGGGAGACCTGAAATTGCTGTTTTGTGAGGAAATTCCTGCTGCCAAGAGGTGGTATGTTTGAGTTCAAAAGACACCGAGAACAGTCAGAAGTGGTTTCAGATCAAAACATTCAAAGAAAGACCAGAACAGATAATAGGGGAGAACCAGGGACTTGTGTTTGGTGGTAAATAGTGAGCTGGTACTTTTCAATGGGTTATGTGAAAGCAAAGGGACTAAAAGAGCTCATGATTACAAAAAAAAAAAATAAAATAAATTAAGCTGGCCACCTTTCTCCTAAAAACAATTAAGAAATAAGGACCTGATTAGTTATTCTTTTATTATTTTATAAACATGCAAATTGAGTATAAAGTGCTGTCAAAATGGTTAGGTCCTAAAAAGTTAACAAGCTATACCCTGGTTTATGGCCTGCCCTATGGCCAGCCCGTGGCAGGGGGGTTGGAACTAGATGATCTTTAAGGTCCCTTCCAACCCAAACCATTCTGTGATTCTATGTCTGAGCACCTCTGTATGTGATTTGGAGTTCCAGACAGCCTACCATACTTCAGATGTTTGGAGAATGATGCTATTGCTTGTCAGAGTTTTACAGAAGTATAGAAAAATGTTTGAGGGTGCCCCATTCAAAAACATCCATAAAAACTAGCAGAACACACATATACAGTCTTCCTTTACAGCTTTTTCTCCCTTTTGGGCAGGGCTACATGAATGACTGATAAAGACTCAAAGAAAACAAAAATGTTCAGGCTTTTTATGACTGATAATAATAATTTTAAAAATCTAACAGCATATCAGCTGACCCAAAATGGAATATTCTATATTTGGAAATTATCAGCATACAGCAAAGGACATAATGGTATATATGATAAAAAATGGAGGTAGCATAATAATAATAATAACTTACTTTCATTATTCAGTGGAACATTAATTGGGATATTTATCCAGAATGTGGGAGACTGGGGTTTAACCCCTGACTCTTAAAAGATAACGTTAAAGTCTATCATTCCCATTGGCAGTGTGACACTTCCTTTTATATATTAGAATAGCCAGCAAGTCAGAGAGGGTACAGGCAAGAACGATACTCTACACTTCTTGACAATGTAGATTCAAATCCACATATGAGGATGGAGTCTATTCTGGATTTTTCATATAGCTCGGTTATTGGATAGAAGGGACATCCACCATACCAAGGCACATTTAGGAAAACTAATGTAAGACTTGGACAAGACAGGAGAAATAATTAAGCCCCAGACACACAAACCCAGGAGATAAAGGAAACAATTCCAAAGACCAGAAATCTCGGGCCACTGATCGGCCATTGAAGGAGCCACTCAAAGTCTTGAGGAGATTCAACTGGAACTTTCCAACCGGTGAGGGGGAGGAAGATTATCACAAGTCTCTCAATAAGGAAAAAAGTCTTTGTAAGGTACTTCAGGGTGTTTGTATGATTGTGCAAAACACATTCTGGGATCTTTAGGGGAAAAGCCAAAGATGGGGAAAGGATGGGATGAAGGTACATTGAAGAGGAACGTAGGGGAGCTCCGGGGGCTGGGGTGGGGAGGGGGGAACTCAGCCCTCAGGAGAACAAGCTGCATGAGATGGTCATTTAAAAGGGGGTTTCTCAGGAAAAATAACAAACTTTTTTTTTTTTTTTTTAGGCAAGTGCTGCAAACCAGGGTTTCTGGAATAGACGCCTGGTATCAAGCAGTTCACAAGGGCTGCGGGCGGACACTGCCGGGGTTATGGACAGGCCGCGTCTCCCCCCGCCACAGCCCTTCCACGGCCTTTCCTTCAGCGCGGCAGGCCCGGAGACCGGCGGCGCTGCCCCAGCAGCAGCGGAACGGCGGGAGTCAGCGGTCCCCTCACAGGCTCCCGTCCCGCTCCCGCCGGGGCCCGCCGGAGCCTCCAGTCAAGCACCGATCGCCCGGGATGGCGGGTCCGAGGCAGCGGGCGGCGGGCGGGGCGGTGAGCGAGGCGGGGCTTCCGGGAGGGCGGCGGATGTTGGGGTTTGAATTGTGCGTCGGTTGGGGCGGGCGGCCCGCTGGCGGGGCGGACGTGGGGTGAGTAGCGTCTTCGTTGGGCTGAGGCTTTGCCCTGCGGCCGCCTCTGGCCGGCACAGCCCGGGGGCGAGGGAGGGTGAGGAGAGGCGGTCGGGGCGACGGCCCCCCCCGGCTTCTCCGTGAGGGGAGCGATGTGCGACGGCCTCCCGGCCCGCGCTTTCGGGGAGCGCAGGGGTGTCGGTAGGGTTCCGGGGCTGAGCCCGTGGGAGGCTGGGGCAGCGAGCGGCCGCCTGAGCCTTGATCAGGCCGGGGTCCCGGGCCGGCGGCGGGGTGCCGAGGGACGGGTGTCTGTCGGGACAGCGACGGGCGGGGTGAAGCGGGGCCCCGGCCGTGCTGTCCTGTCCGGTGTGCGGCCGGGACGCGGGGGTGAAGGGGTGGGATCTGGGAGAGCTCCTTGGTTGGTATCCCAGGGAAAGCGTGTTCCCGAAACCCTGCCTCTTGGGGATGCCATCTGTTTTGGTTATTTTCTTTTCCCATCCTCTAGTTAAAAAGCTCACGTTGTGTTCTGGAGCAGTAAAGAGTTATGGAACTTAGCAAAATCTAAATGTCCCCTTGCGTTCTGTTTTGGTTATTTTCTTTTCCCATCCTCTAGTTAAAAAGCTCACGTTGTGTTCTGGAGCAGTAAAGAGTTATGGAACTTAGCAAAATCTAAATGTCCCCTCTAAAGATTTTTTTATTTATTTTTTTTTTTAGCCTCTTTAGGCAAAGTGGATACATCTCATTTACACTTGAGTTTTTATCAGTGGGCGATAATGTGTTCCTGTCTTGCAAATAGGCTCGTAGGGAATGGCTTTGTTCCGGGAGAAATCCGGTAGGACTTAAAACATGGAGCCTCAGTGGCTGTTCTCGCATATCGTTTAACTTGCAAATTTGAATTCCAGGCTCATTTCCCTGAAAAAGTTTGAGAGAAGTAGAAGGAATTTGGGGGGGGTGGGGAAGGAGGAATAACGATTTTTTTTTTTCCCTGTTTCGTTGAAGCCAGGGAAAGGTAGGAAGGTGCTGTTTCCAGCCGCATGTGTGTCTTCTCCACCTGGTTGGGCTTTTTACAACACACTGAGGGGAAAATCTGGTCTTGTGTGGTTATATATCGAATGTTTCTTCTTTGGGTTCAGAACTGTGAAACTGAGAGGGACTATTCATGGGGAATGTCGAAGAGAAGGGAGTGTGTGTGAGCTAAGTGCTCTTCTTTTGCTCCCCCTGTACCTAATTAGGCATTTGTTTGTAATTTAGAAAGAGGGAGGTGTGTTTCTGGGAAAACTGGAACCACTTACTTCCTCTGAGTGTCGGTGCAGTGGATCTGACATCTTCACCCAATAGGGTTGTGGTGGTGTTTATTTTGTGTTTGTTTTCCTTTTAGGCCGTTTTCTGGCAAAGGTCTTTGTGTGCAACTCCTCGGGTTCTCTAACCTGGTGCAGTGGTGTAGATCAGTTGCCTTATGCCTGAGACTTTTGCCCCCCCCCCCTTTTTTTTTTTCCTTTCTCAATAAAACTCCTTTCCTAAAACTCCAGTAAAATGGCTGTAGTACTTTACTTGCAATAGTTTAGATTAGCCTGAGGTTTGTCCCTGAAGCCTGTACCTGGCTTCATCTAAGCTGTAAATACCGAAACTCCCGTAGCTCGGAGGCTGTGGGGCTCCTGGTGGGGAGGCTGGAGTCATTCCCAGCTGATCCCTGCTCACTTCTGCCTGGGAAGAAAGTTGTCCCCCGTCCTGCGAGGTCAAGCAGGGACCTGCA
This sequence comes from Calidris pugnax, assembly GCF_001431845.1. Lineage (NCBI taxonomy): Eukaryota > Metazoa > Chordata > Aves > Charadriiformes > Scolopacidae > Calidris > Calidris pugnax. The sequence continues at coordinate 9,892,559 of NW_015090839.1, read as the reverse complement.
GGCAGTGACCCGAGATTCTTGTCGTGCAAAACTTTTGTAATGCTTTTTTTAGCTTCCTAAGAGAAGGCAAGTCAAAGATCTGCAGGTACTTTCCTAAAAGGGTTCTACTTTGCACTGGAGAAAGGATAATCATCTTAGTGCTGCGGTGTACAAACATGTATTTTTAATTTTTTTTTTTCCGAGGTGGGCTAAGATGCGTGGTGTGGCACACAGTAAAGGCAGCTCCTGCTGTATCCATGTTAATGCTTCTTGGAGACCTAATTTTCAGGGGCATGTGGTGTTTGAAGAAATGCAGGCTGGCTCAGTGTTTCTAAATTAATTACTCTCCACTTCAGAATGTAAAATACGTAGTTCTAAATGGTGTAAATTCTCCTGTATGCATGCCCTGTTTTGGATTCCTCACTAGTTCTTCCTTCTTCTTTTTTTTTTTTTTTTTTTCCTTTGGTCTTAGATGCGATTTCTTTGACGGGGCCAGGATTCTTCATTTTCTCCAAACGGTGGAGGCTATCTTCAGTTATGTCACTATCCTATCCAGTTAGTTTTTTCTTTCAAGTTCCTTATGTTAATACAATCTTTATTTGAGCAGGAGTCACTGCCACTTCCTTTGTTGTCCTTGGATCATTATTTTTGATGTTTGAAATAATTACAAACGCTTCTGAACAATTAAGGCTATACGTAACTAGCTATTGCATTGGACTTTATTTTCTCTTCCAAAAATAAAATATCCTGTTTGATAGTTTAGGGAAATAGTTAAAAGTTGCTACATGTTTCATTGGTCTGGGAATATTTTTTCTGAACATTTGCATCCTGCTTCCTCAACCCCCATCTCTCACAATAACAGTTAATTATAATATTCTTTTGTTCTTGCTCCTAATTTAAGTTAACCGAGTTTCTTTCCTTTTTTTTTTCAATTTAAAATAAAATGTAAAAGTGGTAGATAAAGGTCATTGTTAAAGCACTAGATGTATTTAACACCTAATTTCTTTTTCATGATAGGCAGTCAGAAGAACTGAGGATGAGTCAAAGCAGTAATTTTGACGATCCAAGCCCATGTAAGTAAGGTTTTTATTAAATAGTTACAGAAATCTTTAATCTGCATATACAGTACCAATTATAACTTGCTTTATTCGGGCTCAAAGAACAGGTGGATTTTCAGTAATCGAATTGTGTTGCTACCATTTGTATTATGGAATGAAAAGAAATGACTTGTAAACTTCCTTGTACTTTCTATAATTGGAATATCTTAAAATAGTATTTTCTGCAGATGTTTTAGGAAAGTAACCTTGTGAATTCAGCTGCCAAACCAAACACAGCTGTGTTTGAGATGTATCATTCAAGACTTTCTTAAGCTGAAGCAGTACCTCTGTTCTCATCACTACTATGACTGTTGTTGATGTTAGAATATTGAAAATACATCTTATAAATATATTGAGAATTTAAGGGAAGATATTAAATGTCTGTGGAAGTATGTTAGTGGGCTAGGAACTGCAGAAATGGGGAAGTCCTTAAGATTTCAGTTGACTACAGTGTTGTCTCAAGTCCTTTAATGTTTTGAAACTGGTATATGTTTTAAAAGTGCTGGTAGCGTATGACTTGATACAGTCAGGATTGCCTTTGTGGAAAGCATATGAATGGTATCACATAGGTATACAAAGAAACAGTTAAGTTGCTTTGTGGATTTTAATATGGTGAAGGGTTTACATACAATACTAAAACCAATTAGATGACATATTTCACACATCTGGACATTTTTGGCCATTTGATAATTATCTTTAGGTGTTTTGGCAATAATATTCAGCACAATTGGCTTGTGAATTTAGCTTGGGTGGTAGCCCTCTCCTGGATCAACAGGCAGGGGGATCCAGTGAAGTATTTTATTTTTAGGAGCTAAAGAAGGAACAAATAGTACCCTCTTTTGTATTTACTATGGAATTCAACATTGAGAAGAGAGGGGTATTTACTGTCCTTTATCCAGTAATCTACTTCAAGATGCATGCAATTAAAAGCAATAAAAGTTATTGCTCTGCAGTTGATCCATGGTCATTCTAGTACATTCACTGTGGTTATAAATGTGATTCTGTATATTTTAGTCTGTGTTCTCTGTGGACGGACAGATGACTGCCCTGAAAAGTATGGAGAAAAAAGGACCTATGTGGCATACAATCTTACTGTTCATTACTACTGTTTGGTAAGTATGTGGTATTGATCTTGGAGCTTGTCTGTTTTAACTGGAAAAAAGGAAAATGCAACAAGTATTAAATAGTAATAACCTGTCCAAACAGTTGATTTAAGAGCTTGAACTGTCAGCTTTAAGTTGTAGCCTTGAAGGCTTGTACTTGTCAGGTGCAGCAGGTGAAATAAATCCCAACAAGCCTTTATTAAAAGCTAAATTCTGTTCATGATCTGTTTAAATGAATTAGTTAATTCTCCCAACCTACCAAAGCAAGGAAGGTACATGTTAAGAGAAAGGGAACAGATTGCACCTGCATATTCGCCTCTATAAGAGAAATGTAGTTTCAGAATTTGCAAAGTGAAAATTCTACCCCTTGTAGAAAAAATAGAGAAAAGTTGTCTTTTTTTTTCTCATTTCTCATTAGTTCTTGTTTGGCTGTGACATTATATAGGGCATAGAAAGGACTTAAGAAATAGTCCTACTTTTCGGTTTAGTAATGTGTACCCTACTGATCATATACAGCTACAGTATGACTATTTAGTAAGACCTTTTAATTTGAACAAAACTGTGGATATAAAGTACAGTTGAGTATCTTTTTTCAAGTTTAAAAAACAGTCTCAAGAGTATCAGCAAAAATTGGGGGGGGTTGTTTATTTGGTTTTTTTTTTCATAACAGGTTCTTTAAAGATTGTGTTGGTTGCAGATGACTTAATAGGTTGGATATTCTTTCAAACCCTAGGCAGAGTAGTGGTTTTCTGAAGTTACACAAAGATAGAACTTGTTTTTCTGAAATAAATTTTAAGCAGCTAGAAGGAAGTTTGTACTAAAATTGGTCCAGTTTTATCTCATACTTACGGCCATATGAAATGATAGGAAAATGTCCTTTCCTGAGGGAGCAGAACAGCTAGGAAAGGGCATGCTTGCAACACTGAGCCTTATGATTTATAAAATTTTTTACTGTGAGCTTCCTGCAGTCCTCTTGTAGGTTTTGGTCCCTGCTTCTTTTTAAAAACAAACAAACAAAATCCTGTGATTTTACTTAAATATAGTGAATATTATATAAGAAAAGAGTTCTTCTAGAAAGAGGCCAGTTAGTGGTGCAATTTTGGTTTTCTTAGCCAAATGTCTCACTTGCATTTGGAAAAAAGATGTTCTTAATTGGTTTTGGCATAAATTTTTACATTTATTTGACTAAAATATTGATAAAACTAGTTAAAAAATGATGCTATGTTGAAATTATGAAGTGAGGACTTGAAATCAGATTGTAAAGAATATAGGAGGCGTCACGTTGTGAAACTATTCAGTTATTTGAAGTTTGTGAAGTAACTACCTTACTTAGTAACTTCAATCTATATTATCAGGCTGTTCTGACTTGCCTAGTTACTTGATTCTGTTATTATTTAATTCTTCTCTGAAGTGAATTACTTTTCCTCTCAGGTTGCACTTCAGTACAGTTACTTCCTACTGTGCTTCATTATCTCCACAGCGCAATTGTCATTCACATTAGCTAAACTAATACAATTTTACTTCCTCTGAAGCCTTATATGCTTAAAGTAATTGTTTGATAATTATCTTAACATTCTGTATACTTCCAAAAGGAAGTTAAAATACATCATCTTGGGCTCTACAGTTTTACATAAGACTTTGATGTTATGAAATACTTAATTTTCACGTTACTGGTTACCATTCCCTATTGTGTCCTATCAGACAAAATATATAGAAGTTTTGGATCATTTTTTAAATTGTTAAAATGTTTGCCCACAAGCTTTGTTAGACTACTCCCTTGACAAATGCAGTGTAGGTAATTTTAAATCTTTAGGTAGATGAATGTTTCAAAATCCTTAATTTGTTTTCATAGTTGATGTCTAGTGGCATTTGGCAGAGGGGAGAAGAAGATGAAGGTGTAGATGGATTCTTAATCACGGATATCAAAAAAGAAGTAAATAGAGCTGCAAAACTGGTAAGGATACTTAAAAGTGCACTTAGTATTGCCTGTGGGGTTTGTCTTCTTTCTCCAGTGGGCAGTGTGCTGAGCCCATTCAAACATCAGAATTTTACCTTTAAGTAACAAGTATGTTGGGTTCATTGAAGCCACAAGGGACAACAAAATCTGCAGAAATTTGCTAATATTTCCTGGGTATGTTCCAGATAGGTGAGTAAGAGCAAATTACACGTGTATAATACCTCGTGACATTAAGCTGTGCCTCAAGCTGACATTATATAATTTTATAGATGCAACTAAACTGCAAGTTATTTTACCAGTACCTATATTTTGGTATAGATGTCACGAGTCAACATGCATATAAAATAATGCATAGTAAAAGTCTGTGAAATAAGTATATATCTTTATTCTTTGAGACAGAGCTAAAACATAATAGTCTTGTCACCATTACAATCTACTGGCTGATATTCTTTCATACAGTTTATAATTTTTCTAATGGTTTAGTTCCTGTAATTTTACTTGGACTTTAGGTGTTAATTTTCTATTATTTCTAAAACAAATTATTCCTAGAAATGTAATATCTGTAGGAAAAAGGGTGCTTCAATTGGATGCGTAGCTCCCAAATGCAAACGAAGTTACCATTTTCCTTGTGGGATACAAAGAGAATGTATTTTCCAGTTCATGGAAGACTTCAGGTAAGTTCTGGGATTTTGTTGCTTTTTAATTTTCAATTAATTATATTTATACAGGTTGTCATTGGATAGGCTGTTAATTATAAATGACATCTGGGTTATCTGAGAAAAAATACCTGATTTGTGGAAAACACAAAGGCCAAGTAGTTATATTGCATACCTAGTACTTATAAACTAAATTCTCAACACTTCTAAAGATATAATTTAATGCTTCTACAAGTAAGTAAATTGTTTAGAAAATCAAAGCATTAAATCCTAAACTGTGAAATAAACTAGGAAATGGTTTGGTTTGCCTTTTTTTGTTTGTCTGCCTCTTGTGCCTTTGTTTAAATGGCAATGGTCTGGCTGCCCGTCTCTCTCAGCAGTCACAACCGACTATGCCATTCTGTTGTGTTTCAAAGCACAAGACTTCAAGATCTGCTTATTAGAGGTGGACTGAGGCGAAATGGGTTTAATATCAAATGGCTAAAATATGCTTAATTTTCTTTTGCTATCATCTGTCCAGCATCTTGGCTGTGGTCAAAATACTCTTGAGCGCATCTGATAACATCTTTATTCTGCCTACTGTAACTGGAGTTTGTAGGATGGGTGCATGAAGTCACTTTAAATTCTTAAATAAACGACTTACCTTAAGACAAGCACATGTAAAAATAATGCATTTTCAGAAAGTTTTCTTCTAGAGCTCTATTTCTTTGCTAAATTATGAAATTTATCACACCACCTAGGCTCTGCAGAATCAGTATGCAAAGTCAAAATCACTCCTTTAACATCATAGTAACGTTAGGCAGAACTTGTGGTTCTGAGGACAGGAAACACATTACTTGGACCACAAGTTTTGAGAGAAAGGGGGTGTATGATCTCTGTAATTTACTAAGTGTCAGTTGGCAACACACTTCTTCCTCACTATTGTTCTATTGACTTGCTCTGTTAGATGCCTTCTTTGCTTACATGTGGGTTGTGGTTTTACCCTGATAGGCAGCGGAGCACCACACAGCTGCTTGCTCGCTGCCCCAGTGGGATGGGGAGAGAACCAGGAGGGTAAAAGTGGAAAAACTCATGGGTTGAGATAAAAACAGTTTAATAGGTACAGCAACAGCTGCATGTGCAAGCAAAGCAAAATGAGGAATTCATTTATACTTTCCATTCAGCTAAGAAAGCAGGGCTTCGTCATGTGTAGCAGTTACTCGGGAAGGCAAATTCCATAACTCCAAACATCTCCCCTTCCTCCTTTTTTTTTCCCCAGTTTTATTGCTGAGCTTGACATCATGGCATAAAATATCCCTTTGGTCAGTTGGGGTCAGCTGCCCTGGCTGTTTCCCCTCCCAACTTGTTGTGCCCCCCCCAGCCTGCTGCACCGAGTGGAGCAGTGTGAGGAAAAAGAAGAGGCCTTGATGTTGTGTAAGCACTGCTCAGCAAAACACATCCTTGTGTTACCAACACTGGTCTCTTCACAAATCCAGAAAACAGTTCTGTAAAAGCTACTAAGAAGAAAATCAACTCCATCTCAGCCAAAAACTGTTCATGTCTGCATTTTTAGCTTGTTGCACACCATTTATTCATAAAAAACAGAGATAGATACAAGAGCTGTCATTTTGCTATCCTCAAATTTTATGAGAAATGTTCTTCAATTCTTGCTTTGATAAGAGAACCTTAAATTATTACTTTTAGATCTTACTGTTGGGATCATAAACCAGTCCAAAAGTTTTCCAATGAAGAATCTAGAGGAACTTCACAGTGTACAATATGCATGGATTTGGTTGAACAGCGTCCAGAGTACAATGTATTGAAAAGTCCATGCTGTAAAAATGCGTGGTTTCATCGAGAATGCTTGCAGGTAACACAGGTTCTCCCTTTCTTTTCTCTTTGCATCCAGATCACATTTCTGTTGTGTTTAAAAATAATGGAACAGTTGCTTAAAATTGTGTTAAATTGCTGAGGGTTTATGTGTGTAGTAGGTATGGAAATATACAAGGTTTGAAGGACTATGATAAAATTGTGGTTTGGAGAGGAGTCTTACAAGAAGGATTTTTTTTAAAAATGCTATTAATTAATTCCACCCCCCATGTTTCTGCATATGTGATACATTTCATGGCTTCAGTTATTTTTAGGAACTGAAGTCTGACCTAGGTAGTTGCCTTTTTGCAAGTCATTATGTGCAGAATATAAAAGCTAAAAATGTCATTTATCCATCATGAGTTCACTCTGCCTAAGTCCAGAACTGGAAAAAGTTAAAAGGTGGTTCTTGTAAACTCATTCTAGATCTGGAGAGATTGGCTGAAAAGGATTGTGCTTTGTTTATGGACCTAACTCTAGTATGTGAGCTCTTGTCCTTTAAAGGAAGAGAAAATGCCCGCCATTCACTTCAATGTCAGGTGACATGATGATTGATAGCACTTTAACATCCATGTCAGGACAGTATCCATGAATCTAAGGGTTATACATATTAAGGTATTTATTGACATCCTAACAATGGTAGTAATTCAATAATTGGTTTGGTTTCTGTTGTTTGTTTTTGTTTTTTTTTGACACAGTATCAAGCTTTGAGTGCTGGGATATTTTTCTTTAGGTGCTCAGTATGTAATAACAAGGACAAATTTCAGAAAGAAATGTTGAGAATGGGCATACACATTCCAGAAAAGTAAGTAATTTTGTAGATATTCGCTCTTCTATAAAACCTTTAAGGTGTTAAAACCACTTATTTATTCTATAGAACTGCATCTGTTAATATGTGCAACCTCAGTTCTACCTTCAATAGTAGAATTGTTTGGCTTGGTGAGGAGTAGCCTGTTTCCTTTTAGTTATGCATAAAAATTGTAAAAGGCCAAATTAGTCATCTGGAACATAAAGCAGAAAGCTCTGAAAAGTAATTTTTAATACCATGATTCAACCTATTTAAAAGATCAAAACACTTCTTATATAAAATAATTTCACATTGACATAGAGGTTGCCAGAAAGGGTATTTTCTTTGCTCAAGTTTTTAAATTACCTGAATTTCTGTCCAGACAATATTATAATCAGCTGATTACTCAGCCATCCCATGATCACCATACAGCTTCCTCTTTCTCACAAGGGATTGCTAAGGATATGTTGAATATAAAAACTGCTTCTAAAATTCTGAGCTGTTATTCATAATAAGGTAAAATAAGACAGCCTAATCAGAATGATGTTCCTTTGTTAGAAATGGTATTCTTTAATAACTACTAGTGTTTTCAGAGACTTCCATTAATTCCATCCAGAGGCAGAAGCTCAAGATTTTGGAGAGGAAGAAGAGTCAAAATGCTTCATAAATTTTGCCATCCTGGCTGGGAAAATTCTGAGTTACCACTGAAAACAGCCTCATGAAAAGTAGCTTGAGTAGACTGCCAAAATAAATATCCGTGTCTGCTGTGAGAGAGAAAGTGAAATAATATGAAACAGAGCAAATATGCACTGAGGTCATGCAAAAAATAACAAATACTTTAACCAAAGTAACTGTAGACAAAAAAGTCTGTCTGGTATTTTAAAGTACTTCTCTTGTTCCTAGACTTTTTTTCTTCCCCCTCTCAGGTGTCTAGCTGTTTTCTAGAACATTACATGATTGAAATATCTTCATGTGGCTATTACATACATCTTTTCCAAAGACAGAGTAACCCATTTAAACAATCAGAAATGCAGTTGTAATAAGTGATCTTCTGCCTTGATTATAGGGATGCATCTTGGGAACTTGAAGAGAATGCTTATCAAGACTTACTGCAATGTTATCAACACTGTGACATTAAAAGGTGTCTGTGCAAGAAAGGAAGAGACTATAATGAACCTGATAGGTATGACACTTTTGCAGGAAGGTATAACCTAGGATGGGATAGTTGTCTGGTGTTTTTATTTATTTATTTAAATGCTTTAATATTTATCAGCATCAGGTTTTAATGTCAAGCCAAGACACCCACCGTGTGTCCAAATAAAATCTTTGGTTTACTCCCTATAATCGTAATACTTCGATACTATTTTTCTCTAATCATGTTAGAAAAGCCAAGAAAACCAAACCAATCAATTATCAGGTATCTTGTCCTTGTTCTTGTTTGTTACAGAGCTGAAGTAGAATTCCTACATCCACATAACATGTAGAATAGCATATACCTAAGTAATGTTGTGTATCTTTCATTCAAAGCTCAATTCAACAATTTAGCAATTGTTAGAATACTTAATGCCTTAACACTTAGCAACATGAGGCAGAAATACTGGCTGCAAGCTATTGACTTCAAGGCAGGGGAGCACACTAACTCATAGCCTCTTTCAATACAAGGTACTGCAACATGGGTAGGTTACTCTTTCTCTTGTTGCAGCCAGGAATTGTGAGTACATCTTGTCAGAAAAAAGTTCCCCTTGATTATACACAGTCTCACCAGATTGATAAAATTATGCTTCGTTAGTTTGGTGTCTGGATTACACTTATTGTTGAATTATTCTTTGTTTTGACTAGCCTAATTCGTGTATCTAATTCTAAGTACGTAAGTTTTTAATTTTAGTAAATGGGAAATTAAGCGTTGTCAGTGTTGTGGTTCCCGTGGAACTCATTTGGCCTGTTCAGCTCTGAAGTCATGGGAGCAAAACTGGGAGTGCATGGAATGCAGAAGTATCTTAGCAAAATCAGGTAAGTGACAGATGTGACAGTGACTTCTTAAAACAATAAATTTTAATACTATGTATTTTAGAGTTAGAAAATGTCACTAAATATCTTAAATATCTTCCCACACAGGGAACTATAGCAAACGGAAAAAGCATTCTTTGGCTACCTCTGAAAAGGCTGATGGGACAACTTGTTTGCTGGAAGAGCCATCTCCAAAGTGCCCTCGGCAGTCATCTGGATCTCAACGCAGTTTTCTTCTCCAGTGTGTAATTTTCTGTTTTCAAACAAAAACTGATTATAAAATAGTATTTAAACATGAGGAGGTGATGGCTTATTCCGTAGATGGAACTTATTACATTAAATTGCAGATTGAGTAAAATTGGAGTAAAGTTTACTGATTGAAGCTTTCTGAGTAAACTGTGAACTCTGTAAATTTGCTATAGTTATTCACTTTCAGTGGTATGCAAACCAGTTTTTAGTTTGATATATTTAGACCCTTGTAAAAAGGTTCTCAACAATTTAGAGGTTACTTCAAATGTACAAATGGCAAAATTTAAAGCTAAGGTTGCTTATTAGTATTTTTCCATGTGAATAGTGTGCTAGAAATCTAGCTTAGAGATGTTTATATAAATAACGTTTTCCTCTGCTGTAATAAAAGCTTTTCAAGTCTGTAGAAACTAATATTTTTAGGTTTTAGTTGTTGTATCAGTCACAACTTCCTTTTCATGTATGGGATGCAACTAAAAACAGATCCTAAAACCACTGCATAAATAAATACTTAATTGTTATTTTTAAAATGACAGCTCAGGCACTGATGGGCTTCATGTAAATGAACATACAAATTAGATTCATCACCGAAATAGTGAGAAATTATGTTGTTACCTTCAAATAAGAAGTGTTAAAGCATTCCTCAATTGTATCTCTTAAAATACTGTTTTGACTTATAGATCACCAAAGGCATTGTGTCAGAACAACCTGTCACCCTGCTCACACCGAGAACGTCCAGCATCCAACACAGTGACAATGCCCTTGTCTCCACTGATGTCAAACAGGAACTGTTCCCTGAGGAAAAAGTATTTTCTTCTATTTTTTACGTTGAAGAGTAATCTAGCGCATGGCTTTATACCATATTTCCTACAGAACATGGTGTGTGTGTGTGTATATATAGTGGCTATATATATTTGTGTGTGTGTGTATATATATATGTATAGTCACTGGAAAAATTGAATGAGTATGCTGAAGAGCTGAAGTCATAACTTGATAAAAGCTTCTGTTGTTTCTAAATGCTAGAGGAGGGTGAGGAGAAAAGAGTGATTCCTATTGAGAATTTTTAGGTTAGGTAGTGAGAAGATCAAACCTCAGAAATGTATTTGTCCTTAGAGAAGCATGGCTAGCCATTCTTCAGAAAAGGGGAGTAACAAGAATCCTAACTATTTTCTTCAGATTAGACATATCCTTTTGTTTGCAAGTTAAAAAGCAAACAAGGAGTCTTAGTTAGACTGGTGTCTTAGTTGTTTTTAAATGAGAACTTGTGACATTTCTTCCTACTCAAATGTACTTTTGATTATAGTGACAAAGATGAAATACTAGTGAATAGTTGTCAGTGTGTTCTAATTTTGTTGCAAAACATCTCTTTAACGCAAGCATGGCAAGCTTTTCAATTTCTCACTTGTATCACATTGTTCAGTTGTAGAATGGTGGTGTTAGAATTGTTTGGTACTATGTTGGTGTAAGTTAATTAAAAAATATTAATTATATGTCAAGGTAATTATTTCTAGCTCCTTTTCTGTAGTTCTTAGAGGTACTTGAAAATTTGCCACCACAGAGTTAAAATTTGAAGAATCTACACCAAAAATTTTAATGATAATTTAGGCAATAACTAAAAGTACCAAAAGTGTTTTAAAGAGGTGTTTTTGTTAACAGATTTTAGGATGTTTCCTGCATAACTGTTGCTAATTATGAATAATAAATTTCATCTGAAAATACATGCAATTTCTTTGTAGGCATTTAAGAAAGCAAAGAAGGGAAATTTCTAACATACTGAAGGAGTTAAAGCTACAAATTAGTACAAAAACTACAAGGCTTAACATCAATGCAGAGAACTTCTGGAATAGTGCTTTAAAAGGATTTAGACAGCGCAACTTCAGTCCTACAAACACCATTGAAATACAGTTCACAAACTGCAAAAACAGATCAAAGACAAATACTTCTGCTGCATCAAAACACCATTTCTTTCAATTATTAATGCGTCACCTTCAGAATTCATCATTGTTTGAGGGCTCTTCTGCAAAGAACTTGTCCCTTGATTTTCAAGGTAATTAAATGCTTTGTTCAAAAATACATTAAGAATTATGTGACTTAAAAGGTTTTTAAGTCTTCAGCCAGTATGATTGCCAGTTCACAATTATAGTCCTGATGGATAGAAATTGGTTGTGGCATTCTTCTGCTTTTCAATTCTAAAGGGGCGTGGATTGCAGATTAACAAAAAAAATAGTGGTTTAGTTAGAAAAGTCGATGACAACCAAGAAAAAAAGACAGCGTATCATTAGACTTGGAATGTTTGATTAATGTATTTGTTCTCTACTAGTGAATTTCTTTCTTCTGATTCACTTTGCCTGTTACTTATTTTCCTTTCCTCAAATGTCTAGAACATTATCTCTGAGAGCATGCTGCAGAGATGCTCCCAAAGTTAGCTGCTTTGAGTTCTCATGCTTCAGAATTAAATGTGCATTGGTTAGAAAGTGGAAGATACATCTCCTCCCAAATCTTAACAGTGACTCAAGAGTTGAAGTAAAAGAATATGGTACTCCTATGTAAAAAGTACTCCTATGTAAAAAATAACAGTCTAGTTGTGTCAAGCAGCAGGAGATGGCAAACCTCATTAGTTGTATCTCCTAAAATAGAACTGCATTATAAGAGTTTTTTTCTATTAAAAATTGAGGATCACAAATGACTTTTATGCATATATAGTAATTCTTTTTTTTTTTCATTTGCAGCTGTAAAAGAGAATCTTTATTTTGAAGCTGGTAAAATGATTGCAGTTTCTTTGGTTCATGGTGGCCCATCTCCTTGTTTCTTTTCCAAAACACTGTTCCGTTGTCTTGTCTGTGGTCCAGAGAATGTGAAGCCAACTTTGGAAGATGTTGCTGATGTTGATGTAGCACGAACAATAGAAATGGTAAATGAAGCAAAACTTATTGGAAAATTCTTGTTCAAGACTATATATTTTGAGGTTAAGAAGGATTTACTGAATGTAACTTTAGTTCAAATTTTAAAACTTGCTTACTACATGCGTGTGGGTATACAAAAAAAAATTTCTAACTTTTATCTTCTGATACAGATAAAATATGCAAATAGTCTGTCCAGCCTACAGTCTGCAATACACGACTGTCATGAATTCCTTGCTGCTGCTGGATGTTTACCTATACGACCTATAACATCTTTGTGTGATAAGGATTTGCTGGTGAATGACATATTGATCCATCATGTGATCAAGAGAATTATTTTGCCCTTAGAAAGGTTTGTTTTGTTTAAGTTTTCAAACTTCCTGGACTATTTTCCACACTGAAATACTAAACAATATACTGTAATATATTACTATATACATAATATATACAGTAATAAGATTAACTTTAACATATTCTTCCTTACTCTCCATTTAAACCAATGAAATGTACTGTAATTTTTAGTTTGTTAAATAGCAATTGTTAACAAGTTAGTTAGAATGTAAGACTGAAACTACTTCTGTACGTATCTGCTCTGTTCCACTTCTCCTTGGCCACATCCCTTTTTGCAACCTTAGGAAGAAGACAGATTCACAGTTGTAAACTATAGCATGACAAAGACCTTTGCACTAGAAAACTTTCTGTAGCTTATGTTCATTTTGAATTCTGAATTACTTGAATTTTTAAAATCTTTAAATTTTAGAAGTGTTAAACATATGTTTAGAATTTAAATGAGTTTCCTAGAGTTCTAATTAAGGAGTTTGTGTGTGCCATTAGGAGGACAATGATGTGAACAAATGTAAGTTGGCTTACTTGCAATGTAAGCATTGCATTGGTGGTTCCATGAGCTAGTGGTGACTTCAGATAGCTGGGAAAGTTGCAGCTGTTGACTATTTTTTTAATTTGTCTCTGACCTTGCTTCCAATTTGCATTCTACATCTGCTCAGTAAAAAGGCATTGGACGCTAATTTTTCCAACAAGTATAGTTGGATTTATACTTAACACATTTATGGTGTTATATTTGACTAATTTGAATCAACTGACTTTGCAAGAGCTATGAAAAACTAATTTTGAATGTGAGGATTTTTTAACAAATTTGAGAGTAATTAGGCTTTCAGTCAAGGACCTCTGTGACTTACTTGACCAGCCTGTATCATATTTTAAGACTAGTCAGTTAAAAAGTGAAAGGTAATAAGTAGCCTGTTTGTTTATAGGAAAATGTATTTTTTTGCGTTTTTCAAGATGGGCTTAAAATGTGCAAAAGTGAGTAGAGCAAGAATTTGACTGTCAGTATCGAGGACTGAGAGTAAGTAGTTAGTCTCTTTAACTGTTAATGTTCTACACCACTGACTGTACACTTTCAACATGTTTATTCTGAATTTTACTGATTTAGCCTATTGATATCTAAGAAATGATGAGTAAACAAATTAAGTAAAATTTTAATTGGAGACTGTAGATGGGGAAACTTTATTCTGGTTCAGTCTTACAGGTTTATAAAATGCAGTGTGCAATTGGTTACCTACTGGCTTTCTGATGTGTGCTTGATCTCTTTTCTTTTCCGCCTCCTAGTTTTAGGCAAGGTTTGAAAACTCTTGGTGTGCTCGAGAAAATGCAGATGCATCCGGATGCCTTCTCTAGTATCCTGTGCCACAAATCTGAAAGATTTTCAGCAGAAACTATTTACGATCTCTTTACAATCCATTCCTCATCAGATGTAAATAAAGCTGAAGGTGCTGATTTTTGGGTGGGTTATCTGCAAGATGTGGAAAGTAAGTAATTATTTTTTTTCTTTTTCTATTCCCCCTTCCCTGTTGAGAGTGCTGAGCTGCTGGTATACATACAGGGGCTGTGTTTTAGAGTTCAGTGGAGTAAATGAAGTTTTTGAGGTTGCTGTAAGTTCCTAATTGCTCCTTCTTCCCCTTCCTCCTTACTAACTACTGAAACTGTTGTCCAATTATAACCAAACTTGAGAGGGGTAAATATCTGAAGGATTGGTACTAGAGTTCTTGTGAGTTTTTTAAAACAAACACAAAACCAAAACAACTTGAGCGGTAGAGAAGAATCCTTTAATCCCTTCTCTTTCACAGTTTTGCTATGAACTTATTAGATAGTGTGCCTCTCAAAAAAGATAGAAAACAGTGGTCTATTCTTGCAGAAGAATTACTGTTTAAAATTTTTCAGAAATAATCCAAGTGGATTTTTCTTCCTAAAATTTTTCTTATTTGGCCATGTAACTGTATATTCAGTCAGCATATTGATCTGATTTATGGAGTGTTTTTTCCTCTAACACTTAACATGCAGGATAATGGTTTATGGGTAATAGGCAATAATTGATACGACTTAATCCTGTGTTTTTTAGGTGGTGAGTCAGGAGTGACATTGGAGGATATTCTGCTCTTTGCAACAGGCTCTAATTGTATACCGCCCGTTGGGTTTGATCCTGAACCTACTATTAAATTTTTGCGTAGAAGGTATCCCGTTGGAAACAGACTCCTTAATTGCTTAGAGCTCCCTATAACAGAGACATACGAGCAGTTTAAAAATAAAATGGAGTTTGCCATCAGAAACGCACTAAGATTCAAAATAGAATAAATTTCTTTGCTACGAACTGGGTGTTGGAAATTTCAGTTTTCTGCAGGAACATCTGCTTGCAAACCGCTACTGGGTTTTTGGACAGCATGCTCTCCACCTTTCCCTACTTCTCCCCCAAAGATATGCAAAGAGTAGTAATGTTGTAAGATGAAAAACAGTGTTCAAATGAAAATACACTTTATCTGTTAAATCGTCTTCCTGTTTGAAGTTTGCTTTAAGAATCAGCAATCTCTTAGAGAAGTACTGTGAATGTCTCCTTTTGCTCTAGACACTATGAAATGTTACCAAACTCTGCAACATTCTAGCAGTTTCCCCCAGGTAAGTATGTTTATTGCATGACATGCTCCAGTAACTTCCTTATCAAAGTCAAATCAGGTACGTTTTGATGATAACTGCTGTAAAGCTTTCTCTCAAGGAAAACTGATGCAGTTCTTCATGTGTTGCGTGTGTATTTTTTTCAGTAATTGTTTTTACATCGATGACACATTTATGTTGTGATGATTCACACAACCTATGAAAGTTAACAATCTTGGAGTTTTAAGGTCATTGTGGTTAGTGCATTAAAATATAACTAGGCTCTGGAGAAAGCCTAGGCAAAATAAGGCCCAAGAACAAAATCTGACTGAACTTGAGTTTCTGTTGTTAAACAAACTCAAGTTCATTTGAGTTTGCACACATTTCTGCATTCTACTGTTATATGTTAGTTTTTAATTGTACATACAGCCAAAGCAGTAAAAAAATAAAATACCTTTTTTAATATGCAATAATATGTGGTCTTTCAAAATGAAATATAAGGGTTAGACTTAATGTTGTTCAAGTATGAAAGTATAAGAATCTGTTGCTCACTAGAACGTGTTGTTTCATCTTCAAAGGAAGTCAGTATTTTCACAGAAATATGCACTAGAACTATTAAACTAAAGGCAACCCACCAGCAACTTGTCAGTGCCTGACACTTTTCTAGCTTTTGGTCTAAACTCTTCCTGTTCAATGGTAGGTGCATTATGAGCAATTTCAGCTGTATAAAATATATTTCAATTTTGCAGTATTTGTATAAATACCATTAAGCCATAAAAGATAAGTAGTGAAATTCCTACACCGTAACACTTTAATGTTACTATTACTAAAACTATGAAACTAAAAGGACATTTAAGTACAGGTTGTTTTGTTTGTTTTTTCTATACTATGTCCCAAACATAGGTTGTGCTATAGATGTGTGTGTGTGTATATATATATACACACACATTCTTCAAAATACTGAAAAGTAATAATACACTTTTTTTTATTAATGTAGCTTGGTTTTAATTGAAAATACAAAGCAGGATTGCTTTACTTTTGAATGCTTTGGTAAGAAAGTAAATTATAAATGGATAGATGCTTCTGAAAAAAACTAATCTGGTTTCAAGTTCTGGGTTATCATTCATTACATGTATTCTTGTAATTAACAAATTGTATTGCTAAGTGCTAATTACATAGCAGTGTACTGCAACTAAAGAACTGTGGAAGTAGCAGTCAAGACTCATAAAATTTGAGACCATGCTATAAAGGTTAAAGACAAAGAGGCAGGTGGATATTGCACAGCTCATTTTACGATATGCAGGTGTTTTGAATCAGTCTTAAACTCCTACAGCTTCTCTTTCTTGATTTTGGGAGAGGTGCTAATCTCCTTTTTTACAGACCTGTTTCCATCACTGGGTAACAAAAGTGTGCATTGCTACTTCTTAAAATTTTGTTATTTCAAAGTCGCTAAATTACTGCAAGGCTTGGATGAGGCATATCTCACTACTTCTCATATAGCTAAAAAAAAATTTGATCTCATCAAAGTCCTGTCGTCAGAAATTTAGGAATATTTGAAATTTAAACAGGCATAGTGGTGTTTTTCTGATTCTGAGCCAGAAGTGTATTAAAGTCTCCTTTGAAATAAATGTATGAGCTCTTGGAGATAGTATATAGAGAAGTCAAATGACTAAGCATTTTCTCATTCTCTTCTGATTTTTTTTTTAATCCAGTAAAATTCCATGTTTGTTGTCTTTGCATAATTTTTAAATGGTATACTGCTAATAACTTTATATTCTTAACCTTCAGAATGGTCTTGTTACCATTATAAGGAAGGTGGTTTGTTACAAATTTGTGTAATAAGGGTTCGTGTTCTTAAAACAGCAATGAGTTTTCTGCATAGTATTATACTTCAAAAATGACTGGTGTACCCAGTGCAGTGTTCCTTTTTCATGTGTAGTTGAGGATAAATGTCTTCTTGCAATATTATATTATTTTTCTGTATGGGAAATAAATAACTTACAGAAGTAGCAAGCAGAGTGTCGATAATTTTAAAGGACAATTCTTGGACTTCTGGTACCTGCAATGGCAAGGGACATGGTTTAGAACTTAAAACTAAATAAACTGCACTTTAAAACCTTCAATGGAGAAAGAAATAGTAAAGTAATGTGACTATAAGGCTTCAAAAAATATCTGAGATAAAGGACTTTAACCCTATTTTTATTGCATATTTGTTTTGAATTCAGCAGTTGATAGGCTTTATATAAAGGTAGAACTAGCCTATTTGTCAGCTGTAAAAGAAATCTTAAGTTAACTTTAAAACTCTGCTATACAATGCTGTATCAAAATATGAAATTGTAAAATCCTCTAGTTTTACTATTGCTTGAAAAGACTTTTCTTAAACAGAACTTGTTCCCATTTTCTAACATTGATGTACACGTCTCAGGACAAGTTATTTTTCCTTTCTTGTTGGTTTGGTCAGCTCTACCTAGACATTCTAATATAATCATTGATACATCCAAGTTGTATTCCTAAATGCTACTATGGGAAGAAACTTCTTCTCTTCCTCTAAATAAGGCTAATTTTCAGCCTTATTTATATAGACCAATCCTAAATTTACTCTTCTCATTAAAATTCCATTGAACAAGCTGACTTCCAATCCATCAAAACACAGAAAGGTGTCTCTTCTCTTTAAAAAACTGTAAGAACAATTTCTGTAACTATAATGACCATCAGGTTTTTAACTGCTATAGCAAGTCCCTGAAGTGCAATATTATCAGGTAGTTTTCATTTTATATAAACTTCAACCTGAGGCACATCTGGAAATTAGGGAAGTTGCTTACTTGTATTTTTGTAACACAAGGAGAATAATTGTATATGCATTAGCTGCTGTGTATTAAGTCTTACAAAAAATGTAACTTCTATGAAAATGTATTTATCAGGGCCAAAAGAGAGCTCTTGCAGTCCTCTCTGACGGTGTTTGGCCAAAGAACTTCACCCTCCAGTTCCTGCATCAGTCCCTAAGCTTCCATCTGGAATTAGCACATCAAATAAGCTATTTATTTTCTAGTGATCACTTTCTAGTAAACAATACTAGGTTAGTATCAGTGGTTTTAGAATGGTTTCATCAATGCAAGTGGAACTTTAAAAAAAAAACAAAAAAAACAAAAAACAACAAAAAACCTGAGGGATAGTAATTTCTGTGACTTGTTTTCACCCATGTGAAGGATGCTTACTAGACAAAGCTGTTAGCATTTTTAACTGGTTTATGAGTGAAATATAGTCAAAAGAAGAAGTTAATACCAGTTTATACTTAAAACTGCAGCATGAGATGATTTAGACCGTGACTTTTTACATTTCAGTCTTGGGACTGGAAGACTTGAGAATTTTGAAAGATACGTTTAAAATGTAGAGTATTACAGTTGCCATGAGCATTTTGAAAATAGTATAAAACTTCATTGAAACAGGAGGCTACAAAATATGCTTTTAAAGTTCATCTTGATTCTGTATTGTAGAGTAAGGTGTTTTAAAACTCAAGGTTTACTTTTGTACTTAGGGAATGGAATTGCTAGTTGGATAAAAGAAAAATTGAAATGTAAAAATTTCTGATGTCAAATTTTATGTATACAGAAAATCATTGTAAAAATTTTGCTTGTAAAAAAAAATGCAACCCTCTGCTTTTTGTATTGCATAAACAATGTTCTTTTAAAACTTACTGTAATTAGAATATTAGACAAAGTAAAGTTTTGTAAATACTTCTAGCTCCAACTTGAAATGCTGCATCTTCAAGCAACTTTGTACTTGACAAGAGCAGCATCAGCGCTACAATAATGCGTAATTGCGGGAAATAAGTCATGTTCAACATGTCACCAAGGGCTAAATTTCTGTTGTAATAAATATGTAACATTTTTCAGTGCTTTTGTTTCGGTGGTTGAATGGGTTTTAGCTCTAGGAGTGTTATCCCTATTTGCTGTAGTTTTGCTTGTGCACCACTGCCCATCTTTATAGCTGTTGATAGCGATACTGTGGGCACGGACAAGCAAACTCTAAAGTATTTTCCCTTTCAATAACTCACTGAACTTGATGATTTTCCTGGTTTTGAAACATCAGTGCTTTCCCTGGGAAAGAGCTCTTTTAAATCCTAAAATTCTCAATTCCCGCTCCCTGGAGGACGAGGCGGGTTCTGGGGCGGCGGGCCGGTGGGCGGTACCGCCTCCGCCGGGGCAGGGAAGGCGCAGAGCCGGGACCGGGGTCCAATGGGGAGGCGGGGCCCCGCACCTGCGGAGCCCGGGCAGGGGCGGAGCGGGGCGGCCCGGCC
>NW_015090839.1:9688268-9872495 GCF_001431845.1 Calidris pugnax | reverse complement strand
CGGGCCTCCGGCCGCAGCTCTCGGCGAGGGGGCCGCGGTTCCCCCCTGCCCGGGCGGCGGCGGGCCCAGGCCCCGGGGACGTGGCCGCAGGTGCCGCCGTGTTGTGGAAATCGCCGTGGGGAGAGCGGGGGGGGCGGTGCGGGTCTCCCGTGGCCGTGGGGAGTGGGTTGTGCTCTCCCTCCGTTGCAGGGGTCTCCCGTGGCCGTGGGGAGCGGGTTGTGCTCTCCCTCCGTTGCAGCTGCCTCTCGGCCCGCGGCAAGGATGGGCTACAAACACAGCTGTGTGCGGTGCTCCTGCTGAGGCAGCGCAGGGGCCTGGGAGCGCGTGCTGACCCTCAGGGCACTGAGAATACACGATTAACAGCTGCAGCTAATTACGCGGGCGGTTTTCTGCGGGTTACGGGTTGGTTGTGCAGCCCCTCCGTACACGTTACTGCAAGTTCATCGTTGACTCGCGCTTCTCTGTCTCGGTGCTGCGCTGTGGGGCCTGGAGCCCCCCGCCCGGGCACCCTCGTCCTGCCCGCCCCCGCGGAGGTGTTTGTCCGCGGGTTGAGCTGCAATCTTGTCACCTTCTCCTTCACAACCGCAGTATCGTTCTGGTGGGATAGAGGGCTCCGGGTGCATTTATTTAACATGAAGTGTCTAAAATAATCTGCCTGGAAGTCTCAGTCTGAGTTTATGTGTGGACTGTCAATATTTACTTGTATTCTCCGTATTCATTTTGTACCAGAAGTCTACTTTCTGTAATCTCATTCCTAATCATCTACCGTTAATGGTGCTATTCGGTGTTCCTTTGCAGTCCTTTAATTTTCCTCTCTTTGCTGCCTTTCTGTTAGAGCCCCGCTGCCTTTGAGCCCTTCTTCCCTACAGCGTGGTTATTTTCTGTTGTGCTTCGCCTTGTGGCTTGATGATTTCAGTCAGCCTTTACCCCCCAACCCCTTGTGACTTCCACTGGGGGGGTCTCACAAGGAAGAGAATCAAACTAAAAGATACACAGAAAAAGGCGAGGATTTATTGTTGTTCAGTGTTTGTATTACCATGTATGTGCACCATCTGTTGTGACCTTTAACCTGGTTCATAACCAGTCAAAGTGTATAATTGTGCAAGCACAGTAAAAAACTGATCCTTGCCCCAGAGAGTATTCGGCCTAAAAGAAAGTGAAACGGCAATATAAATACAAAAAAAAAGAAGCTCAGGGATTTGCTGAATGTTTGTCAAGATTGTCAGAGCACATCACTAGTCCGATTGCCAGTTTCATTAGTAGGGAGCGAGCTCGTGCCAAGTTTTAGTTGAAATGGTAAACTCTGCAAAGCGGCTGCTTCAGGCCCAGTAGAACCAAGATACACAACCATGCAGCCTTATACACAATTGCTCATTTGGCTGAACTGTATGGAAGGTGTCACTGGTGGTGAGGGAGCGAAGGCTCCAGGAACAGCCTGTAATCAGCTTTCAGGATTGCTCCATGGTATTTAAAAAAAAAAAAAAAAAAAAAAAAAATAGAAAAGAAGTGCTAAGCAAGTGGAAGGCTGGATTCCAGGGAGAGCCAGTGCTCAGTGCCTGCTTCCCTCTTCCCATCGCCGAGTGTCACTGCTGGTAACGTGGTTTGAAAAGGCAGAGGAGGCAGGGACAGACTGCGGAGGAGGACTTTAGAAACACTGCCTGGGCATGGATGGATGGTGTTAGGAATGCCAGGGTTCAGCTGGAGTTGAGACATGAAGCGGATGTCAAGAGCAGTGAGAAGAGCTACTGCTGTTTCCACTACATTAGTAGTGAAAACATGAACAAGGAAAAATGTTGGATCGTTGCAAAGTAGAGCCAGTATTTAGTGGTGATGGACACAGATAAGGCTGAGGCACCTAATGCCTTATTTGCCTCAGTCTTCACCAACAAATTGTCCCAGGCCTTTACGTCGCTTTGGAGTCAAACATGTAGTGAATCCTTTTGGAAAATGTTTCTCATCAAGTGAAGGAGAAAGCAAGCATAGATTTGTGTATGATAATCACACCTGGCCAGCCTGATGGTCTTCAGTGATACAATGTCTGGGTTTGTAGGCCCCGGGAGGGCAGACTATGTCATTTACCTTGACTTCAGCAGGTGTTTGACATTGAGTCCTTATATCCAAGTTAGGATGTTAAGGGCTGGAAGGATGGACAACGAGATAAGTAAAGATTTTTTAGCCGTTTACTAGATAAGTAAATGGTTGGATGGTCAGGCTTAGAGGGTTGTGGTCGATCAGACGTACCATACCTGGAGGCTGGCAATAACTGGAGCACCACATGGGTCTGTCCTGTGACCTGTCCTGTTTAAAATCACTCTCAGTGACCTGGAGGAAGTGTCAAAGTGCACTCTTAATAAGTGTGTAAGTGACAGGAAACTAGGGGAATCCGTTAATATAATGGAGGGCAGAGCTGTTGCTCAGAGGGACCTACATGGGCAAGAGGAATGGGCCAACAGGGACTGTATGAAATTCAGCAATGACAGATGTAAGTTCCTGCCCCTGGAAAGGAAGAACCCTTTGTAGCGTCCATGAGACAGTGCAGGGGGTTGGCAGACCGGGGGCTGGAGACTTTTTGACTCCGCTGAAAAGGCCTGCCTGGGCTCTCAGTGTCCAGCAAGCTGAACATCAGCCCAGGGTGCACCCCGGCATAGCAGCATCCTCAGCCGTACTCATGAGAGCATGGCGAGCAGATTGAGGGGAGCCATGGTCATCCCCCTTCTCAGCCCAAGGAGGCCACACCTAGATGTTTGTGGCTGCCATGACAGGAAGGGTGTTCGTCAGTTGAAGGGACTTTAGCAAAAGAGACAACCAAGCTGGTCAGGGGCTGGAGCGCTCACCCCCTGAGATGGGGCTGCAGGAGAAAAGGGGGCTTCCTGTGGGGACCTAACAGCAGCTCCCCAATGCCTGTGGGGAGGGCATTGAGAAGATGGAGCTGGGCTCTCTGGGGTGGTGTGTGGCAGGAAGGTGAGGAACAGCAGGCATGAATTGAAATGAGATGTTCAAACAGGATATAAGGAAAAACTTTTTCACTACAAGGATGGTCAGTGCCACCGGCTGCACCGGGTGGCTGTGGCACCTCCTTGTCTGGAGTTTTCAAGACTTGGCTGGATAAATCTCTGAGCAGCCTGGCCTCATAGCTGACACTGCTTGAGAAGGAGGTTGGACTGGAGATCTCCTGAGGTCCTTTCCAGCCTGAGCTATCCTGTGATACTGTAAACCCCAGGGAAATTGTGCTGAGCCTCATTCAGCTGAAAAGTTAGAAGTTAACTATTTCTACTGCTCTCCATTTGTGAGAAAAGTGGTGTACGTTGCCCTGATTTCTGAAAGTTTTGCCTCTTTGCAAAGCTTTGTGGTGATTTTGTTTATGAATTTGAAGAGAATAGCCATTAACTTACAGTGAGGCAAATAGTCTTTTGCTCCTAGTCAAAGATGGGAGAACATCAGCAAGTTTGCAGATGACACCAAGCTATGTGGTGTTGTCAATACACCGGAGGGACAGGATGTCATCCAGAGGGACTTGGACAGGCTGGAGAGGTGGGCCCAGGTGAACCTCATGAGGTTCAACAAGAGCAAGTGCAGGGTTCTGCACCTGGGCCGGAACAATCCTCACTATCGATACAGACTAGGGTATGAGGTATTAGAAAGCAGCCCTGAGGAAAGGGACTTGGGGGTGCTGGCGGATGAGAAGCTGGACATGAGCAGACAGTGTGCACTTGCAGCCCAGAAGGCCAGTCACATCCTGGGCTGCATTAAAAGATACATTGCCAGCAGGTCCAGAGAGGTGATTCTTCTGCTTTACTCTGCTCTGGTGAGACCTCACCTGGAGTATTGTGTGCGGGTCTGGAGCCCTCAGTATAGGAAGGACATGGACCTGATGGAGCGGGTCCAGAGGAGGGCCACTAAAATGATCAGGGGATTGGAGCACCTCTGCTACGAGGACAGGCTGAGGGAGCTGGGGTTGTTCAGCCTGGAGAAGAGGAGGCTCCGGGGAGACCTAATAGCAGCCCTTCAGCCCCTGAGGGGGGCCTACAGGAAGGCCGGGGAGAGCCTGTTTACAACGGCCTGTAGCGACAGGATGAGGGGCAATGGCTTTAAGCTAGAGAAGAGCAGATTTAGATTGGAGATTATGAACAAGTTCTTTACTGTGAGGGTGGTGAAAAACTGAAACAGGTTTCCCAGGGAGGTGGTTGAGGCCCCTTCCCTGGAGATATTCAAGGTGAGGCCCATCGAGGCCCTGGGCAACCTGGTCTAGTTGGGGGTGTCCCTGCTGACTGCGGGGGGGTCGGACTAGATGACCTTTGGAGGGCCCTTCTGGCCCAGACCATTCTATGATTCTAACAGCACATGGTGTGTTGTTTAATCAGGTAAATGAGGAAAGACTCCTTACTTAATAAGTTAGAGGTAGATGAAGGAATCTACAGGGTTTCTATGTTGAATGTGAAGTTAAAGGAAAGCTCATTCCTGTTTCTAGGAGTTTTCCTGCTGTGAATGAGGGGTATATTTGCACCCCTTAAAACAGCAGTTTCTTCCTGTGAGTTCTCAAAATGTTTCGACATATGTATAAGTGTTAGTCAGGTGAAGAGGGATTTTTTGCTTTTTGCTTGTGTGTATACTGTTGTTGTGTGGGGTAGGAAAAGCAGATCAGGGAAGTAAAGCAAACTAGTTCCTACTGTACAGAATGCACCTTCAGGAAGATACTGGAATTGTTTTTAAGGCAAACTGCGACAGAATATAGCCCGTGTAACTAAGGAGAGAGATTCTTTCTTCGTGTTTTGGGACGACTTCTTTTCCTTTTGTGATTTCTTCCATAAATTCATAGAATCACTGAATAGTTCAGGTTGGAAGGGACCTTAAGGATCATGGAGTTCCTTTCTAGCTGACATGTGCCACTTGTCAGTCAAAGCTTCACAAAAATAATAAAAATGTGACTTGTTGCATTTATATTTTATGATGGTTTTCCTCTCAAATGAAATGTATAACAAAATCCTGGTAATGTGTTTAATCTCTGTTGTTGAAGGCTAAAGAGAGTAAAGCACTATTCTGCTTTATTTTCCAGTGGCTTTGAAACGTATGCTGAACTTCAATGTTCCTCCCGTTAAAAACAGCACAGGAGAACCAGTATGGAAGGTAAGAACTATTTGAACAGGAATAGGATAATTTTATAGTGTTCAAAAAAGTTCAGATTTTCAAATTGTCACTAAATCGAGTATCTTCTCTGTGTTCTTAACTTGTAGAAAATAGTTTTCCTGTGTGTTACGAATACACAGAATTGAATAGCAGAATTGTTAAGAAAAATATCTATTTGAGATATTGGCTGCTTGAAAACCCAATGACTGATTCTTTAGGCAATATTTTAATGAGCAACCCAGGATATTTTTGAAATATACTTCCATCTCATTGATACCTTTGGCAGAAACTTACATGATCCTTTACAGGTGAACCCACAGAGTCAGAAAGGAACTCATAGAAAGGGAAGAACTAATGATAGCCTTAACTTCAGAACAAGCTGAGCTCCAGCTACCTTTATCAGCTTTAAGAAGTAATTTGTGTAAAAGTTTTTGCTACTACAAAGCATATATTCTGTCTTTTCATCCATTCTGTTGTCTTTTCTTTTTTTTTTGCTAGTTCCATTTTTTCCTCTCTGCTTCTCTTTTTGTTTCCTCCCAAAAGCAGTCAGAGAAATTCTGCACTTAGAATAACAAATTTCTGACAGCAGATTCCTGTTTTACTGACACTTTTCAGGCAATGGAAGTGATGAATTTATTTCCCTTTATCATTGAGTTTCTTTTAATTCATTTTTTTTTTCCTGTATTAGTAAGCACAAATGGAAGTCCATGACAAATTAGTGATGTGTTATAAATTGGTAAATGTTTAGCACTTTTCAGGGTTAGGGCAGTAGATCCTTAAACCTCAATTCCTGTACCCACTGTATCTTGTTTTCTACTGTATCCACTTTTTACACCACTTTGTAAAAAGATGTATATCTTTTTCAGGTTCTCATTTATGACAGGTTTGGCCAAGATATAATCTCACCTTTGCTGTCAGTGAAAGAGCTGAGAGATATGGGAATCACTTTGCATCTGTAAGTAAAATAATCAGGATTTTTTTTTAATTTGCTAAAAAGAACTTAATTTAGTATTTCCCCAAAAGCACAAGCAAAACATTGAAAATAATTTTATTAATAACTACTAAAATAAAGACTATACCCTGTCTTGTTTCTAAAATCAGGTGGTATTATTCAGAATCAGGGAGTGGAAAGGTAATTCCAAACACTTTTCAGTAGGATTTCTTACTCAGTAAGGAGGCCCCTGATCAAAAATAAAAATTATCAAGTAGGTGTTTCGGGGAGTCTCTCTGTACAATTCCCTCTGTATTCGTATATATTTAAATTATTTTGGCATATTCTCTGCTTGTGTTTTTACACATAGATTTTAACTCTCCTGTCAAAGATATGGGATCTTTAGGTATTACTTTAAGAGATTTCTCTTTCTCCAGATCACATTTATTTAGTTCATTGTCATTCCTTAGCTGTAGTAGTGGTCATGGAGGATCTTTGAACATGCATTTATTTTTTTTTCAAAAGTTTATTAACTTTTACTAAGTGAAGGCTAAAAATGGAAACACAGTTTAACAAGTTAACAGATCAGCGGAAATGTGTAAGCACCTCACCTGTCTTTGTTTTAATGAGGAGAGGCAAGTTTAATAGTATGAGAGATGCAGTTTCTTTGTTATGTCAACAATTAATAATTGGTATATGTACCTTGTGGATGGAGTATTTTACCTTCCTCTGAATGGATTAATTTATTTTTAAAGATTTGTGAGTCTTTTCTCAAGCTTTGAATAAACCATGGAGACCTCTATTAATATATTCAGCCAAAAATTATACAAATGCAATTTTGCTATTTTTTCATGTTTTGTTCTTGCTAAAATCTGGCTAAATCTAGGGATACATTTTAGGAGATTAAATGTGGCTGTAGAAATAAATAATTTCTTTAATTTATATAATTTTACACGAATCAGAGGAGGAACACATTAGAGATGTACTTTTTCTGCCTTTCAGGCTTTTGCATTCGGATCGGGATGCTATTCCAGATGTTCCAGCCGTTTACTTCGTAATGCCAACAGAAGAAAATATTGACAGAATGTGCCAGGTAACTTGCATGCTGAATGTTTCAAATGAGTGGACCCAACAGAGGAAAAGTGTGTGAAGTAATCCTGCACTCACCGGAGTGTGACCGTTCTGTATCTAGTTCTTGGTTGTGTCTGAACACCATTGCTTTTTTTATATATTAGCACACACTTGTTGTAAAAAATATTTCCCCAAATTTTTACATGCCAAACTTTGATTTCCCAGAAAATAGAAGGGTAAATGTGTCTTCTGTGTTTTGGAGAGCGAGAGCTTGGGGACTGAAAAGACAAGAGGCAGGGGGCACAAATCAAAATATAGGTAGTTCCATTTAAAGATAAGAAACAAGCTATGTTATTGAGAGTGTCTGAATGCTGGAAAATGGCTGGAGAGTTTGTGGAGGATATTCTCGGTGACGTTCAAACCTCAGCTGGACACAATCCTGAGCCACTTGCTCTGTTTGACTCTGCTTTGAGCTGGGGGGGTTGGACTAGGATAAGCTCAGTTTTTCACATTCTCTGGGAGGAATGACATCTTCTCAAAAGGTAGGAAGAAGAGCAAAGGGTGCTTTTGGTCAGTGGTAAGATGTGAAGTAGTAGTAACTATCTAATAGCTTAAATTCCATTTCCTGATTTTTGCAGTTGTGCGTTAGGTTAGTTATATCTGGTTATGTAGTCAATACACTGCTTACAGGGCTGTAGGAACATTCCAAAAATATAGTTTGACTGGATAATTGGAACATCACATAGTAAAAGTAAAAATGTTTTTTAATTGGTCAGAAATATATTAGTACTTATTCGGGAAAAAGTTGTCGTTTTCCTTCCTTTTAGGACCTTCGAAACCAGCTTTATGAATCTTACTATTTAAACTTTATTTCCGCCATTTCGAGAAGTAAACTGGAAGATATTGCAAATGCTGCCATAGGTGCTAATGCAGTAACTCAAGTGGCAAAGGTAAGAAAATCTCTGTCTCTGATGTTAAAGATGCTGCCATTACAGGTGTTATTGCATTCTTACATGGCCACTTCTGCACCATACACAGCTTTTCTGACTGAATCATGAGCAAAACAGATGTTTAGCTAGGTTCAGTGCAAGGCTTAGATTTACTGGGGGGAAAAGAGCAAATCTACAGTCATCTCAGTGATGCAGCTCAGTACTGTGCTTCGGCTTAGTCAAAAGCCCGAGACCTTGTGCTCAATGATAAGGGGAAATACAGTGGTTTCAGAATATTCTCTATCTCGTCAGCTCAACAGAGTACCTCTGTTACATATGTAACGGGGAGGGGATTTTAGCTTGGAAATACTCAAAAAGTGCGGTATGAGTGCAGTTGTCATTTTAAATAGTCAGCATACTTCATAGGTGGGTGTATCATACGTACACATTGTTATTCAGTACAATCCTATACCCTTATGATTTATAGAGAGGTATCAGGTATGTACCTTCTTATTTGTGTTGAGTGCCTGTACCAAAACCTGCAAATTATTAACTAATTATTTTCATATGTACTTAAATATTTTCACTTTTTTTCTCACTCCTGTTAGGGAGTACTACTGGAGAGAGAAAGAAACTTGTGAAATTAAATGAAAACTACTAGTATTGTTTAAGCCTTAAGTCTTCAGCAAGAGTAAATTAGTGCAGCACTGTGAACTAACTTTCTTAAATCTATTTTTCTGTTGCGATGTGCCATTAACAGTTTATGCTATAGAGAAGTTTAATTTTTTTTCCTGAACGTACAGGTATGTTTTATTGAGTAGGTGGTTTTGTAAAAGGTTCAAAAAGAAGTAGCAACAAATCAGAGATAGGTTTGGGGGTTTTTTTATGCTTCACTCTCGGCTGTTCTGACTATTATTCCTTGATTTCTAGGTGTTTGATCAATATCTTAATTTTATTACTTTAGAAGATGACATGTTCGTATTGTGTAACCAAAACAAAGAACTTGTTTCTTACCGTGGTAAGTAAAATTTGTGTAAAATTCATACTGGAGTGTCTAAAGTTGAAATTTACTTTTGAAGTTGTAGCTAATACCAAGCAATAATATTATTTTGCTTTGATCTGCTCAGAATTAAGGATAATCTGTTAGATGTGTAGTCATGAAGGAAGCAGTTCTTAGATATTAACTTTAGCATCTTTACTAGATGGCTATTGCAATACTGAAAAATATGTATTTTTAAATAACAAATTTAGTAAAGCAAAACTGCAGTATAGACATACATGGATAATAGGTCTTTTTATACATGGAATAATGAGTAACCTGGTCTGGTGGGAGGGGGGCTGGAACTAGATGATCTTTAAGGTCCCTTCCAACCCAAACCATTCTGTGATTTTATTTAATATAGGAAAATGTTTGTATTGTTTGCACATGTAGATAGTGTGGGTGACTGCGGTGTTTACGCACCACAAAACACTTCATTCCTTCAGAACTGCAGAGGGGATTATGAGTGTTTTGTTTCTGTGTGAACAGTCAGTTGGAAAGTTCCCGTAAGGACTGCAAAGCAAGAGAGGTGACTTTAATTGCTACGGTTTCTTGTATCTTCTAGACAGTGAGCAGGTTCCTGCTTTTCTTATTCAAGATGTGGGGACATGAGGGGTGTGCAAGGAGAGATGGTTAGGGACAGGGGCTGGAGTGGCGCAGAGAAGAATCTGGGAAAGGGCATTCTAGAAAATTAGAAATGCTGATTGCTTCTGTGAGCGTGTGAGCCAGCACGTCTGCTTCATCATGAAGTCTCAGAGTTGCCTCTGAGAAATGAAGTCAGCCTCGTGGAAATGTTTTTTTCTTTTCTTGGGACTTCTGTTGGAGCTGTTTTGGAACCTAGCAGGAAAACCGAGTGGCTGCCTTAGTCAGTTACCTCTACAGCTATGGTGCTGCGGCAGCTCAAGTCGATATATATATACTTGTTGTCATAATTGCACACATGGTTTTCCTCCCTCCTTTGATCTGATTTTTGCACTCCCCTGACCCATTCAAGATGCTAAATCAATAGAGGATGATCACTCTGCCTCTCCTGCCCCTCTTACTCAAATGGCTAGCTATTACAGGGTGGGTCATCTTGCTGCCCCTGCTGCAGTTTCCTCATCTTCTCCTTTTACATCAGAATAGGTAATTTTGGAGCTGCAGAGTGTTTATTCAGTTGACTCATTCCACAGAAAATACCAGCTCACGTGTGTGATCTACAAACCCAGTGCGAGGGAAGCGGCAGAAGTGTGTATGTCAGAGGCGAGACAGCCCTTTTTTAGCAGCAGCTCCTCGTTACTTTAGTGTAGTCACAGTGTCTACACAGTGTCACACAGTTAATTCCTGGTTTATTTGGGTGCACTGAATACTCGCTAGTGACCAAGTGGAGATGAGAAGTCTCCCTATGTCTAACATTTAACAGTGAGATTTTTCTCCTCTTTTGCCCAATTTCTAAATTCATTACCTTTCTTTAAAACTGCATCCATAATACTGAGTTCTGTCACCCTGGGGATTGATTCTGTTGTCAGAATGAAGGGCATTTTTGTTTGAAAAGCAAACTTTTTTTACTAAAACTGCTTTTAGGAGTTTTAGTAATTGTTTTGTGATGCGTTTGTGTGTGTGTGTAAGGATACTTGACCAGTTCTCATAACGTTCCTGCTAGCTAACAAGGAATTTGAATTAAAATGACTGAAAATGTTTTGCTGTTTTGCACCCCTTGGTTTCTGTGTGGTCTGGTTTCCTCTCTTGGGCTGCTGAAATTTGCCACACGACACATGGTTTCACACTATGTTTAACCCAGTCTAGAAGTGGGCTGTTTCCAAAAGTTGATCGAACAGAAATCTAATCTCCCATAGCAAGTGGTTAGTTCTCCATCAGAGCCCTGGGCAGATCCTCCCTGCTGTGTGAGCTCTGGATCCGACACGGGCAGGCAGTAGGAGTGCAGAGCCAAAGAAAAAGTCATCTTTTTTGCCTTTGGAGAGTAACTCTAGCAGGAAACTGCCAGTTTGTGTATAGTTTCATAAGCTACGTAAGTCAATGTGAATCTGACGGTGATGAAAGGGGGCTGCTGTTCTTGATCAGCACTGCCATGTGTGGCCATGCACAGAGAGCGTGGGTGAAATAAGAACAAATATAACAAAAAAGGCTAATTTTCAGTTTTCTGATTTCCTGGCTGTATGACTGCATTTACAGAGGGGTAATGTTGGGACAGAGAAGCATGATAACGTTCTTCAATTATGTAAAAGGCTCTCACAGTCAGAAAGGAGATAACACATTCTCTCTGTCCATGTAGTAATGGACAAGAAGTGATGAGCTTAAATTGCAACAAGAAAGTTTCTAGCCAGATATTAGGAGCACTTTCTAACATTAAAGATAGTGAAATATTAGAACAGATTACCTATAAACATTATGGCACTTTCATGACTGAGAGGCTTTGGGAATTGGTTTAGTCCCAAGAACAAATAGGTTTAACTCCTCTTTGGGCAAGGGGGCTGACTAGATAATCCCTTGGGCCCCCTCTGGTTCTGTTTTTCTACGACTGTGTAGAAGGAAGAGTAAATGGGTAATAGTGGTATAGAGTCGATGTTCCTGGCATCCTTTTTGATGCTATTTGAGTTCTTCTTCATCAAATTTGGATCAATTTTGTAAAACAAGAAAATGTAGGAGACCTAAGTTTTATGTAATAGATGCATCCCAAAAAAGCTTGTTACAGCACAGAGAGTGGAATATAGAGAATACGTGACAGAACATTTTGCTGAAACGTTATTAGTGGAGTTTCTCAAAGGTTGACCTAAGGAGCAGTAATATTGAATATTTGTGTTGATTGCTATGGTACAAAAAATAAAAGAATGTGCTCATAAAATGTGCGTGTTACACAAAATTAGAAGGCACTGACAATATGCAGATTACTGCAACATCATAAATGAGTACCTTAATAATAGGGAGGAAATTAAATTTTAAATTTGAGAAAGGCAAGGGAGACCATTAGTTGGAGATAAATACAGAATGATAGCCCGAGCTAATTTCAAAGCTTTGTCATTACAGAAAAATAGATATTGGGAGCAGTCTGCCTTTTTTGGTGCTGATAGTTCAGAAACTTGAACTCAGAATAAAAAAAACACTGGGGGGGAGAAAGGGGGCACTTCTATTGCTGCTGTCATCCTAGCAGCCTAGTGAAAAGTTTGACTTACTATGTCTACTGATAGAAATTGCTAAAATAATCCATCTCTCTAAAGTTCTTAGAGGACAAAAGCTGGGAAAAAAAACCAAATATTTAAAGTTAGAGAATGATTATGGCTGGCCATGCATAAATTTGGGATGGAAGGCTTATTAATGTTCTGAGCTTTGAAGTTCATTTTTGAAGAAAGAGTATAAGTAATTATGTGAGAAATTTTTAAAGGTAAAATAAAACCAAGGAGGATGGGATTTATGACATGAATCCTGAGGTAGTGCTTGACTTGAGACCTGTGATAAAATTAGGTTTGATGTTTCCTGTTGGCTATTATATTCTTGTCAGTGTTAATTATTTAAGAGAAATGTTGCTATGTGTCTCTTGTTCTGACCTAAATAAGTGAGGGAAATCTTTATATCTGTAGTGTGAAATGTTTTAGAACTTGGGAATTATCCCTAACCTAGAGACTCACAGCAAATTAATTTTTAAAAGGAAAAAAGAAAAAGAATCTCCTATAAAAGAGGTAGGATTTAGAATCTTTAAATATAGATAACCTCAGACAGGAATTATCTTTAAATTACACAATTAATTCTTGAGGATTTTATATCCGAAAATGGTTTCCAAGTGGATGGGCATTTCTGTTCTGTAACATGGTTTTCTAGGAGATTTTTAGTAATGTAATCAAGAAATTACAGTATGCATTGTCAGAGATAATTGGAAAAAACGGTGTCATGTTTGACCTTATACAGTAAGCAATAATTAAGTTCTCCCATTCTTTTGCTCAAAAAAAAGGAAAAAAAAAAAAATGGGGGGAGGGGGAGAAGAAACTAATGGATGTGCTAAGAAGGGCATTTCACGTTTTGATCTCTTCTTCAACAAAAGCTGTTGGCCATTAACAGCCATTAGGTAAGGGGAGGATCACTTTCTTGGTACAAAAGTGGCATAAACTTCTTTAACCCTATTCTTAACTCTTTTCCACCCTGTTTTAGCCATTAACCGACCAGATATAACGGACACAGAAATGGAAACTATAATGGACACTATTGTTGATAGTCTCTTCTGTTTTTTTGTCACACTTGGTAAGTTTTCAAATTCTAGCGTTCTAGTGTTTTCCATATGTTTTCCTTTTAGAATAGATCCATATTCAATGAGATAAGCAGTTTAATGATATCATATAGCAAATTAAAGGCAGAATTAGATCTGTGACAGAAATCTTAATAGTTTGCAGGATGAGTTAATGGTCTTGCTGAAATTATTGCTATACATCTGCAAAAGGCAATAAAGGCTGTCCGACATTGGAATTGAATCTTAGTCTTCAGTGTCAATGGGAGAAGAATACTGAGATGCAAAGGTTTGGATTCACTGTTTTTACAAGATCTTAGTTTGCAACGAAGATCAATAGTGCTTTGAGTTTGGATTTGTAGCTCTTAAAAAAACCCCACCAAAACCTACAGAAAAAAAAACCCAAACAAAACCCTCACACAAACCCTGCACAGATCTAACTGAAATAGCTCAAGGAGTAGGCAGATATATGAAATTTATTTATTTTATTGTGAATTGTCTTGATTCTTAGCTCATACATTTTTTCATAGTGCTGACATTTAATTTATGTTGTCACTGAAATCAGTCAATCTGAGTTAGCATTCCTACAAGGAAAGCTGGGAATCACCAAGGGGCAGTCTGTTCAAGAGACATTCCCTTGGACATACTGAGTTCTTTCAAGTGTTAGTGTGATGCAAATTACATCTCTTTTACTCAGTCACTTAAACTCTATGTTATTGGAATTTTCATATTTATATAGATAAGTGAGAAACAGTAGCTTATGATTTTGAAACCTGAAAGCCAATGGAAAATGTGTTTTTGAAAATAACATTACCCTGCAGTGAGTTATAACTGATACATTGTGGTGGCAGTGGTGTTACAGTACTTAATATTATGGCTTTCAAGGGACTTCTAACCTTTGAAACTACGTTTTAATGCTTCTGTATGAGACAGTTTGTCCCCCCCACAGTACATTAGCTGCCTTTCTTGCCTACACTTTACTTCATATAAATTCCTGTATGAGATATTAATTTAAATTTTGTAAAACTTTATTTAATATTTCTATACTGTATTTTTTGTTTCATAGATAAAAATTGCAAGAGAGAAATTTAATATATGTTTGTATTGTCCATTTGAAAAATTCCATTTCAGAATGTTACTAAAAATTTGTTTTATGAAAAATACATTAATTTATAATCTGAAAATTATAATGCAAGTAGAAGTCAATATATTTTTTATTAGGAGCTATACCTATAATCAGATGCTCAAGAGGAACTGCAGCTGAAATGGTGGCAGTGGTAAGAAACTATTTTCTGAACAAATATCATTGTTTCAAAACTTTTTTAACAGCTAGTTTACTTTTCTCAATGCTAGGCAGACATTTAGTGTCATTGTATCCTTTTCCTTATGAAGGAAATAAAACCGGAAAGGAGATACACCGGTTTTCCTTTATGATTTCATGGAATTTGTCTCTAGAAATTGTAATATTATGAAATCAGCTGATGAGAAACTTTAAACATGAATAATCATTCCTAATCTGGAGTTTATCAAGATTATCTGACAGGCGCTATAATTACAATCATTAAGTTATATCTACACAGTTTAAAAGGTGGCTGTCTGGCCTGGGTTTTTCTGTGTGTCTTATTAAGAAATATTTAGCTATCTTACTGGGAAACCCCGTAAGTGCAAGGCAGTTTTACAATATCAAAGTAAACTGACATTGAACTTGATCGTCAAGTAGGGATGAAGTTACCAAACTAAATCACAATTAAAAATTTCTACAGCACTGTCTCCATTAGGAGTCACTGTGCCTCATTTCTTGCGTATTCCTCACATCTTTCTTTGCCAGTGAAGCCTTACTACTAATTAAACCCTGGCATTCAGCGTGCATCCTGTCATGCTGAGGGCAGTCTCAGCTTTAGGAAACGCCTAACGTGGCATTGTCTGCCTCTGCTGTGGTTCCCTCTTGGTGCTTCCTGCTTGTATTTTCTATTTGCATGTTTAGGGAGAGGGTGCTAATTGGGAGAAGATTAGTGAACCTAAAGGAAAAACCATTTTTGTAGTCCTGGTTATAGATATAAAGGCTTGAGGGAGAAAATACAAGGAAGAGATTTCTCTCTTCCCCATGTGCAGTGGACCTAGGCTTCCTGCAGCTAAGGCATTTATAAACTACAAAATAGCACAATAAATCTTAAAATGTTGACCACATGAAAAGTTTAGGAAACCATTGGTTTGTTAAAAGCTGTTTTGTTTTTCCTCACACACAGAAATTAGATAAGAAGCTCAGAGAGAATCTAAGAGATGCCAGAAACAGTCTTTTTACAGGTGATACACTTGGAGCTGGCCAGTTCAGGTACAGTGTTAGTAGTAACTATGTATTTTTATTTTTTGTGTTTCAGTTGTATGAAATACTTCATTAGGATAAGTCATGATGGTACTGAAAACTGTGTCTACAAGAATTTGGTTCGAGTTCTATATTAAAAAAAATTATTTACTTTTAAGGCAGTTTTCCAATCTCTTAGCATAACCAGTTTGATAACTTTCACAGCTAATAAGTGTGTAATCTTAGGACAGTGAGACAAAAATTATTTAATGAATCAGGTAATTTTGTTCACCCTCTAAACCCAGCAAGAACCAAGCTCCTGCAGAAACACAGGACTACAGTATGGAGTGGGCTGGCTGGCTGTGTCTGTTAGCAACCTCTAGTCCCTTGAAAAGAAAGAAATACCTATTTTCTCACTTGTGAGCACTGTTATCAGCTGTAGTTATATCAAAAGCAAGTGTTTCTCAACTGATCCCTATATCTACCAGAGGAGGACTGCTTAAGGATAATTAGGTAGTTAAGGACTGTTAAGTCATGACCCTTTGAATCCTTTGAAGGGAAAGAGGGGTGAGAAAAGACATTGTGGATGCCTGTCTGCCCTGAATGTCCCCAGCCAGCCCCACAGGCTGCCTTGGGAATGTCTGTTACAGGAGTTTGCACTGTACATGAAAAGGTGAGGAGATGTATCAGGAGGTCTGTAGCTGAAGGAAATAGTTATGATCTCCTAACTGGATATAAAATAGTCATCATATTTTTATCTGAAATTAAGAGCAGAACCAGAATAAAAAGCAGAAAAAACCATCAAGGGTGGCAAAATAGGATGAGATTGAAAGATATTAGGAGAGAGAATAGCTGTGAAATGCCAGTTCTCTCATTTTCGTGGGAACTGAATTGTAATCACTGTTTTTCCTTCAGATGAGTTGCTTGTTTTCCTGATAGTATGGTTACCCTCAGAAAATCAAAATGCAAGGAAAGGGAAACATGGGAACCTTTAACCAGTTAAATGGCTTCAGATCTTTAGTTTGGTTTTCAGAATCAGGTGATTAAGGCTTCTGAGATTATACGTCTACATGGAAATACTGCGAGGAGATAAAGAGCATGGAATTAACATACTTTTACTCTGTTCAAATATGCTGTAATTTAGCCATCACATTTACTGTAGAGTTAATGTGCTTGAGGGAAATGGTTGCAATAATGTTCTTTCAATTCACAGCCTTCCTGTCTCCACTATAAATTTTTCATATTGCCATAAACCAATAGATTTTGGCCTCTTTGCATTCTTTTTCCAAAAATTGAATTACCCCAGTGCATCTCAGAGGTCCGTATTTTTTTTCTTTATAGACATCATATAGAAGGGAAAAACTAAATTAAAAGCCCTTGAGAGAGATATTTTATATTTGAGGTTCATAATGGGGATTAAGGTCAAATACTAACCACTCGAAGAGTTGTTTGGAACTCAAATGTGTATCCACACAACGAGATATTAGTTAATACCTAAAAATCCAGTTAGTGTTTTGACTTCTGGTCAATATTTATACATTGATAATTTCACTTACTACAAAATAAACTAAATGTTTTATCATTACTAAGACAGTGATTCATGGAGTTTCTTGCAGTGATTGGCCCCAGATGCTTTGGGGAAGGCTGGAGGTGCTCTGCAGGAGGCAGTTTGGTTTTTAATGTGAAATACGATGTAGAGGGGGGCTTGTATCACTCAGGATGACTGTTCTAAACATGTTTAAAGCAATACTAATACAGTGTCATCTTTTCAGCTTCCAAAGGCCTCTATTAGTGCTTGTTGACAGAAACATAGATTTAGCAACTCCTCTACATCATTCTTGGACATACCAAGCTTTAGTGCATGATGTTCTGGTAAGAATAAATCTGATTTTGTTACCAAAACTATTTTTTCACTCAGTTTGCTATTAAACTTAATACCAGATTCTCTCTTAATCCAAAATCTGTTTTGTCTGTTTTATTTTGTAAAAAGCAACTTCGAACATTTTCTGTAGACAGCTTATTTAGCAATAACTTCTAAAATGGTTAAAAAGTTGAAATCTTGATATTAAAAGAGGGGTAATTCAGCAATCCTTGCTTTTTCTTTGGTAGTTCATGATCTTCTATGTTATGTAAACTCCAAACTCCATTAAGTGCAATTAAGGTTTGGAAAATAAATGCTTTTAATGAGTTTTTAAAGCGATTTTAGTATGTTTGAATTTCTAAAAATACATATTTCTGGTTTTCTCCACAGGGTGGTGTAGGTGTTCAATATAGAGATACCAAGTGGTATCTGACCTTACTGTGAGGAATCTAAAATAGATCTTTTTAATACGTTTTTCGAAATTCAGATAGCCTTAAACCACTTGTATTTCCTCAAGTTTCTTTTATAAAAGCAGTAGAAGAAATGTACTGGAATGAAAGTAAATACTATTTACCTAAGATTTATGTATTTCACATACAGTTACTGAGCAAATCATAGAAGATAATATGAGAAAGAATAATTACTATCTGGAGGCTTTTTAATACTGTGGAGCTAGCCAAGTAAATCATTTCAGTGTCTAGCTTTGAGAAATATTTTGGGTTTATTATTGAGACTGTTGGAGGAATATAGAAAATATGCATATATGCACATATGTGTTTGTATACAAAGTTAGTTGTGAACTGTATACTTGTACATATAGTGTTGTCCAGAAACTTGCATAGGTATGATGAAAATATTTTAGCACCAATGGGATGTTTTAGGACACTTTTAAATTCTGTTTTGTGTAATTCATTCTTTATGAAAAGTCTCTTCCTCTTAAACTTAAGGGTTCTTTTTACAAATAAACAATTTTTGGCCTGGTTTCTTTAGGAAAGGCGTATATGAAAAAAATATGGTTTTTTCCAATACCTGTTGAACTGGCTAGAGAGTTGCAAATAGAAGTACTGAATTTCTACAGGTTTAGGTTTGAAAATCGGTGAAAGGGCAAGGTGTAGAAACTCGAATTAGAATGCTCACAGGTGTAAATAATATTGCACAAGGTCTGCAGGCACTTGAGTTCGTTACCTGCCATCCAATCAGCAAATGCTCACTTACAAGGTCGTAAACCCCTGTGAAGCTCCAGGTGTTTGCCTCCTGCTCAGCTGTCAGGTAGGGAAGGCAATGTCGGTGGCCTCGGGCATGTGCTGGGGTAGGGTTTTGGTGCATCAGGATCCAGGGGGATCAAAGATGTAGTGGAAGCTGAGGACAACTAGTGCTACAAATGTAGAGAGGTATTGAAATAACACTAGAAGAATGATTTGAGGATCCTTGGATATTTATCTGTAGTGCATCAGGCTTCAGTAGTTTCTCTGGAACAACCTGTTAAATGTTGCATCTAATTCTTGACTGAGTTGATAGGATTATGAATTTGTCTAGTGAAATTGTAACCAGGTGGCCCGTGATTCCATGTCAAAGGCAAAAGTTTAATTTCAAAACCAATCAAGCTACTCTGCTTAAAGGCAAGCATGCCGGGTTCTTCACATACTGAGCATAATATTTCGTGAATTATCCATGGTAGTCATTTAAAAGGCCATAAATTGTAACCTTGAAAGTGCAACTAAGGTGATGATTATATAAACTGTACTTTTAAATTGTTTTCCATTTAAGCTCTCAGTTACTGTAGTCCAGGAATTCTGTGCAATGCTCAACCGAGCCACAAAGTTGTGTGCTCCATCTGTTAAGATGATAATGGTGTGTTTCTACACATAAGCAGACTTGTATGAAGAGATTACTATTTCAGGAGTGGATACAGAAAAATGGGAGGCATCCATAGAAAGCCTTATAAACCAAAAATGGGGAGGTAAAGAAGGACCACTGGTGAATAAGAATAATTTTGGTAAAGCTCCTTGTAAATGCCAAAACTAACTTGGAAACTCAGGTCACCTGTGAGTTAAATTGAGCCAAAACATAGATCTGCATTAAAAATTATAGCTGAATTTCCTGTCAAATGATTTTTTTCCTATAAGTTTCTATTGAACATATGTATTTGAAAAAAAAACTTTTTTTTTTTCTGAAACATTAAGCATGTCTTATAAGATAAGGTTTGTGCTCGTTGACTGTGTGTGCTTCCTCCTCTGAGTAGCTGCTTGGTTTTGTTGCTATTCTGCATGGATCATTGATAGTATTTCATTAAGTATTTCATTCAAGTGTGAACTCTGCCAAGGGATAACTAGAAACATTTAAAAATTTTATTTGACAATTTCACTTAGAGTGATCTAGTTCTGTGTACTGTAATGAACATAATGGAGTTTTATTTCTGGAAAAAATATCTATTCTAAAAGATTAATGACAGATTCTGTATAATTGAAGATTTGACACTCTCTATCATTATTTGCCAAGCAAAGAGCAGCTTTGAAATTTTAAATGTTTATGAAAAGGATTAGAATGAAGTCAGCAAGTGGGGTACTTGTTAATCTTTGTTGAAAACCAGAGGGAATGTGTGTGGTGCAGAGTTGTCTTTGGCAAAATTAATGGGAGGAAAGAAGCAGAAGATGTCCAGGGAGCAGTGTGCTAACATATTATGTGACATAACTGCCTCATCCAGCAAAAAGATGTAGTTTCTAGGTTCATGCATCTGTGGGAGAAGAAAAGCTGTACGGAGAAATAGCAGCTTTGTTGCAAGCTGTGGCTTTGTCATGCACTCACTGTTTCACTAGTGTTTCAGAATAGAAGGAAAGAGCTGTGAAGGTTTAGCTAAATAGTCCTCACAGTGGATAGTCCCGTTGCTGGGGTCATGAGCTTCTTTGCAGCTTTGATACATTTGCTGTAGTTGTGTAAGTGAAATTCACCCTTAGAAACCTTTTTTGTCTGCAACACAGAAACTTTTGTTACTGTAAAGTTGGGGTCAGGTGTTAGATCTCAGTTATTGCTAAATATTTTATTTTCCATACAGAAAGCAATGTTCAGAGGTCAGTGTCAGGAGATTGCTTGCATGTGAGATAATCAGATGTCTTTGTTTACCGTTTGTTGCTTTGTTTGGTGTTTTTTTCAATAAGAGTGAGTTATGTTGGAGTTCTTACATTGCTGATGTTATTATCTAGTTGGTTAGTGAACTGTTTCCTGCCCTCTTAGGAAATTCTAATAGCTGTGTTAGAATTGGTTGAGTATAAAAGACAAAATAAATAATTACAAACTGCCAAATATTTTCATAAGATTCCTTTTTTTTTTTTTTTTTTTTTTTTTTTTTTAGGATTTCCATTTGAATAGAGTTAACTTGGAAGAATCAGCAGGAACAGAAAGCTCTCCAGCAGGTGCTAGACCTAAGAAAAAAAATAAGAAGTCCTATGATTTAACCGCATCGGATAAATTCTGGCAAAAGCATAAGGGCAGGTAAGTTGTATAGGTACAAAGTTTATATTAATTTAGTCAATATAAATTCTAAGTATTGTTCATATTGTGGTAGTTCTATTTTTAAGCTTCTTTGAAAATATTTTTGAATTTTGGTGTTTTTTTTTTTTAAATGAATGATCATTGTCAATATTAATTGTCATAATTAATTGTATATTAGCTTTTTGTTACAGAGCACAGAATTGTTCTTATCAAAATTATATAAAAATTTTGAAAGCAGTGAATATATCTTAGAAAGCTTAAGTAAACCTCCAGTAAGATGTCATTATTTTCACTGAGTTGATACTGCTGTGTCATTTGTGTATTGACATTTTTGAAAATGTTTTCATGATCATCTTGATCACACAACCTGTCTGGTCCTAGTGTTTCAATTTGTTGATTTAACTGAGCCTAATGCAGAGTATTGCATCAGTCCTTTTCCAGAGGTAGCTGAGTCTGTTCAACAAGAGCTGGAGTCCTACAGAGCCCAAGAAGATGAAGTCAAAAGACTTAAAGGTATCATGGTAAGTTTTATTACCTGTATGTGCTTTATGTAAAACATAATAGACTTGTAGAGATGCTTAGCCCACTCTGTCAACCCCCACACAAAAATTATCAGCATGTGCTGAATTTTAGGCATAATAAAATCTTAAAAGTAGGACTAGAAGTACTGTATTTCATGGAAAGGTTCAATTTCTTGTGTTTATTGGTGTTGCATTTATGTAACTTCCATAATAACTGTAAAACACAATCCAGGTGTTAATACCATTATGAGAAAATAGTTTCTAAATTTACTGACTGTATTTGCATGTGCGAATTTTGTATTTAATATGACTATTTTTATTCCTCTTTCCAAAACGTAGGGTATAGAAGGGGAGGATGAAGGAGCAATAAGTATGCTTTCTGATAATACAGCGAAGCTGACTTCAGCTGTCAGGTAAGTAGCCAATTATGCATTATTGTTAATTAATTTGGAACCATTTGTAATTCTTTCTGTCATTTCACTTTTAATATCCTTTGAAATAAGTAGCTTTAAAAGTAGGCTATTTAGATCAACAGTAGAGTTTAAATGCTTTATAATTCTGGTAAAGTTTAATGCAATGTCCTAGACAAGTATTTGCACATGTAACTTCCAGGGCATGTGTGTGTGAGCCCTGTTCGTGTGGCTTTGGAGTGTTTCCTCAGGAAGGCTGAGTAACCCGAGTTCAGCATCGGTTTGCTTACAGCCTTCTGCCAGAAAAACCCAGCTACCTACCTCTGCATTCCTTCCTTAAAAAAAAATCAGCAAAATCCACTTCCTGAAGCATCTGCTTGCTTTGCACAGTGTGTAATTAATTACATCTTGACTAATGTAGTTACTGTAACATCTGTTGGCAAGATCATAGTCATTAAGAACTCCGCATGGGAAATTTAGTCTCCTGGTTTTGGAGACGAAGCCACCATGGATGACACTGAAAGTCTGAGATTTGAACTTGTTCCTCATTATAAATCTGTTTTTCATTCCCCTGATGCTTTGGAGAAGGGAGATGTTCAGTTTGATGCCTTTTGCTAAGACACCAATCAGAAGGAGGAAGGAGCGATAATTATTCTAGATGGGGTGACGTGCCCAGTCTCCTGTGAAATCCAGCATGTGTCTGCATTAGGTTGTTGTCTCTGTGAGTTTCCAAAGTTGCTTTGTATGCTGTACCCTGGTTAAAATTTGATTGGAATTACAAAGGATGTGTCATGGAGCAGACAGTTACAAAAGAGCGAGCAGATGTTTCCAAGCTCCCCCTACAAAGTTTTAAAGTTTTGTGCTTCTTGAGATACTGATTTTCAGATTAAGGCAACAAGATATGAAAGTGACAAGCATCAAAAGCTTTAAACTGATAGCAAAACAAATTAAAATCATACAACTAGAGCTTCATCAGGAAGTTTTTCTGTTCGGTTAGCCTCTATAGTACTGTTTTCTGTAATCTGGCATTATTAAGGAAAATCTTGTCCCTCTTCAGAAAAATGTATAACAGTTATGTTTCAGCTTTAATCTTTAGGGTTATGCTGAGAAGTCCAAATATCATTAAGATCTTCCATTTAGTCAAATTTCTGCTGGAAGAATTAAACTAGGCTTTGCTGGTTTGCTGTCCAACATCTGCTAGCAGGAAGAACATACCTTCAGAGTTGTCTTAGGCTTTACAATTTCTAGAAAACTTTGGAACATCTATTAGTAATTAAAAACTAGAGATTTTAACATAGAGGATCTCCTGTCTTTTTTTTTGTTTGTTCCTTTTTTTTAAAATGCAGTCTTTTCCAAAGGCAGTACTAATCACCTTGGAGCTGTAAGGTCTTTAACGGCCAATCATCTTAGATAACGTATTTTATAAGTGCTTAAAGGAGGAAGGAAAGTATGGTTGTTTAACCTCATGGTACTTTGGGGGACACAGTCAGTTTCATTAAGTGCCTTCTTAT
Organism: Calidris pugnax; assembly: GCF_001431845.1. Lineage (NCBI taxonomy): Eukaryota > Metazoa > Chordata > Aves > Charadriiformes > Scolopacidae > Calidris > Calidris pugnax. Next base: position 9,849,094 of record NW_015090839.1, on the reverse strand, counting down.
CAGCTTGTTATTAAATTGAGTAAGACATTGACTGTTCAAACGTTGACTGTTGTTTTTGGATGTGAAAGTGTATAGACCCTGAGCAGTCTTTTATACAGGTGATGCCCAAGTGCCTGCAGTGAAAATCGTGTTGATCACAACACCTTAAATAACAGATTTTCTACAAAGTAGACTTAACCGTTCAGTTTCCCATTTCACAAAAGAAAAGATATCAATTGTGAATCCTGCATAGAGAATTGTGCTCTGTGCAGAAGCACCTCTGACAAATTCCGGGACATCCAGAGGTTCTGTGTTTCTTTGACAGATATTATTATTACTTGATAATTATTTGACATTATTTGGTACTATTTGGCAGATTATTATTAATTGGCAGATACTGACACTTCTATATGTATCAGGCATGAACTAAATGTTGCTTATGTAAGCCATAATTCTAGTAGATTATTTGTTTAGGTAAGCAGGACATACACCTGTTGTTGACCACAAGCTTTCAATAGGAATATTAAATTACCCACATGGTGTGTATACTGTGCTAGTCAAGGTAAAAACCTGTTTTACTACATTACGTGTGGATCACGTCCTTCTTTTATGAGAATCATTACATCTATACTTAGTAGGATTGGAACTAAAAAATTACAGTGTTCTATAATTTTAGATTTTAATAATTTTTAAAGGTCCCTTCCAGCCCAAACTGTTCTACGATTCTCTAAATTTTTGTACCAGCTGTATACAACACAATTCAACTAGTTGTGCAACTCAGCAGGTTAGTTTGTATTTAATCTCTTCAGCTCTCTTCCAGAACTTCTGGAAAAGAAGAGGCTGATTGATCTTCACACAAATGTTGCAACAGCCGTTTTGGAGCATATAAAGGTATGATTGCTCTCTAGCTTCAGTTTTCTCTCAGTGTGTTCTTTACCTCAAGAAATAAATTTGAGCAGGTGAAGTGAGGTGGGAAAGTGAGCCCTCTCAGTGTGCTACCTTGTACAGAAATCTCTGTCTAACATTACCTAGTGTTGAAGGGTGAGAGGGAATGAAGATTGAATGCCTCTGCATGGAAACTGAAGTAAACATACTAAATTTTTCTTATCAGAATTTACTAGTATACTCTGATTATTTTTTCTTTTTTTTTTATGATGGCCACAGCCTTATTGTGGGTTGAAGTCTTTCTAAAACAAGTTTATGATGGAAGTGTTTAATTTACTTTAGAGATGTGTCATGGCAAGTTACGACGCTGGTATAAGTATTTTTCTGTCCTGTATGTGTTTATCAGAAGGGTACTGTTTACTGTTCACCAACAAAAATACCCAGAGGTGTGGCAATTATGATGCAAGTTGCTAAACTGGTCTTTCCAGCAGGGTGTGTGTTAGATGTCTTGTGCATATTTGAAGCACTTCAGAAGGACGCTTGTCCTCCTTTCTGTTCAAGTCTGCTGCTCTTGTCTCAGAACTTGCAGTTTCAGTATCAAGTAAAGACCATGGTTACTGCTGGGATAACTTGGCAGATGGATCTGTTTTCACATTATGAGAACAGAAATTATAGATGGGGCTTTCAGAGACAATGGAATTCTGGTTTTGAAAGTGATTCAAGCACCAAGCCTCCCTGAAAATCAATAGTTAAAAAATTTTACCCCATGCTATTTGTGACTCATGGAAGGTAATGTGTTTTGACACTAACTTTTACATTTGCAAAGCGCATAAGATCTGTCCTCAGTTATTACTGCTACTGATTTTTTTTTTTTAACTAAGTATAAAAAGGAACAAAGGATTCATTTTGAATTTTAATGAATAAATTAATTTTACATACTTATAAAGTTGGGGAAGGGATGCAAATATGTCTCTATGTTTGCCTCATTACAGTAGGGGCTGGTTTATGTGCTTTTGCAGTATTAGGCATGTCAGTTTTCATATCTGGCAATTTAAAAGCAATACATTAATACCACTGGAAAAAAATAGAAGTTGACGACGTCAATGTTTTATTTGATGCCTTGTCTATAAATTTACTTTTCTAAGAAAGATACTGAGATGGTAATGGCAGGCCTAGAACAGTAGTATTTTATATATTGTTTGCTGGATGGAAGCCAGGTTTCAGAGCAGGATGTGGAATGGCAATAACACCAGGTTTTGGTGATGGAATGGAGTTAGATGCACTTGTTCGTTGTCCCTCAGGTGATAGTGACACACTTTTCTGTACCTGGAGGTGGCAGGAATTACCAGGAATTACCTTAGGGTCCTTGTGTGACAGCACCCTCCCAGCCCTTCCGCTCCCTCCTCTGGCAAGGAGCCTGCTCTTGGAAAGTTCCCAAGGAGCTGAGAGCCATTTCTCCATAAATGATTCTTAATTCTGGTATTGCAAAGGGCTCGGGCTCCTTATGTTCTTATTGTATAGCTGTCAAAGAAGATAGAGAGACAGATGGGCATGCAGTGTCTTCAATATATAGGTGCATCACTATCATATTTTCTTCTGATTTGGAAAGAATTGCCTCCTTCATCTCCAAATACTTAGGAAACTGTCCTAAGCTCAAACTAACACAGAAGCACGTTTTTTTTTCTGTTGTAATTTACCTACGCTAAAGCCTTTTCCTGAATGAATGTAAAGTTTCTTCAAACTGCTTTGTCCTGTTCATTTTTTCCCCTCTTTTCACTCTCCAGTATTACAAAAAGTATCTTTCTATCTCAAGCTGTGGGATTTTAACGTGCAGGATGTTATGTTACCTAATGGATTCTCAAAAATACTCCCAAAAAGGGCAATATCTCAGACAGTACTTATTAAAGAAACTCTTATAGCACCTTGAGGCTGTGGTGAATGCAGTTAAATAATAAAACTGGATTAGGATAAGAGAATTATTTTGGCAAGTGCCCAGGTCGTGAGGAGCTAGTGAGACATCGTGTTTTTTTCCAGGTTACTCTATTTTTGCTTCTAAAATACTCTGGAAGCACATTTATACTTTAAAATAGATTGTTTGCATTGTCCATTATGGTGGGGTTTTTTTACTGCATTAAGTATTTGAGCGTTTTTTCAGTGCAAAGAATGCTACTAGACCTGGTTTAGATATACTAAGTGAATTTGATTTTTCTTGTGGTCATAATTTAGTGGTCAGTTTACAGCTGCTTTCCACATTCTTTTGGATCATTTTCTAAGACACAGCAAGAGGAAACCAGAAATTAATCACATACTTAGGGGTCCTGACAGTTTTCTGGCATATCTAAGTGTTTAGTGAAATAATGGAAAGAATGCATCACTTTTTTTCATGAAGTGAACAATCAAGGATTTATTGTCAGTGCTTAGAACAAATACATCCTTGTTTTGCATTGACTGTTTTTCCTCGGAAGAAGCCAGTGGCTGAAGAACCCAACAGATAAGGGCTCCAGGACTAGAATTAGGGAGAGCTTCCCAGCTGCGTTAGAGCTGCAGGTAGTGCTTATCTTGCCATGCCATTCTAATGGGAATACTGGCATTACTGGAGTATGGTACATCACATCATATAAATGGGCGTACACATACACTTTTCTAAAATGATTAATTGGAGAGGGGGTAAATTAGGTAACATCTTGCTGGAATTCTGTATGTAGGAACTTAAGTGGCAGGTTTCTATGGTTATTTTTTATCTTGATTACTTACATTTGTTTGGTTTAGGGTTGTTTTTTTAATTCCTACATAATTTTCTTACCATGTGTCTCTGATTTTGCTTGATCTTGAGGCCTGATACTTTGAATGACTCCATTTTTTGGGATTGCAAGTAGCTTTCGAGATTATAAAATTAATATTTTGTAAAGGAATTACACTATTTTAACTGCTGTGCTTGAAATGAGGTCACATTTTTGTCTTACCGTGTGAACAGAAACAGTATGTGTTTGTGAAGAATATATGTCACAGTGGTCCAGGCTCTTTTCCTGTAGTTCAGAACTGATAATTGAGTAACTTTCCAGTAAACAACAGCTTTTTCTGAGTTCAGTTACAGTGACCTTTCTGGCACCATTCTGTACAGTTCAGTTGAAGGAAACTGGCTGTAGCTGCCACTTTCAGCCTTCTCCCAGAGTTACTCTTCCTCTTGGTGGGAGCATATCGTAATTCCCTGGCCAGCCTCACTCATTCTGGGGGCTGTGGTCAGTATCTTTGAGATATTTGTCCCACTAATTGCTTTAAAAATATCATTTCTCTTCTGCATGTTCTCTCTCTCTCTAAAAGGAAGAACTTCTGTAAAGACGATATGAGAGTCCCCAACAAGTCCTTACAAAAATGGCCCACTAAGAGGTTTCAGTGGGTCCTGCTTCTACTTCTCTGCTTAAAAAAGAAATTTTGTGTTTGCTTTGGAGTGCAGTGCTCAGGTAGAGATTCCCGTGCACTTCACTAATTTTCCCTAACATAAGTTTTGGGTTACAGCCAGCCTGTTTCTAAAAATGTGAAGTTGAAAGCTTTCACAAATGCTTTTTAAAAATAGACAAATCAAGCTTGAAGTGTCGCACTTTAACTGCAATACAGATCCTGTCCCTGAATTGGCAGCCAGAAAGGTCTCCTGAACGGTGTTGGTGTGGAGTAAGATGTCATATTAGGAAGTCAGGAGCAGGAGTCAGAAAGGGAATAACTGCAAATGTAAATGCATCTTGATCTTACTATTGGTTTTTATTATTATTTTTCTTCAATTTGCTTGCCAGTTTGGCACCCGTAAGAACCTTGCTGTCTTTTTTTATTGACCCTGCAGGATTGTTTAGCTCCCATTCCCCAGCTTTTCCTCTTGGCATGTCTGTGAGTTTGCCACTGAGCGAACAAAATTGCACTTTCTTAAATTAAATGGGACATCTGCTTCTTATCAGCACTTCATAGACAAGTTGGCTCTTCGGAAATTACTGTCTCATTGATGTGGCATATCTGGGAAATCTGTCAAAAGGTAACTAGTAGTGTTTAAGGCTATTCAGTAATCCACCTGAAATTTGATTAGGTGTCTGTCTAATTCCTAGCAAACCAGTATAAGAAAAATACTGCCGTATTTGGCATCTTTGTTAGTAACCTGGGTAGTTACCTAGTGAAGAAGCAGCTAAGTAGACTAACCACGTTGATCCATTTCTTTATTTTGTGTTTATGTCACATCAAGAAGAGAGTATTGAAAATTTTATATTGCTGCTTCCCTCTGATTTCCCTGTTGCGGATAGAAATAAAGGATCTGAAGTTTTAGGATTTTCAGTTTGTTTGTTTGTTTGTTTTTTCCCAAAGAGCTCTAAGTTCACATTTAAAAAATAATCATCCAAAATTTTTGAAGTGAATGAGTGTACGTGGACCATTAATATTTCAGTTTAGGCTCAAAGGAAAGCAAATATATGCAACCAGTGGGTTTTCTTTACTGCAGATACTCTGTTTTCTTTTGTGGTCTTAGCCAAACAGTCATAAAGTTGCAAGAGAGCTGAGAAGAATTTTATCTAGTTTGTGCTCCAAATAAGTTAACGACTGTAAATCTCTTCTTTCAGTTGAAAGTATCTTATGTTTGAATTATATACTTCTATTTAAAATTTGATCTGTAAACAAATACCTTGAATTAGTATTTTTTTTTAATGTTGTACTTTTTTACATGCCTTCTAAGTAAATTTGTCTTAAACAGATCACCAGCTAAGATAATATGGGCATTGCCAAATTCAACAATAACATATTTAGTTTCATAAGATGAATTTTCCAGATTTAAAGACAATCCTTGTTTGTTGGATGCCTTTTGTCTGGGAAGAATATTTTAAACTTAAAAACATTGAATTTAGCTCCGTGTAAGGAGATACAAACGTAGTTAAAACACAAAAAGCAAGTGAAAGCAAATTCCATCTGAAGCAAGGCCTTGGAAGAAGGCCGGTAGGTAGTTTTATTCAGACTTTAAACTAGTATAGCTTAAGCACTGATAATCACTTTTGACTAAATACGGGATTAGTCCAAGATTTTACAGTAGCATCACTACCAAAATTTGGCTGTGGCTACTCTCTTAACATGAGCTCAGGATAAATAGAGCTTGAAAGCTGGCTCTTTAATGTTTTTTTTGGTCACTTCATGCACCTGATGTGTAGCTGTAGTCATTGCGAGAAATAACAGAAGACATCTTTCTGCCCCTAGAAGTAGCATCTGGTCATTTTTTGAGAACACTGCATGGTAATTTACTTTATAAGCTGTAAGTATAAGCTTCCACAAAGGCTTTAAATTAAGTTGCTATGCTAATGAGTTCAGTAGTCAGTGAATGAGAACTAGAAGTGTTGTATAAATAATACTGGGAAGCAAGTGGCTACCTGCATACGCTGATTGCCAAAGGCTTTCAATATTAAAATATTCTTCTGATTTACCTCTCCTTTTATTTTGTATTCTCATCTCCAACTCTTTTTTGATGAACTTGTAATACTCAGAAGGTAAAATATCCTAATATCCTTAGGATGGAGAAGTACTGAAGTACATTTTCTTTTTTTTTTTTTTCTTTTTTTTCTTTTTTCCCTTTCTTTGGAAGTGTGTGAAATAAATTTTAAAAATTCCATTTCCTTATTTTTGATCTCAGGACTATTTCTAGTAGGATTCAAAACCATATGAAAACCCAGCTTTCAAAGGTTTTGTGTTTCTGTCGTTACAACCACCACTGCTCTGGGTTAGAAGGTGGCAGAGCAGCTTTGCACCCCTCGGCATTATCAGACAAAATTTCCTGACTCTTAACCCAATAAAAGCCCCAGTGACTCTTGCATCACTCTGGCAGTATCATTTCAGTCTCCCAGCGGGAGTGATGTGGAGCTGAAACACTTCCAAGGCGAGGAGATGGAGATCCACTGCGCCGGTCTCCTCTCTGAGCCCCTACGTAGTCAAATGTGTCCAAACACCAGGATTTAGTTACTGGATATAAAGGTTTTGTAAGCTGAGTAGTTTTAACATTTGTTGTGATGGTACATTTTAATGTTCAAATGCTTTTAGTGATCTGTGATGTAACAGAAGTTTTAAAAATAAGTTTTGGAATGCGCTTTTCTGTCTCTAGATTGTAGGTTGATGACAGGACGGTGGAGACGCGCCAGGCTGGGCTGTTTGTGCGGCTGCCTTGCAGTGCTCTCCTTGCATGCCCACGGGATGTCTCCCGTACAGCTTCTGCCTCCTTAATTTTGTGCAGTTCCTGTGCCATCCTCCCTAAAAAAAGATTTTCACAACTTGATCTACTCGTGTCATTGTATAACGAGACTTCTTTTCCAGTGTTAGCAAGATAACCTAATTATGGAGTCCCCCATCTTTGGTGTGAGTGAGATGTTGCAAGCCTTTGATTTGAGGCAGTTATTTCAGTACCAGCCCAAGATGAGAGTTTCCTGCTTTTCTCTGGGATTCTGCCTTAGTATATTTAGGAATTTCCCACATGTATCTGCATTGAGTAATTGCCTTTTTGACTGGGAGACTTGAGGTTCAGCATAAACTTGACATAATATTCACTTGAATGTTAATTTTTCCTATTACAGTGTAACACTATGTCTGATGGCACGTAGTTTTCAGCTATGGCAACACCAGTGGAAAACAAAGCTCCTCTTCCAGTTTAATATTTGCATGTCAGACATCCCTTCCTAACTTGCACTTTCTCTTTTAATATGAGAATTACAGAAGCATCAATTTTCTAAGAGTTAATAAAAGCGTATTATAATGGAAGCATTAGGGTTTTTTTACTAATAATTTATTTCAAAATAAATTTTTAAAAACAGTCTTGATAACTAAAACTATATGCCTTTTTAAAGAGGAAATAAATATCCTTTCATAGTGTTAAGATGTTAACCCTAGTACTTACTTTTAAACAGAGTCGAAAGCTGGATGTGTACTTTGAATATGAGGAAAAAATAATGAGCAAATCCACTCTGGATAAATCTCTTCTGGACGTGATTTCTGACCCAGATGGTGAGTACTTTAAATCTGAACTTGGTATAAAATTTGTTAAGATATACAATAAATCTGTATCTGCTGGGACTTCAGGGTTGGTAAAGAGCTTTTGTGCAAGCTGTGCAAGCCTCGTGAAGAAAACAGCTTTTTATGTCTAGAGAGTTTAGTATTTTGGTTGAGTAATATCCAAAATATTGGCAACTTTTGCAGCTCCACTAAAATCCTTTCCTCATTCCTCGTTTCTGAAGGTCAAAATATTTTAACTTCTCCAGTATTTATTAGTATAGCATGGAACTGTGTGGTCTGAACAATATGGATTCTTTAAAATCCTACTGTGTGTTTTATAACGCGCACATCCCTCACAAACAGAAGGAGAAAGGGCATTCCATAGAATTTGATTAGATCAAGGGGTTGTGGACGTGGCGCACAACCTTGTGTGGGGCAAAAGGTCTTGCAGCAGCACCTCAGCATTTCCTGTGCATTGCCTAGGTTTAAGGTAAGTGTGTGTAACAAAGGGATTTAAGTTAAATCAGGGCAGTTACTTCCGGGCATGCTCTCTGGTGAAACTGGCCAGCTTCCTATTGTGGGATTCACTGAGAGATCCCAGCAGAAAACCTTCTGAAGCAATAATGCATCAAGTCTTCCAGTGCTTCCAGTGGTGAGCTTCTTGTTTGCGTTAGCCATGGAGTGACTTGCCTTGTGGACAGTGGTATCCGCAGGAATCTTTGCAAAAGCAGTTAGACCTGACCACAGCTTCAGGCTTCAGCCTCCCATTTCTTGCTATGTTGTACCAATCTACCACTCAGGACTGTTCGTGCCTCCCAGTGCCATGGTTATTATTGTATCCTGGAGCAGTGATAAACTGGGAGTTACTGGTTTTGCTTTGCTCTGGTGGGGAGGGACTCTTTATCAGGGAATGTAGTGACAGGACAAGGGGTAGTGGTTTTAAATTGAAAGAGGGGAGATTTAGCTTAGATACTAGGAAGGAATTCTTTCCTGTGAGGGTGGTGAGTCACTGGAACAGGTTGCCCAGGGAAGTTGTGGAGGCCCCATCCCTGGAGGTATTCAAGGCCAGGCTGGATGGGGCTTTGAGCAACGTGCTCTAGTGGGAGGTGTCCCTGCCCATGGCAGGGGGGTTGGAACTAGATGATCTTTAAGGTCCCTTCCAGCTCTAACCATTCTGTGATTCTATGGTAGTTAATCAGTAGCACTGAAGGCTGCCTGCTGGTTTTTGACTGGAAAATAAAATCATTCTGTTCTAGGTTTACCAAGTTAGGTTTTCTTCAGAGCATTTATCATTCCGCCTCCCTGTGCTGTCACAGACCATGGCCTAGAAAAAAAATAGGGGACGTTTTACAGGCAACTGACCTGAGTCTTATAGCTGTTTATCACAGCTGTGATTTGCATCAGTCAAGAGTAAAGTACTTTTGCCAAACAAAGTGGTTTTCCTAAGATTTAATAAAGCGTACACAGTACTATCACAGATCTTTTTTAAAAATTTATTTTCTTTTACCAAGACAAAATATCAGTTACAGTCATATATAAGTGAGAGCATGTACACCCCTGTGAGCACAAACCTTACAGTTTTGCAGACGTGGTCAATAGGCCCAGCCTGGGAAGCACTGCTGAAACCGAAAGGCAGCCATCAGCGAAGTGCTGGAACAAGCTGTGAACTGGAAGCTGGAAACCAAGTTTCCACGTCAGTTACAGAAACCAGTCAGTTCCACTGTATGTTTAGAATTTTATTAGAATTTTAGAAATAACGCTTTTTTTTTTTACCCGAGTGAACTCCAAGTGGTTGTCTACCATGAATACTGGCTTTTGGTTTAGATAATACAAAGTTTCTTCTTAATCTTCCGGCTTACTGGTATTTGGTAAAGGTTAATCAAACTTATTTCCCAGAAAAAATTGTACCAAGTCATAAATGTTCATTATGACAGCACTTACTCTTAACTTCTGCCAAACTAAATATATGCTGACATACAAACAGAAGTTGCAGATGAGATTAGATGATCCCCTGCTGCCATGATCCACATTCCGTAGTGGCAGGGAAAAAACCCAAAACAAAGACCCAGAAAAAATTACCATTTTTCTTACCCAAAAGTACAAGAAAGTGCAGGGTTTTTTTAAATATTGTACTATATCTAAAGATATCAAGCTTTTTTACTGAAGTGTTGGATTATGAATTTGAAATGTCCGTTTTGAGAAGTTGTACTTATGAAATCTTCATTTGAAATGATGGTCTCTACTAACAGTGATTGTGTTCTAGAAAAATATAGATGGCATTCAAAATCTGCTGTGGGTTGTAGCCGAGTAACAGGGATGGCCACATCATCGTTTTGATCTTGCAGGGATCAATTTCAGTTGGCACTGATAGTACTTCCCAAGAATTTGTAGCATTTTTTTTCTCCAAAAAATGGTGTGACAAAAGATGATTCAGGAGGTGAAATCCTTCCTGAAGGAAAGATAGAATCAGGATTTTTTCCTGACCAAAAGTTCCCATAAGTGCCTTTGCAGCCCTCAGGTGTTTCAGTACAGTCAACCATAGAGCTAAAAAATAATGTGTTGTGGCTTTTATGATTTTTCTTCAGTCTCCTCTTTTATGGGTCTACTCCCTGCTAATGCTTGCAACCCCCACATAAAATAAGACATAACGCCACTACATAACTTTACTATCTTAGTTGAAGAATAACATTCTCTACAGGCAAAAATGGGGAAGGGTAAGTAAACTTTCAGAAACAGTGAGCCAGTTTAACCCAACTTTTAATAAAATTGCTAAATGTCTTTCTACCATTTTATACACTGAATAAGGCCACAGTTATAGATAACAATTACTGTCATAACTAAAGGTATGAATATCTGTATATATTATTACTGAAGAGCAATTAACATAGCAGCACAGTTACAATTCTAGTTTTTAATATTTTTTTTCACTGCAGCAGGAACTCCAGAAGACAAAATGAGATTATTTCTTATCTATTACATAAGTTCAGCTCAGGCACCTTCAGAGGTATGTATGGTCTTTATAGCTTCCAACACCAAATTCTACCACACAGGACTTCTCTGTATCATTTCAGCACTAAATACGTATTTCTGCTTCTCCTTGAAGTGAAGCATGAAATGCCCAGGAAAAATTAAAACTTTAAATAAATTTTGTAGCATTATCAGGGAATCTGCTCATAAAGCTTTAGCCACCGTTTCAAAGGATATGAATGACTAGTAAGAAGAAAGATTATCTTTTGAAATACTTAGTTTGGAGCTACTGTGAGAGACATCTTGGTGTGCTTTCTGTTACTCTGCCCCACTGCTCAACAGAAGGAGATAAAACAAAATGTTAATATGGCTCTTTTTACTCCGTCCTTGTAATTGGGTGAGTTGACTAGGAGATGAATAAAGGAGAAATGCTTTTTGTGCCAGTATCTGAATTCAGGAAACAATTTTTTAATATTTCTCTTGAACTTATGATGATTAATTTCAAGGAAGATTTTTATTATACTGTAGATTACGTGGTAGAAAAAATACATTGGGTTAGGCAAAGAGAAAGTATTCTTATAAATGTCTGTTAACTCCTCTTCGTTTTTGTTCTTTGCTGTTGTGAGATTTTACAGGAACCAGTACTCTGTCAGGTTTTTAAAGATGCTAATATAAAAGAGTGTTCCCATATCTGAACATGCACAGGATTTAATTCCACAAATGCTGTTAAATTTAATGAGAGTTGCTCATAGTAAACTGCATTTTAAGTTGTATTTTCATACTTAATAGGACTCATAATTACTTTTTAACTTTGGTTAATGCTCTAACTTTACACTGCTTATTTAATATTAGATAAGAATATCTTGTCTTTCTATGTAAAGAGAGTAGTTTCAACCTTTTGCAATTCTCCATAATTTCAGATTGATTTGGAGCAGTATAAAAAAGCCTTGATGGATGCAGGTTGTAATCTTGCTCCTTTGAACTACATAAAGCAATGGAAGTAAGTAATTTCTTTTTTCTCCTACCTGAGGTTATAACTGGGTAACTTTACAGAACTCAGCATTGTTATCAAAGAATTACATGTTGTAAGTGATCCTTAAATAATCATTCTGGCATCGTTTTTTTGCTGTTGTTACTTGTAACAGTAATAAATGCAACTCTTATTTTAAAATTGAACTCCAGTAATGCCAGAACAGTATTGAACAAGACACGTAGTCGTGTGCTTAATGATCCAAGACAGAAACAACTTATTGAATTCAATGAAAGGGCCACGCTGCCCATCAGCGAGTCTGGTTTTACATGGTATCAAAGTAAAGTATTTGTCTTTAAGTGTAGAATCTAATATCTTTCAGTTCCTTAACTATTGTATTTCTAGACAAGAGGGATGCATGTAATAAATAGTTACTTCCTGAAAGAGTTTGAGAAGCAGAAGTTTTTTCACTTTCGGATGACCAGAGTGGAACATTCTGCAGCAGAGTGTGCCATGAGATAAGCACTTGATTTCTCTCCCTGCTTTCACAGGGCTTTCACTAAGATGGCTTCAGCTCCAACCAGCTACGGAAACACTACGCCTAAACCTTTGGGGTACGCTTTTGATTCATTTTATGTAAGCCTTCGGGGTTCTGTAGCTTATTTTAATAGCATTGAAAGTGTGATTAGTGCTGTACAAGGCCCAGAATAAAACATCTTCCCTGTTTGCTAGAAGTTTTAAGTTACAATGACAAGCCCTCATCTTCCCCTAAGAGTGTACAGGACTTACACACAGGAAAATAAAAGGATGTGTGACTAAATCCACAAAGTAACTTCATACAGTGATGTCTCCACCTGCACATTAAAGGTACAGGCTCTCACAGGAAAATAATTCAGCCCCAGGAGGTGGGTCTGTGACAGCCATCGTTTTGAGCCTTATTTAGTCAATGGCAGAAGGTAAGAACAGCCCTGTGTATTCAGAGCTGGTTCTCTCCAGGGCTTGGAGGCTGCCAGGGGTGCAAGAACACACCGCTTTTTTGTTAGGGTGTCCTGGGCTGGGTGTCTGTCTGCTTGTTGCAAAGTGTAGTTGTTTATTTCAAGATGTGAAAAGATAATGATTGTGTTAAGGGTATTTATATCCCGTACAAGGATATGGGACTTGAGTCTTTCCACGCTTGAGAGGATTTGAACCCTCGTTACCAACTTCACTTTGAGGAATGACACGACCCTGTCACTGTCATAAGGAAACTGTGCGCAGTGTGGTTAGAGAGGGTTCTGAATTCTAGTGCTGTCTCACTTGGAAAAATTACTGTTTGGTTGCTTGGAGACACTGATCATCTCTGTTAACTCTGGTGACACGCTTAAAAGGAGCACTTAAATCCCTGCATCGCTGAAGTTGTAAAATAAACTGTCCAATGGATTAAAGAGTAGAACTCAAGACTCCTGTTGGTAGCTGAGGATCTAGCTGCTAGATAACAGGTGTATTCCCATGCACTTGGTTGCCCTGTGGTTGGAAAAATATATTTCATGACAAATTGAATGACTTGGTGGTTAAGTCCCATCAACTTTAATGGGAATTGGATGTCAGCATAAAGCTTAAGCATGCAAATTAATAAAAGAATAACACATCAACTTTATTAATAAAAAATACACATCAACATTTTTTTTTTCAGTCTTTTTTCACGTGTTATGAATACAGGATCACAGTTTGTAATGGAAGGAGTGAAGAACATGGTACTGAAGCAACAAGTAAGTTTAAAAAACAATGTAAAAAAGTCTATCACGTGAGCATTGTGAACATCTAGAAAAGCAACTTTCAGTACCTCTGTCATATTAATAAAATTAGCAGTACAATAAAAAAAAAGCATCAGCCTCTGCTGGTGGGTAGATCTATCACTTTGTAGCTTCCAGTTTTTAGACAAGTAAGGAATAATGTTCAAATTTTGTTTGAATACCTCCACTTACAAGGAATTAGATTCCTGTATGTGTGATTATGACTGATTTCAGCACTATAAAAAGAGCAACTGTGGAATAATCAAAATAGACTAGACCTTCATAAACAAAAAATCCCCCTTCCCTATCTTTGTTTAGAAGAGGATGTATTAAATGCATCTATTCCAGAGTGACTGAAAAGCTGAAAGTGTTCATTCTCCGTTCAGTTACGGTGCAGGCCTTTCTAGTTTTCCCCCATGGGGATTGTACAGCAACCACAGTCGTGTGTTGTGCTTGAAAATCAGAGTGTGTTTGTAATGACATGGGCACCTTCAAATACTCGCTTAACTTTAGAAAACATTTCTAAGCATTACTTGCCTGCAAATTTCAATGTAAACCCCCCAAAAGAAAATAAATGACAACAAAAAAGACACCGGTTGTATAACTCGTAGCTGAAATTTTGAATTGTGGTTCCCAGAAATCTGCTTCCCTGTAGAGGACACATTGTATTCTCCAATATGCAGTTTTGTCAGATGGCAATAAATAAATATTTACAGTTAAAAAATCTTAATTCTGTAATATTTTGACCTCAAGATTTCAAAGAAAAAGATCGTTTGTCATATTACATTATATTCTTAGTGGAAGAACCAAAATTTAATTTAGAAATACAGCCTATCAGAACTAAAAAAATGAAATGTCACTCAAATGTGCAGCTTTTTGACATAGTTAATCTTATCATTGCTGTTGTTTGTTTAGTCATCCTGTTACAGACATAATTTGTGCATGAAAAGTATCAACTATCACATAAAAGTTTAAAGAAATTGTTTCTGTGGCTTTTATAGGGTAGTCAGTGAAATTGACTAGACATGATAAGTTCCATTGCACAGTTACAATCAGTGGTCAGTGTCATGAAATACAGTTGAGGACACTGTTTTAAATCCGCGGCTTGCCTGTGTGGTATATGTCATAGAGAGATCTTCAGATAAACTGCTACTTGTAACAACAGATAATAACTATATTCTAAATGAGACTTCCTATTCTTCTCATATTAAACATTTTGTCATTTCTTTTAACATGTGTGGCTTTAAAAAGTTAGTGTTGTTCTTGACAAAACAGCTTGTTTTGTTTGGGTTCCGTGTGAGTAAGAAGCCACAGCGCCAATGTTTTCAGGATATTTGTTTTCTGGCTTTTAACTCCTTTAGGTGTTTTGGGGTAGCCAAATAAAATGCTGCTCTTCCTCATGTTTAAGTTTGATGTAGGTCTGTTGTATTTCTATTAAAGTTAGCTTTTTATTTGCCATTTGGGGATTTACATTGGTTTTTTACTAAGTGTTTTTCAGTGTTATTTGTCCTTTGGAATGTCCTTTTTTGATCTATTCTGTTAACAAGACACATTTCCAATTCAATTGCTTTGTAAATTCTCCCTCACTTTATTATAACTAAAGTTGTTTGACTGTTTAAACTTTGGATGCTTTGTCCAAGCTAACATTTCCCATCGTAAATAAGGAAGAGTCATCGTGAATCTCACCTCAGTTCATTCCTTTCCAGTTCATCCAAACACTTGTTGCCAGGATTGCTTTGTTTTATCCATGTCTTTGATGACATTAGTTCTATTTT
This sequence comes from Calidris pugnax, assembly GCF_001431845.1. Taxonomy (NCBI): domain Eukaryota; kingdom Metazoa; phylum Chordata; class Aves; order Charadriiformes; family Scolopacidae; genus Calidris; species Calidris pugnax. The sequence goes on along the minus strand of NW_015090839.1, from coordinate 9,833,750 downwards.
AGAATCACACCTTTAAGTCTCATCTTCAGCTTTAAAATTATTTCCTTAATTTGCAAAGTATTTTTTTATAAGAATTCATACGTCATCACGTCTGCATGTGTTGGTAATACCTAAATACAGCTCTGTTCCCCTCTTCACACGTTTTTTGCACTTTCTGTTCATCCCCTAGTTAGATGCTCCTCAGATGTTTGTGTTTTCTGTACAGAAAGGTAATTTAGGTGATGACAAAAATGCTCAACCTTTACAAAATACAAGAGGAAAACTGTTTAAAGTAGTATTTCAAATGCTGTGTAAACTATTCCGTAAATAATAGTATGGCTGTGAATAATTCTTAGTAAGCACTTCACCATTCCAATAATTTCCCGTTACATCTTACAGAATCTGCCAGTGACACGGATATTGGACAACCTCATGGAGATGAAGTCAAACCCTGTGAGTATAACGGCCTTCACGTGGGAAGAGGTGGAACAAGTGAAATCTTGAGGCTGTGATATGTGATATGCCATGGCTATTTTTTTTCAAACTAGTGCAGTTAAAGCTAATCATGCAGTAGCTCAAGAATAAAACCATTTTCATAATGATTTCGTAAGATTTTTTTGTATAAAAATACTTTCTAAACAATAACAATTTATTGCATCTGCTTGGAACTAGTGGTTCTGAGTCCTTTTTCTGTTTTGAGCTTGTTACTGTTGTGCTCTACTGAGTTTCTGTTGCTCCTAGATTTCTGAAAGTTAAACTGTGGGCTGAAATTTTCGTTGCATCAGGGTGATTTTCTTTTAAGAGAGCCATTTCAGAGGTAAAATAGTTACAGAGAGGTATGTTAGTGAAAATTTTGTTTCCCACATGTTTAATGCTTTGCCGTTTAGAGGAAAATATTTTAGTACTCATGCAGTCTTTCAGTTTGCAAGCAGAGCTGGGTTTGTGCCGGAAGAGTCCTCTTTTCCCCTTGTTTCTGTGAAAGTTTACTCAGACTAAGGTTACAGACTTTTGAAACACTTAAATGTTAGCTAGTCAAGACATTTGCTAGAATTTACAGCTAAAAGTAGCCCTAAGTCTTTTTATGTGTAGCATATAGTCAAGGTAGTCGTTTTTTTCTTACTACTGATTAGATTTACAGCATTTTTCTTAGTCCACTTTCATCTTCAGGTATGAACTAGAGTTAAAGGGAGATAAGTAATGGTAAAATATAAATGATCGACATGCAAGTAATCCTGTCTTTTCTTAAACTGTACTCATAGATAATATCTGATGTCAGCACTGTTAGCAGAAAATTTGCTTCCTCTTAAGGAACAAAGAACTTGACCCTGGTTTTGGTGGCAGTGGATTGTTGTCCCTGTTTGCAGGACTTGGAAAAGCTGTCCAGGGCCAGTTGTAGCAAAGTCAACCAGTAGAGGTCACTCACAGCACTTAATACAGAAGGCTGAAATTAAAAACTACTACTACTACTTATAACTAGGTGAAAAATGAAATTTATTTTTTTTTTAAATAAACACTAGCTTCCTCAGCCTACAAGTTTAGGAATTGATTTGGAAAAGTTTACAAGTTATACAGGCGTTTTTTGCTGACTTGATATTGTCACGTTTCACTTAGCAGAAAACAGCCAGGATCACTTGGATAATTTGGAGAAAATACTGATCTTCTCCCCTGAGAAAGCAGAGATGGAGCGGGTCTGTCAGACAGAGGCTCCATGTTTCAGGGCCGTGTCAGAGCCGGGCATTCGTGCCCCAGACCAGGGAGTGAGTGCTGCTGCTGGGCCACAGCAGGGCCCAGAGCCAGTTCCAACCTGCAGGGAACTGAGAGCAGCTTTTGGGGTCAGTTCCAGCTGGGAAAAGGGAGCCGGAGGGTCACTGGGGAATGTGTAGGCTCTAGAAATACACCACCCTGGCCTCTGTTCATCTTCTGATGCTTGAGGTACTTTTCTATTCACCTTAACAGAAAACTATTGCACTGCAGGCAAAATAAAAAGGGAGGGGGAAAAAAGCTTAAGATTTTAATTTTTTTGCAACACAGTAAAAAAACCTCCTTTATAGTTTATTGAGGCTTACTAACCAGAGTGGTCAGTGAATGAAATATACAGATAAAAGTTGTAAAGCCAAATTAGAACAGACTATTGAAAAGTTGAACAATTATTACAATGCATGTAAATAATTAAAATTATTTTCTAAATATAAAATGCAACAATATAGTAAATATACGAAGCGTACAACTTGTGCCACCACCATTCAAAATATTATTGTCAGGTGAAGTTTTAAACCTATTCAGAGCGATGAGCTGTGCAAAACTCTGGAGGGTTGGCTGTAAATCATTTTGTGTGGTACTTGTCCCAGGAGCAGCTGCCAGGAAGGACAGATGAGTCTGGACTCGTGCCTTCCAAATTTATCGTAAGCAGGAACAGATTCTTATAGGCAATAATACCATCCTGTAATTTTTTTAAATTTGTGTAGAGTGTTTAACTGCAGTTAACTTTTGCTTGAAGTATTTATTCAGAAACATTCACTGATGACCTTAAAGTAATCCGTTACTTGGGTTTTTTGAATAGTACCAGTTTGTGCTCAAAGCAGGTTTTTAAGCAATTGCTTTTGAGATTCTGTTTTCCTAAAGGAATGTTCTGTTTGTAAATCTAATAACGTAGCTGCTTCATTTTGGTATCACTCCATAGAGACCGAATAAAACTTTAATCTTCCTAACACACAAAAAAAATCATGTTGTCAAGTATACACAAATTTTAACCCATAGATATCAAACTGACCACCACATACTTCAGAATTATGGAGGTTCTTTTAAGTATCTTCCACAAAATTCTTGGGGAAGGACTGTCTTTGATAAGTAAACCTTTAATGTTTTTTTATGAAGAAGTCCCAAAGTCTGTTAGTACAGTATATACATTTGTATTGACTTAAGAGGTAGATAAATCTTATTTGTGTTACATATGAATGGAACTGTATTTTGGTTCATTTCATTCTTTTCAGTGGATATGAAACCTTTCAGGCTTAGGATATGATACGATACAGTATGATATCTTAATCTTTCATGCATTACAATGAAAATTCGAAAAATGGGGATTTCCTTAATCCAAACTAGTCATGTTTGCAGAAAAGCAAATAGACTGAAAGTCGAGGATATTTCCATGGGTCCATTTTAATTTGGAATTCTGAAAATTCTATTTATAATTTCAAAAGCATGAATTTTATTCTTGAATTTCTTAGGGAAGTCACAAATTCAGTTCTGTGTAACGAAACCACTATACAGTTGTTTCTACTGGCAGACTAGCTATTTCTTCGAGCCAATAAAATCTAGTAGGGTTACTTTCCCTGCATCTTCAGAACTGATTTCAGCAAGAATGGTGTATTTAAACAACAACAAAAACTAAGCTAGCTTATCACATTTCTATTACTTTGCCACTTTTTGTATGTCTAATTGCACAAGCCCACAGCGAAAAAGCACAACAGTCATACGTTCAGGAGGAAATGTTTGTAATATTGTGTTTTTCACTCTGATTTTAGTTCTGGCATTAATCTGTAATTCATTCTAACAAGCGAAGCTGCAGCTCTTTATCCGAGTTAAATATTTCTCCAATACCTCTTAGGTATTGGAGGTTTTAGGTTAGCAATATCTGTCCATTCCCAGCTCTCTCATGACTTGAAGTTGCTATACCACCTTCAGATGTGAGGCTGCCAAAACCATCAATGCTGGCAGACTTTGCAAATTCAGTTGAAATTCCCACTGGAGCATAGAAAAGCATTTTACAGAGGTTCAGTGTGAAATTAGATCTAAATTAAATTTTTTAAAAGGCAAACTTGAGGATAAAAGACTTATTTTATGTAATTAGATAAAAGTCCTTAGTATCAAATAGATTTATCTTCTGTGTGTGTAACCACCACATGTATACTAAATATTTCGTAGTATTAGAGATAGTTATGCTTTGTGAGCTCTAATAAATTCCCCAGATAATCTGTCTGCTACTCAAGGAGAATTATTTCTGCTCTACAGAGTCATCAAAACACAGAGATCTTGCGTGTAAGCAGCCAGATGAAAGCAGCTGTAGCCCTGCATGCAGTTTATACTCAAACGAAACTTCACAGTACCTGGGTGAAAAAGTAGTATAGAAACAGAAGAAAGCCAAGTAGTTGTCAGAAGGAGTTACTAAGAAGTTTTGTTTTTCATCTGTAATAATTGGCAAAGATCCTGCTTGTTGCCAATAAAAATATTGGAAGTGCTTGAGTGTTTCGTGTGAAGAAAAAAATTTTTTTGTATAGTTTAGACAGTCAGACTTTTCAAATTCTTGTGGAACTCATTTCTTCTTCAAGAGCTTAATTTTGGTTTAATAGTAGTCATAAATCATGAAATGAAAAGGGTAAGTTACATAACAGTAGCAGATTTTGATCTCTTATATTTAGCCTTCATTGCCGTAGAAATGTTTTGTTTTATATTAAATCAATAGCAGATCTCTGTAACCTGGAAAATTTTAGCATTTATAACTAACCACGTGATGTTCCTCTTAAGCTGGTAACACCTTAATTTTTCTTTCTGCATCTGCCATTCTGTTGGGATTTATTGTGCAACCAGTGTGTTTTTTGGAAAGTGTGTAACAGTCAATTTTAGGTGAACCAGAAACAAAAAGCTCAATAGTACCCTTCATAGCTCTCTCACCCGTGTTTATTCTGTACCGGTTCAGTTACGTACAAATACTGTCAATGTTAGTGGACACCACAGTTAATTGTGAATGATGGGACTGGTGAATGGGAAATGACATTGGTTTGAATGATGTTTAATGTAATAGATCCAAGCAGAAGCTCATAAGCCAAAATTCCAATCTTTTGAGATAAAAATGTACTTTTTAATAGGAGACGGATGACTACCGGTATTTTGACCCCAAGATGCTACGAGGCAGTGACAGGTGAGGTCATTATGAGTTTTGCTTCTTTCCTTGTACCCTGCAAAAAGGCTAACTTAAGAAATCCGGTTTTATTTTACTTGCTGACTACAAGTAATTAATTTTAATCATTAATTCTAAGTCAAGACAGTTGGTGTTGAAGGAATTCACAAGAGGAACTTGGATCAACCAGATAAATGTCTATGACACTACAAAATCTATCTCCATTCCAGTGAGGGAACATGTTGCTAACATGTACCTCCCTTCAGCCACAGCAACGTGTACTTTTGCGGGTTTTACTGTTACATTAAAAAGTCATCGGATAGCGTAACAAAATTTATCACTTTTTTAAAAGTTAAAATTTAAATCTGAATGCAACCCTTCTTCAGAAATTTGTTAATAGCTTTGCAAAAAAAAATAATTGTTAAAACTTGACTGCATTTGCTTTTGTATTGGCAGGTGCACATTTTATATTCATGAGCATTGGAAGGGACAGTTGGATATAGTTTATTTTGCCAATAAAAGAGGGGAAGAGGAATTACACTACAAGTTTATAATTTTATATCTTTGTCTTTATATCTTTGACCAATAACTATGGCTGATAATCTCACCCTCAATATGCTAGGAACAGCAAAGATACTTACTTTTAACATACCTGCTAAAAATAATTTTCATCTGAGCTGTGGGAAAACAATCAGCTCATTTAATCGCAGGGGTTTATTACAGGCTGAATATGGATAAAGTATGTCCAGACTTAGTTTTAGTTATTTATCCTAGAATCTGTGCCTACTGCCTCTGTTCTTGAATCATGGAGAGTATATTTCTGACAGTATGAGTAGCAATAGGAAAGATGTTTCAGATAATACATATGTTTTATTGGAAAGTATTATTACAGACTACTTAATTTCAAAGATACGCAGATTTTTAAAACATCAAAGAAAAAAATTACCAGTATTTCATGTTTTGTTTTAATTGCAACTTTCATTGTTTTATTATGCTTTTATAGCATTTTTGGAGGACTTTGTGCAAAAGTGCAAAGATTAGTTTTATTAATACCAAAGGATTTTTCCTCATGTAAATGTGCATTTTTACCCACTCCACATATTTTTTATGTTGCTTTAAACAATGTGAAGACATGCACTTACCGCAGTTCATAAATGTGCCATTCTGTGTAGCTATAATCATCGTTGTAGGAAAAAACAGAATTTCTGGTTTGGGGGTTGTTTGTGGTTTTTTTTCCATAAACTCAAGTTATGTTTCTTAAATCTTATTTGAGCATGACAACAAAACTCTAGTATAGCCACATAGGGGCTTGTCTTATTCTTCCTTTAAATATTTATGTAGATGATAAAAAAAAATAGGTTAGCTGGCTTGACAAAATATTATTAACTTAAAATAACAATATAAAATGATATAATTAATGGGATTATATTTAAAAGTGACTAATTTTTTTTCCTAAACTACTCGTGTTTTAAGAAATATTGGTGTTTTGACTTACTATTTTTTCAGTAGAGCAGGAACTGCATTACTGTAAGTTAATCTTAGCAAACCAGTATCTCTGTATCCTGTATAAAGCCTGCATCAAGTATAAAGAGGCCTCACCCTCTGAAGGGATGACACAAAATGTGTGTGCATTTGTCATCTCATAGTCAAATGAGGAGAGAACTGGGCTAACAGTTCTGCTTTTCAGGAGTCTGTGCTACTCACAGCAGACTAAACCAACATAATAGACGGTGCCATTCCCTCTTAAAACCTGTTTTTCTGATACGCTGAAATCAGTGTTGAGTCAATTGTTGTTGGCCACTTGGAGAAACTTGCTGAAGTCAGGGAGAAGAGAAGCTGCGATGCGTCTCATCAGTGTTAGCACAGGCTGTGTCTGAGGGCGCAGGGCAGGAAGGAGGGAGCGTGTGAGCAGGAGGCAGGAGAGCAGACTGACCCTGCACAGCTTTCTCTTGCCCTTTTTCCTTTCCTCCTGAAGGCACATGGTGATACAGGAAAAGAGGTTTCTCCCCTTCTCCCAGCTCCCTCCCTGTGGCCAGGATTGCATATTGACCTGGAGAGGAAGAGTCTGCACCACCCAAACTGTAACTTACCTCTTCCTCGTTAAAGCATGTTAATGCTGAGATTGCAGTGACACCCGACAGCAGAACACATGCCTGCTGCCCCTGGTAGTTTTTGAGATGGAGGCATCAGTAAGTATGTAGGCAGGCACTGGAAGGGGACTGGCTTACCCAGTCAGGATTCCAGTCAGCAGGATTGGTAAGTGTCACAAACTGGGCTAATGGTGATGAAATGTTCTTCTCATTGTATTTGCTCCCGGCCAGCGCTGCTCCCGTTACAGCTTCAGGTAGAATGAATGGTTGGTCAGAACAAATCCTTTAAACAAAATACTTGGAGAGTGAATGCAGAAAAGCAATTAATTTTCTATGTTATATATTTTTCTAATATTACATAGTATTCTATAAACATGTAAATGATGCTTATTTTGCATATTAATATTAATGCCTAATAAAATCTAAGTTGTAGTTTGTTTGTGTTCTTTTTACAGTTCCATTCCAAGAAGTAAAAATCCATTCCAGGAGGTAAGTCAAGTAGAAATTATTTTTCAGTGTTCATGCGTTAAATATAAATAAATCCTGAAGTACCAGTCATTTTTGATGATCATGATTAAGAAAATGAGAGGTCTTGTTTGCAAAAACCACTCAAACTAATTATACATAGTATTAATTATAATTAGCTGTGATTCTGAAGAAGTCTTTTCATCCTCAAAGGACTGTAAGCATTAACTAATACTGGAGAAGAGAAAAATCTAGAAAATTCTTCTGGAGGAAATTACAGGGATTAATTAATATTATAATTGGGTACTCAACAATTTAAACTCCTCATTTTTATAGCAGATCATTTGAGTGCTCTCAGATTTAATCCTTTGTCCGGCCTTAAACAGCGGTGTTGCCCACCCATTTAAGTGACAGTATTTTAAACAGTCTCTGCAATTCAAGGCAAAAAGCAAAACAACAAATGTTGTCATTTTATACAAATGCCAGTAACTTTCAGTATTTTTTCAACATAAATCTTTGTAAATAGTAAGAGTCTTACCTGATCTTACTCCCAAGTTTCATAGGCAAAATCTTTGCCTTGGCAATGTACAAGTGTCTTGGTTTTCTCTTGACCTGTGTTAGTTACCCTCCTGAACCAAAGAAATCCCACATGGTGTCACACAGATATCTGTCTATGGCGAGCAGGCACTCATAGCTAAAATGTCAGTACTAACATAACGTCTGTATAAAACTTGTGTAGTGTAGTCAAACAGCTTTGGATAGTGAATGTTAACAAAAATGATGCAACTATTAACTCTCCTTTTTCTATTCATTATTTGTTCTCTTTTAAGCGTAGCCCAGAAAATACTGATGGCCTTTACCTGAATCTTATAGATTATTAACAGTAATAAGTGAGAGGGAGGGAAATAGCTAAAAAGTATATTACATTATACCCGAAGTATTTGGTGTCCTGAATTAATTCTTAAGCAACCATGGAAATATTTTATCTGTTCCTATGGACACTGGAGACATCCCTGCACAAAAAATAACACATTGAAACCGTGTGTGTTTCAAATGGTTCTTAGTAGAAGCCAGTGACAGGTTAAAAGCTCTCAGCTTGCTGTTCTGTGTCCTACTAAAACTCCTCCGTTGCCTTCTTTCACGTAGGAAGCTAGTGGTTCTGTATCCAGTTCTTATTAGACTGCAGTGTGATTAGGATGAGTTTTCGCTGTAGGCTTAATGATTTGGTGTATATTTTACTACTGAAATGTGAGGAATTTAAATGCATGCTCTGATTATGTGTGTGTTGCTTTTCAGGCAATAGTGTTTGTAGTGGGAGGAGGCAACTATATTGAATATCAAAATCTCATTGACTACATAAAGGTATGTGCACTCCTGGCGCTTGTAGGCTCTAACTTCGTATTTAGAAGGTTAAGGCTATGACATTAGCCTCAACATCCTTATTAGATACAGAGTCTGGGGAAAAGTATATAAGAAATCAGTAGAAAATGTGGATGATTAATTCAGACCAACAAAGAGTTACTGTTTCTGGTATTTTTGCTCATGTTGCAATTTTGAATAGAGTAAATAAACTGCATTCTACTTTATTTTGTCTTCATATACCCTGTCATGATTGAAAACTGTCAGCAGATGTAGCAAACTGAATTAACAGTCCTGTTCCTAGTGTACATTTGCTGTTGTTAACTAAAGCAGCTGTATCTATATATATATATGTATGTAAATAAAACATATCATAGCCTTGAAAGTAAGAAACTGCTCAGAATTCTCTAGTTTTCGTAAATCTGGCAAAAGATATCTGGCAAAAGTCACTCCCAGGTGACTCTTACAGGCTTAGCCAATAAAATTTGTTTTCCATGTGGTACATTTCCATTATCTGTTGTTTCAACAGATGTAGCTTATTAATTATTCTAATATTCAATCAGTCTTCCTCCAGAATAAAAAACAGAGAAAAATCAACAGCTCTGTTCTTGCAAGCAGATACCACAAAGATTTTATTCACTGCTTTATTTTTCTAAGCACTATCTGTTTTGCCAGTTTGCCTCTGAAAGGACAGAGAAAGTATTTTAAAACTTTGTAAAACAGGAAGCAATGTTCATTCAGCTTTGACATTCGGGGTTTTCTTGTAGGAGACTTAAGAGAAACCCTCAAATCCAATTATTTGTAGTTCTGTGCTAGAATGAACTATCTCATATTTTCAAAAAGCAAATATTTATAATGTTAGTAAGGCAGATTATGCCTTAAAATAGATATATTGGCCAAGTTCGGTTCAAGATGCTGAAAATGTGTCATCAAAACTGCATGCCAGAGGGAGCCTCTAAGAGGAGACCAGCACACTGTTTTGAAAGAATTTATAAAATAATTTAGCATGTCCCTTAATTTCTTTTTGCATATGGTTAGAAAGGTATTGCTTGATAATCTGTTCCAATCTACCTGGGACAGATGTTATCGTTTATCACAAAAAAATTTTTAGATTTTGAAGAGTACTGAACAGTACTTGAAGAGTATTGAGTTCTAATTTTTTTTTTTTTTTTTTATGTTAAGCAGTTTCTGCTTGGCTCCATTAATTGGAGATAGATCTCTTGGTTTGAATGGGCTAAATAATTAACTTGTAAAATGTGTATGCTTTTATTTAAAATTGTACTTTTATAAGAATATCTATGAGAGGCTGGAAGCATTACATAGAGGCATATTTCAGAGCTGCCTGAAAGACAGCAGTCCCATTTCACAATTATTTGTATCATTTTAGATTTTCTGTTGGTACTAGATAGAACCACATGCTACTCAGCCATGCTACTCAAAGAAGCATCTGTTCAAGTTCAGATCAAAACCAGACCCCTTTGGGCATCCAGATTAAAAAAACTGGCCTGAAATGTGGGAAGATGCAAGCTCAAGATTCTGCTCAGCAACGAGGACAGTTTATTACCACAAACCACTCAGAATTAATAGAGATGAGAGCCTGAACCAGGATTACCATCTCCCCAATTAGTGTGTGACCACCAGCTAAGGACTGTTAGAATCTGCTTCTGTTACTTTCTGCTGAAACGGCACAATTCATAATATATTTGAAAGAAAATATTTTTTTCAAGGCTTATGTTCCTATTTTGCTCTTTCCTAAGTAATTTTTACCTAGCTAATATGGGAAAATGCAAAATAACAGTGAAACCAAAGTTCAAGCATAGGCTTGAATTTTGAAGAACCCTGGGATTATTAGCCCAACACTAGAAATAAACTAATTTTCACTTCCAAAATGCTAACACAGTACTTCAGCAGCCTTTTTACTATCAAGCTGCTACAATTAAACCATTCACTGCTAATTAGCTTTATTATGCATCTGATTGAAATCAACATAATATTTTGTTTCAGAATCCCTTTACAAAAAGATGCTGGTTTCATCATTGTTATATGGGAATCACAGAATCTTCATGGTTGGAAGGGACCTTTGAGATCATTGAGTCCAACCACACAAAAAAAAACACACAAAAGTTTTCAGACTCTAAGAATAATACCAACATATTTTCTATTGTGTTAGAGCAGTGCCCAGTTATTTTAGGGGGTAGGGTTTGCTCAAGTAGGGTTGTTAACTTCCCCAAGCCATTCTTCAATATAGCAAAGACCTGAGTGTTATAGTGAATTCAAATGTGTAAAAAGCCCCATGGTTTCCCCTTTCTTTCTGCCTCTGGTCTCATTTTCCACTTCAGTTTAATTACAGGGTGTTTTTTTTCCTCTGATGGAGCTATTCTTTTTTCCAGCCAAAAGTATAGGACTTAAACATCATCAAGATTTAGGTTTTTTTGCTGTACAATTCGTTTAATCCACTTCTGCTACTCTGTTAAACACTTGATTTCTTCCTGGCTTTTCTGGTTTTTTAGGGCAAACAAGGCAAACACGTCCTGTACGGCTGCAGTGAGATCTTTAATGCTACTCAGTTTATAAAACAGGTAGGTACCTTTGATAACCTCTGTAACGTTTATCACTTCTCTGATTGTGTTATGGCTTATTTACCTTTACATATCTCTATGTACTTAAAAAAATATTGAAAGATTAATACAAGTTACTGTTACCTGTTTCTCTTGATTGAAATGGGGGTTCGGAGTCAGTAATTAACTTTTGAAGGCCTGTATTGTCAATGTGAGATCATGGGTAATGCAGGTGAACAAGTTATTAATAATTGCTTTAACATAAATCCTAGTGAAAGGAAAAATTACTCTGTTCTTGGTACTTTCCACAAATAGCCTGTCTTTTGAGGCTATTCTAGTGACTTATACAAGGTAAAAACTGCTATTTAACTATGGTCTTGAAGCCTTTGTCCTAAATTTTGCCATTTATAAATACTGGCCTAGTAGGAGCTTGAGGTTGCCCGTACCTATATTAAAACAATCTTTTAATGCTGTTAAAAACATTATCAGGCCATTACTTCTCTATGCCTCATTCCAATACAAATGCAAAATAAAAACTATTCGCAGTGGTCAACAAATAATTGCCCTTCAGGAGCCGTCACCGCCTCCGACTTCCTGCTAAGATGAGAATTATTGTGGAATTGTTCAACGTTACATGTTATATGTAGAGTTATGCAACACTACATTTTAAAGAACTAAATTTATTCTTGTTGCACTTGAAGGAGACAAATCATATTTATCATCTTGTAACTATTCAGTGCACCTAATTACCTTTTTTGTTGATTTGACTGCGTACGCTGTACCTTTACCTCTGAAATCTATTCAGATCTTTAAGATGCGAAGCTCAGATCCTCTCCTGTGAGGGAACGCACTAAATGTTCTGTTCCCAGCACAGTTTGGGTTGTAAGAAACAGCCAGAGCTCATAGGCCAGCAACGCTTACCTGGGAGCTGGGTGTGGAAGGAGGGATCAGCAGCCTCATGGTTTTCTGTCGCTCCATTTTCAGCTGTCCCAGCTCGGCCAGAAATAAGACTGGAACACCACTACCTGGATGGGAACACGACAACAAAGAATTGTTACAACGTTCGGATGTCTCCATATCTATAATTTTGTCATTATATTAAAACTGAAACCAATTTCATTAATATAATAACTTTTTAAAAACTGTAATTAATACAACATTTCGGAAATAAACCTTAAAACCTGCTGTATTTTTGGTGGGGGTCAGTTTCACATTATTACATTTTAAATGCAGTGTTAGCTACGGTATATGGCAGAGCTGGATGGAAAGCATAGCATTTGCAAGTTCTTATGTATAGTTTCTGTTACAGTAAACAAAGCAATAGCTTGAAGAAAAGGTCAAGTCTGTCTTAAGGAGATGTATTCTTCCTGAAAGGCAGACTGTCTGTATTTAACAAAACTGAAAAGGACAAAACTGCCTGTTAGGACCACAGTGCAAGAGAACTACTGCTTCTAGTTCTTACCCTTTTATTTTACCAAAGTCATCATAGTCCAAAGATGTACTTGGAGTTACCTTCAGTACAAGATTCTGATACAGTAATTTAACTTCTCTTAAGGCTAAGAGAAGATTACTTACCTGCACACAGTTTCAAACTGTAAGATGGTGAAATCCTTAATAATTTTATTCTGCATTTTTTATTGTAACTGCTTTGACTGTTACATTTGGGAAGAAACCAAGTCATACTCACAGAACAGCTCTTAACGGTTTATAAGCACATTTTTAAACAATTGCATTAGGTGGGGGCGGTTTAGTAGTTCAAAGAATGTCATGATATAATTAATTTTTGCCAGTAATGACGGCTCTGGAGACTGTGTATGGGAATTGAGAGAAGGTAACAAAATTTCTTTATAAAAGTGCATCTCTGCCTCTAGAAATAGTATTTCTAGACATTTCCCCTCTGGAAACAAGCGCTGCCAATATGTCTTCAACATGAGGCCTAACATACTCAAAAAGTGACAAGAAAACACTTACACAACCGAGATTGTAAGAATTGCTGGATTACTGTAGATTTTTCAGCAGTGTTTTTTGCACCGTTCTTCAACATTGAATGTTTATTTTGCCCTAAAGGAAACTGTTTTCCCCAGCTAGATTTTTTCAGACCATCTATACAAGAAAAGCATTTGAAATATTCCTTAGAAGTATCACAATAAAAACATGAACAATCTAGACCACGTTATCAAAAAGTAATGATGTTATTTATCTCAGATGAGTGTTGTAAGCTACTCCATACCACTACTATAAACTTTTAACTTTGTCAGGTCAATAAATATATTTATGGTGGTGTTAATTACAGTTGTTATATGTGAGCACTCCCCCATAGTTGAATCAGCAAAGACTCACTGTATCAAATGCAGTTTGTTATTCTCATTCCCTATATATGTTATATTTGTTAGTAACAACAAGATCAAAGTGCATTTGGAAAAGAAAATTACATATAAAATGCTTATTGCTCCCTGTGGGAGTTTGTTCCAGGAGCTTGAAATAATTCATCCCCAAAGAAAGCTGTGCTTCCTCTGCAAAGAGTTTTAACCTTGCGGCTGACACCCAACTCGTGAAAAACCTGCTGACTGCTTTTTGTGCAGATCTTGTGGCAGCCTGTGGTACGATGGGCCCTGCTGGTGTAAGCCAGGAGCACTCCTCAATCACAGCTTACAGAATTTGCTGTTTAGTAAACTATGTAAAGATATCAGAAATTACTGTGTTGGCTGTGTTAAAAAACTTACTCGGTGGTCTCCACATTGTCTCTAGAGACAGGTTTCAGTTGTGCCCAGCTTTGTAGCTGCACCTTCAGGTCTGTTGTGTGAGCACGCACTGGTCAATTCAGGTTTCGTTTTTTTTTTAAAAAAATGAATAAATACAATTTTAGCACTTCAGACATTCTTCTCTTTGCTCTCTCTTACCACTAAAAATCCCAGCCTTACCACGCTGGCTTGTGGTCACTCATCACACTTCGCTCTGACACAGCCTGAGTATCGACGTCCTGGGTTTTGTTCCATGGACATTTCCCCAAACACCTCGTGGGGCGAGGGACATAGAAGGTTGTACAGAAGTCTCCATGGCTAACCTAGAGACAAATGCTCTTAAAATGAGCTGGCTCTTTGACAAGCTTAGTCAGCTTGTCAGTCACTTAGCCAGTCACTGTGCCCTTCACATCCTCAAAGGTCCCTCCAAGGCCTGGGCTTAAAGGAGAGGTAACGGCTGGCTCAGCAGGCCTGATGGGAAATAGCACCAGCGCCATCCACGGTGCTAACAAGTATTTTAGTAGCTGCATTGAGGACTAGGGAGCTTTGGAACTTTTCTATAGCCTCTTTGCCAATAAAGCTGAGGCAGGGCTGGCTGGTGGGGCAGCACCGGCCAACGGCACAGCAGCCCCAGCTTTGGTGTCTCAGGATGGGCAATTCTTCGTTGGGATCTCCCTTCCCATTGAGGTGAGTGACAGCAGAGCAAGGCTGAGTTTCAAGTGCCATGTTTTTTTTCAGGAAGAAAATAAGCAGTCTGTGGAACTGTTGGCTGTGGAAAATTGGCACATCTGTGTTTCAGGAAGTATAGACAAATCTTATGAACAGTTGCATGTAATTGTCACTTAAGAATTAATTCACAGTTTGAGATGATAACCCCTCACTTGCTTTCTTGTTTTAATTTGAAGGTTTTAGAATAGTTAGATGGATATTCTGTGAAGTAATGATGAATTTAGTGCCTTGTTTTAGACTTAGACACTTTTAAAAAGTAACAATTAAACAAGCAGAATGAAGAAACCTCTGCAGACCACCACTTGATTTAAATGCCCTTAGTAGTATAACACTGTCTGATACAAATCAATATTTCCTTCCTATGTTAGAAGAAAATTTTGCTAGAACTGATGGTGTTGACATCAATTGATGGAATGTGAAATAGCAGGTTTTTCAGATAACAGGAATGCTGCCATCATTCCCAGTCACAGACCCAGCACCGCACACAAAGCTCCATGACTAGAGTTGACAAAAGCGCAGCACTTACCTTTCCACTTAAATGCTCGAGTCCAAAATGGGATTGCTTCATGTTCAGTTCAGTGCATTGACCGAAGCAGCCCTAGGAAGAAAAACTTTATTAGTAGGTACATAGGAACTAACTCAATTAAGTTCTTCAGATCTGAAATAAAAGGCTTTGGACCAAAGCTGCCTCCTGCCCCTTGTTTGCTGACCCTCAGTGGAGGGACCCACTCGCTCTCCTGGGTTGGGTGGTTCGTTAGTGGTTACTCATTGCTGACAGATGGCTCTGGCCCATAGGAAGCCAAGTTTCAGCCTTATGGAAAAAATAGCCACAGTGGCAACAATTTCTGTGTAACTTCAGAGATCAGAGAGAACCTTAGTCATTTTCTCACAGTGAATAAGCAGATGTGACTGACTCCTGTTTTGTTTGGGAATGGTTTAGTGACCCTGCTCCCTGTGGAAATCTCAGTCTTCTCCAGCAACACTCAAATGCACTCTGCTCCTTAATGTGGTCACGTGTCACGCAGACATGCATGTCCTCCTTCAAAGGCACCCAAAATCCCCATGTTCAATCTACCAATGCATCATAAATTTTTATCTAGAATTATAAACCGTTAGTTAGGTCACTTGCCATAAGAACTTGAAATTCTCATTATAAACTTCGTAGCTTCCCTTTGTCTGCCAGAGCCTTTCCCCTTCTGAAAACCAAGCAGGACCAAATTTTACATTTTTAAAATGTTGCTCCTTCTGTGAATTGCATAGGTTGGCTTTCTTGGTGATGGAGGAGTGATCTTTATCCTGTGAAACCAGACATAACCCCAAATGCCTCAGGACTATCCGTCCCGAGTCCTACTTCAGTCTTCCCATCTCATGCATGTGCATTTCTATTTTTGGCAATCCAAGGGGTATATCATATACATACTTTTACATGCTTTTAAAGAAAATTACTTTTTAGCACCTCAGCATGGACATGCAATGTAACTATAATTTACTGCAGCAGATTTTTACTTGTATTATGTATGTCTCATGAAAGTAAATGGATGACAATTACCCTGGATGAAAATGACGTGCCAGAGAGGTGTGTAGCTTCTTCTAATAAGAATTAGTGTTGAATCTTTCCATATTTGCTGGAGGTTTTGTTTTGGATTTAGTAGTAATGACCTGATATGAATACAATTCTCCATAGCATTTCCTATAGCTAAACCATCCCCCCACAGCTTTTTGTCCCTTCCCCAAATAAATTTATAGTATCTTCACTCTACATAGAGACCTTTAAAGGTTTTGACAGTATCGAACCATAGAATCATAGAGTCGTCTAGGTTGGAGGGACCTTAAAGATCATCTAGTCCAACCATCAACCTAACTCTGACCCAAAAAAAATACTACAACACAAAACAAAAACACAAAAACATACCACTACACCATATTCCTGAGGACTGAAGATTACTGAAGATTTAGTTTTAACAAATACTCCTTTTAACAAATTACTCCTACTTCATTTTGGGGAGTAAAATTACCCAGGTCAGCTCAAGTAAGTTCACCACAAAAAAAAAAAAAAAAAAAAAAAAAAAAAAAAAAAAAATTTTTTTTTTTTTAAAAAAAAAAAAAAAAAAAAAAAAAAAAAAAAAAAAAAAAATTACCTGAGCTGTTTAAATTACTCCCTGAAATGAACCAGCACCAACTGGACAGTCAGCTACAATGGAAAACCTTTCTTGGTTCTTACTGCGCCTCTGACAGGAAGGTAATGGCAACATCTTGTATAAGGTGCCAAATTTGGTACCTTATACATGACTGACATCAGGAGCTCTGCTCTGAAATGTTTACTGCAATGCAAGCATTAAACTGCTTTAAAAATAGAATCCAAATAGAATCCAAGCATTCACTGTTACATGCCTCTCAAAAGACTTTTTAAACCATAAATCAACACATACAGTTTTTATCTGTTTCAAATGCAAATAATTATGTTTCTACACTTTTTCTAGACCACAAATATGCACCATGTGAAATAGCTTGAATAAGGGCAACATTTTCTGTCATTTATAAATTCCATACCAGTGGGGTATTCCTACTTGCTTTGCTCCTTCTTTTATGCATTGGTGCTTTCTGTTGTGTCTGTAACAAAGACCATCAGATGAGGTCACAAAACCATCCAAGGGAGAGACATCAGCCAAAGGCAATGGATTATGACACAAAAAGTTTTCCTGGCAAGTACCTGGTTTTTTGAGCGGAGCTGGTATAGTAGCAAAGCTAATTGTTGCATTGCCAGTTCTGCTGGCACTGAACTGAACCCTCTCTTTCCATACACGAATGCAGTGACACGCTGCTGGGGGGGTATTTTCTTCAGATTCCCCTGCTGGTATGTTCCAGTCCTCTACGAGGATCTCTTTAACTTCATTTTCCCGGGATTGTTGACAGCTGAACTACCAACCTCCAGCTGGGACGTGAACTCACCCTTGAAGTAGAACATCAATCCCTTTCCCAGAGATCATTAACCAGCCACGGGCCCGGTTCATTCAGACACGTTTTGAATTGGTAACTGATAGGGACAGGTACCTTCTCCTGCGTGGAGCAGTCTCTCCAGCAGCACTACTCAGGATATTTTCTTTCCTCCCAGTGAAAAGCCTTGGCTGCCCAGCCTTCCCTCTCTCCAACCGTGCTCTGGCGAGTTCTTTGAAAGCCAACAACACGAACACAGGCACGACTACACGGGGGAGGTAACCTTTCGCAGTTTTTCTATCTCCATCAGTCTGGAAGTCACCTTTACCATATGAGGGATATGTAGTACTTTGAAGGAGAAGAGGGAGGAAAACCAAACTAGAAATCCTCTGGGAGTGGGCCTCAAAAGAGATAAGGACATGAGTTTTGTAGACCCTCACTGTATGCTGTGAGATTGCTCTGCAGCTCTTACTGGGAAATCGTACAAGTCTTCTACTAGCCACATCACCAGCTTTGTGATGCTTCTGCAAACCACGTACCACGTTTCTCCCTAAGGTAGGAATCTGGCCCATTAACTTTGCCTTGCACAAGGCAAGAAAAAGCAGTTATTATCAGCCCAGCGCTCTTAGGGAAAAGAGTATTTGCTCACATCTTCAGCCACACTCACTCCCCTCTGGAAAAGCTGAATTTCCGCAGGCTCAGAGCTGGATATGAAAACAGATGAACCAAAAAGAGGTCAGTCTTGTGCAGAGCAAGTTCATTATTTTTTTTAATGATAAAATCTCTCTCTTATTAGTTAGAATTAAGTTTCTGTCTTTTTTTCCTTACCTCTCCCCTTCAATTCACTGGAATACCACTGATCAAAAGCACAGCCCCTACGCTTTAGGATAAGATCCAGTTTAGTCAAACAGTCATTGAAAACCTGACGAAAACTGTTGCAGTTTGATAATTGCGGCAATTGAACCACGAACACCAAATCCATGTGTTTTCCAAATTCTTTTTCCTCCTTTAGGTGTCATTTGTAATTTGCTGTTCTCCTGGCCTGACCTCCCTGTGTGCAGTCTCTATCTGGTCAGGATCTGGGCTTCAAGAGCCAAGCTCACCAGTACCCGAGCCAGGCTTTCTACAAAGCCTGACAGTTTTTAAAGTCCATTCATCAACACTGACGTGAGCCCTAAATTACATAAGGGCCTTAGAAACCTGTTCCAGTGTCCCAGCAGAGACAAGGACTCAGCCCCAAAATGCTCGTATTGATATCTCAAAGGAAACAGCTAGTTCCCTTCCCAAACCCACAGAAATATTTGTACATCTAAAGTTTCTAGAGCAAAACCACATTCAGATTTAGAAGAATCTTTTGGCACAGGATGACCTTGCTTTCTGTTACCTATTTCTAATAAACATCATTTCGGGAATGAAAACAGCGCTAAGAAAATAAATGCAACTCTGGCTGCCTTATACCCAGAAAGGACAAAACCCAGACTGCACTCTTTGGAAATTTTCGCAGTAAGAAATCAAGGACAAATACATCTATCATTTCGTTAGTACTTCACATTTTGGTGCTGTTCAGATATATGTAATTATTTTTTTTTTTTACACAATGACAATAGAAAAGCTAAATGATAGCTTTACTCAAAGGGTATTTGCTGAAAGGCAATCTTACACTAGTCTCCTCCCTCCTTTTACTTCAAATTATTACACTAAAAGGATTTCATTTTCTTCAAGTGTTTTTACCGATTCCCCCAAATCTACCCCTTCTATACAGTATTCCAATTTTCCTGATCATACCTAGTGCTCCTAAAGATGCTTCTGCAACAGACATCTTTAGGATGCAGCAAGTGAGCAGCCACTGTCTCCAAGTCCAACTTCTCAAACAGATTCCTTGCTTTGGGGTTTTTTTTTTTCCTTCCTGAAAGGAACCGAAGAGGGGTGGCAGGACTGAAGCTGACTATCTCAGCTTCTCCTGCTCTCTGGAAGCCAGTTTGGGCTGCGACCTCACAACTGCCAGAGCTGCAGGCCTCAGCACAGCCTGGCTCTCAGCTCTGCAGCACACAGATTGCCGGTGGGAAGGAACCCACAGCTGCTCAAACTCCAGCACATCCAAAGCTTGAGGAGCAGCATTCAGCAAGGCCCGGTGCCGTGGCCTAAGCCAGACAGCACAGAAAGCGTTGCTGCCGGGGTAGGGAACTTGGCTGGCATCTGTAAGGGCCAGGAGGAACTATGAAAGAGCCAGGTCCAGATAAGGAACCCTCCTTCTCCCAACTGAAGGTCCAGATCAGAAGGTGTTGAAATGACACAAGCAGAAGGAAGGGTTCATGGGGCTGGCAGGGCTTGGGGCTAAGTTATTTGGTTTATGGAAAGCTCTGGAGCAGTCAAAGATTAAATGGCTCATTGTTCAGCACGACCACAGGCAAGGACTGGTAACCAAAGGGGTTTCAGCCTGTCTTACAGAGGGAAAAAGGAGAATCAGGCCTCTCCCAAGGCATCAAGGTGTAGAGATTGCTCAGGCAATGGTGTGGGAAGGGGGAGGGATGCACAAGTCCAAGAGGAAGATTCTCCCCTAAAATGAAAGGCAAGGACAGAAAATAATGCTAATGGTCAGCAAGCCTATAAAGCCACTGGGTTCAAGTTCCCACAGTCTTTCCACCGTAGCCATGAGCAGGGGACCTGGCAATAACCCATGGCCCCATCCCAGGAGATGGTCCAAGGATAGGGGTCATCTCTCCATCCTCTCTCTTCCACAGAGGATGGCCGGGACAAGAGCAGGCCACCAAGCCATGAACCTCTATGATTGGCAGCATCCCTCACCAAACAGAACTGGCAGGCAAACTCCAGCTTCAAAAAAAAAAAAAAATCACATCTGGCTGAGCCAGGGATGAGACCAGGGACACACTGGCATTCTTCACTAGAAGAATCAGGTGCCAAGGAACTAGTGAATAAATGCACATATTTAGGCACAGTACTGAAAACCAGGAACAATGACTGCTGCCTACTCAAAGAGTATTTGCAGATCTGTTGTCAACAGAAGCTGTAAGCACAAAGAAAACAAAGTTCAATTGACTACAGGTGGCTCCGAGATCTTGCACATTGTTTGGTGCCACAGCTACAGTTCCACTATATAAAACTTTGATGGTATACAAAAAATTTCGTGGTTTGGCAATAAATCAATGAAAAAAAGGCAGAGATTAAAAACATTAGGTTGATCCTGCTGTTCTTCTACTCAAAAGCCTGGATTGGAAAGGAAACAAAATCTTAACCAGGTCCACATATCAGACAGAAGTCAGCTATAAACTAAAATAATCTTTTGCTACAAATACCACCACAGCTACTGTGCATTCCTGCGTACGGGGAGCACAAGGAAACACCACTTTATGCCTTGCGAGGCACACAATCAGGTTCCCAAGTAGTTTGGGCAGACCAGTACTTCTGCAAGATATGCAATTCTATGCAGATTGAATTCTTGAAAAATAATGAAAGACCAATAGTCAAGGAATATTTACCTGCAGTATCTTACTGCTGTTTTATGTGTTCTTTTGTTCATCCCCAAATTCATCAAAACTCATCAGAAACACCAGTGTTTTCACGACTAAACACAACACATGGTTTTAGGAATCTTAACATTTTCCATATCACAATTACAATTAGATGGATGTGTTGCCTTTCTTACACAAGGACTTTTATTGTATTTGATACTTGAAAGGTCTGAAAGTGTCTAAATTTAATTCAGTAGGTGAGCTCCTTTTAAATGGGAAAAAGTGTTGACATGATGATGCGAATTAAAATTATTACTAATCAAATGACATTAAGTTATTTTAGTTGCTATTTACATTAAACCTGACTAGTAGAGGGGTATTATGAGCCATACTTAAAATGGAATGCAATTAACTTGAAATAGGTATTTTTTTTATTTTAATAAAAGTGTTTTTCATAACTTGGTGTCCTTTTTCCGTTCCCTACTGTGATCAGAATTTAACTGTCTGAAAGTTCATCTGGCAGCGGAAATGTTATTTCCAATTTGCCTACAGATACAGTCGTTTCTCAGGGGCTGGTTCATAGCAGGCACTTTTGTAGATAGTCTTTAAACTTTGCCATTTCAGAGGCAAACGCTCGTGATCAAAGGATGAATAAAAAAGAAAGGCCACAGGAGATGCCTTCCAAAAGGTCCTCTCAGGTTATGAGCTCTCTGAATCTCAAAGCTACGTTGAGTTTCTATTTTTACCTTCTAAATTTCCAGACCTGCAGCCCTAAAAGCAACTACAAAGCTCCCTTGTGGAACAGGCATACTTCATCTTATTTCACACACTGCTTTTAAGGAGAGGAGGCAGGGGAGCTGTGGATGGAAGCCAATCCCACAGCGTTAAGCACCCAATTGGGCTGGATGGTGTTGTTGCTCCATGGACCACAGGAGAAGGTATGTTTGTAGGAGAAATCCACGGTACTTGCTTTGAGGACTGTGGGTGAAGAACAGAACGTAGAGAGCGGTGCACAAAGATCAAAGGGAAAATGCACCCCATAGCCCTGCATGTGAGCACCATCCTTCTTCAGAGTGATGCGAGAGCATCAGTGGAACTGAAGGAACGGGAAGGACGTAGGGAGCCATATGCACGGTAGGAAAGAAATGGCTAAGAGGGGTAAACAGCACCATTTGAGTTAGATTAGCTCTTAATTGGAGTCTCTTAAAAGAAAAGAAGTAAAAGAAAGTACAGGCACGCACACATACAGAAATATCCTTGTTGGAGCAAAGTTTTTCCTACTGCAAGAGAAAAGGCCCCTATTCTACTGAAATGAAATACAGGCTATTTAACAAGACTTAACAAAAAAGAAAAAAGGGCATCTGAGAACAATGTATCTATTATAGCCTTGTTTTCCAGCAGATGTTTTGAGGTGACACAGAACAGCTTAGTAGCTGGGTGTTCTGTTTTAAAGACCATGCTGTGAGTCGTTCCGGAACAGAGCTATTTTGGCTATACAGGGCTTTTAAATTACCATTTTTAAAGTGTACTTAAGCTGGTAAGCTATGTGTAGCAGCTAAGGACTTTTGTTTGAGGAAGAAGGGCAGGAGGCCAAGAAAGGTATCTCCAAAAGGAAAATGGGCTTTATTAAATCAAAGTGCACAAACAGTACTAATCTTGTCTGTTTTTCATACGTCGCTCTGCAGCCTTAGTAAAATAATGTATTTCACTTGAATTCAAAACTAACATTTCCAGCACATAGAAAAAGAGCTTTTGCTTTGCAAAAATATTTTTGCAACAATCAGGTATCTGAATGCACTTCCCAAAGAACCAGCACATGAAGTGAATAATGATGCTATAAACTACGTTTGACCTCTTAACAGCTTTCCTTTTGAAACAGGCCTTTGCCGAACCAATGGCACTATTCATCATGAAAAATTAAACAAAGTTGTTCAGCGTGAACTTAGTTTCCAGAAGTCTGTATAAGTTAACCACTATTTAAATAGCAAGAAACTCAAGAATTTCCCCAATCTCATTAATACTTCCTGTATGACAAAAGGCCTGGGAGAGGCTGCATGGCCAGTCTGCAGGTACCTCCGCCGTGCCCAGGCTGTAGGTGCTCAGTGTCCTCCTCGTGCCCACGGCTTACACAGGTTTGTAGGCCGCAAAACACATTATTTTACTCATAGCCCACTGTAAACATACAGCTGCCAAGCCTCTGCTCATGACCAGCACCTTTCATATAAATACAACCAAACTATTTCTAGTGCTTGTCTTGCCCATCACTGCGTGAATATCCCTTGTCCAAAAAGCCTCGTCCTAATGCTACTCCATCATCACTGGTTTTACAGGAGGAAATTAAAATAACATAACTTCAAATCTCTCTTCAGCACCAGCAGCAGTAAAATATTCAAGTACATACCCTATAATTTAAAATGCATGTATGTGTTTATGAAGAAAATTGCTTTTAGCCAGCAATATTTGCTGTTGTACTGTTATCTCTGCCCATAATAAATACTTGGAAAAGAGCACTTGCATTTTGAGGTTGGACACACAAAACTGTCATGTTCAAGCAGTGCCCTTACCAAAAGACACCCATCCAGAAGCTGTAAAGCTGCCTCTGAAGATGCTTAGTTTATCTGAAGTCCTGAATTAATACCAGGAGTTCGTAGAATGCATCTTGCTTCTAGTAAAAAGTCCAAATATTTGAGAATAATTAACTGAGCTAAATCTATTCAAAATCCCACAAACTACAACCACGATGCAAGTCACAAGAGAAACAGTTTTCTACAGCTTTGATCTGAAGTGGGGAGCAGCCCTGACACCAGCGGGATATTGTCCTGCTGCACATCCCCTTGCCATGCCCATGCTCCTGAGAAGACTCCACGTCCATCAGCCTCTCTGGGAAGCACCCATGCATGCCCTGCAACAAGCTGACACACAGGGAGGCACCCTGTTCTGCTGTTCAGCTGGCCAGAAGCTACATAAGTACATAAATCGATACAACTTAAACCCTTTGATAGTCAGTTTAGTTATTGCCATCAATAATGAAAAAAATCAGGTACCACCATTGCCCAAAAAACCACCGAGCTATTGGTATCTTTATAAATAGTTCACTAAGAAAGTGTTAATAATCTTAATAACATAGGGCATTTAAAATTGTTTTTTTCAACTCGATTTGTTGCATGTTTGTATTCATTGTTATCAGGTATCCTGTGCTCCAAAGGTTTGTAAGTTAAGGTCAAAGATAAGACATTTGCAAATTACTTTGATTTTACTAAAACATGCGCATGCTTTATATAAAAATAAGATATATTTTGAGAAGTGTTCATTATTATCTTTATTCTGCTGCAACTGAAGTCAGCGAAACACAGGAAATGGCAACAGTCATATTAGCAAGACCAGACAATCCACCCAGCCCAGCACCTCCAGCAGGGTCAGTACCAGCAGCTTCAGAGGCAAAACCTTCCTGTAGCCCAGCACGTGGTTCTAACGCAGATTTCCATCTCACTATTGACCGACGGCAACAGGTTAGTCCAAGCTATCAATACTTCATAGGCCATAATAAAAACCCCTGGTCGTTACAATTACTGTATTTGAGCTTTTGATCTCATTGACACTCTGCAGATACAACATCTGTGTCCTAGCTTGCTTGGTTTTTTTTAAATCACAAGTTTAATGGTAACAGCCCAACTTTGAGCTCTTCTTGAAAATTCCTAATATACACACATAAAACCACAATGCCAGCTGCAATACACATTTGCAAACACTAAGAATAAGACAACACATCTCTGTCCACAAGACAAGACAGTGGGAGACTGAGACAAGAAGATCCCAATCATCTCTCTCACTTCTTAGTTGAATAGAGGAACAGAAATAATGAATCTTCTAAACACAACACCACACACGTGCCAATCCAAAAAACAACAAAAAAAATGCCACCAAACTCTTTGACCAAACAAAAATTTAAAAGGACGGTTGCCACGGCTGGTGGGTCCTCAAGGTTACTGTTCACCATCATGACAGACAGAAGAGATATGCAATTTAAATGCAAGTAAATATTTACTGTCTTTTTATTTTCTTGAAAGTGCAAACTGCATATGCTTGTTAATCCTAACTGTGGCTTTTATAATTTCAGCATTTATTATCCTACTTCTAGGAAACTAAGGAGGCACGCTAAGATTATTTCACTATTAATGCTAATGGTATTGCCCATTGACAACTTGCTAATTTTCTCTAGACAAATGACTCTACCAACCTCTCTTTTCCACTCCAATTTAATTTCTCCACTTGCTCCCCAGACATTTTTCACAAGCAGATTTTCTTTCTCATTTACAAATCTCCACTTGGCATTCACTAAAATATTACAGGACATAGTTAAACACAGGGGATTAAAATCCATTTAAACCAACTTGATAGAAAAGCAAGAACATGGAGGGGTGGGGGCAAGACACTGAACTGTTTTCTGCTGACCTAATGGCATGCATCTCCCCCTGAGACATCCTGCAGGTTTCAGGTAGAAAATCCTCCTCTCACCCTCCAAAAAGTCAGCCTCCATGCATGGGAATATTTTTTTGTAAATCACTAGTAGAATCTAAAGTCTATCACATGTAAATAAGAACCATTAGACACAACAATCTTAAAATACAGCCTCTGCCTTCAAATATGTCTCTCAAGCAAGTAGAGGTGACAATACACTTTTCTGCATGGCCGCTGAAAGAGTTACTCCACATGCTGTCAGACACAAGACTAGTCTACACCACACCAAAAGAATGTGCTTCAATTAAATTTTCATTAAGATTAACATACAACTGTCTTGAGACCACTTACATTTTAAGAATGGCAAGTGCCAGGAGGGCAAGGATTTTTGCTCATTCTGAAACCTGAAAAATCAGTCACATAAAGAAGCCATAAAGTGAGGACTTGAAAAATTTTTTGTTGTTCCTCAAACCACTTCAATATCAAAAAGGCCAAGTGATTCACTTTGAAGTTACACTGTAAAACGTTTAATGTAGGAAAGCAGGCAAAGGTAAATCTCTGGTGGTAAAAACCGTTTTGTTTCTTGCTGGCCCTCATGTAATCCTGCTCTTTGCACTCGGTCAATAACGCCCACTGGGCTTTACAAGCTGCCCTGGCTTGTAACATCCATGTAACATCCATGGCTGTGATGTTACCACAAAATCCACCTTTATCCAAGATGCCAACTGCCCTCCCTGTTTGACAGTTTGTGAGCAAAAGCTTACAGCACATCTGAAAAATTTAAAGTAATGGTAATATTCACAAATTTGAAATTGGAAAATAAAAGGTTCACAGTCTAGATTGAAAACTAGTATCAAAAAGACCACACTAAAACAAAATTATTTGACATTTCTGCAGGATTTCTACAAAGTGCCACAAAAGTGAGAGTCAGATTATCGTTACTGTCCATGGCTTTGTTTATGAGCCTTTCAGAGCCTTTTACGTATGTGGAAACTGTTCTAACAAAGTAATTTCAACCACAACTGCTTAACCATTATCAGCGAGAAGAGTGTCTACTCAACAGTACTAGCAATTGCCAAAGTTAACAGATTAAGTCAATGTACTCATCTGGAAGTTCGATACCAGGCTATTTTGGAGATACGATGAGCCAAGAGAGTCAGAAAGTGTTCAAGCAGTGAGTTAATCTTGTTTTTCTGAAGCAGGAAAGTTTCCCAAATGCCTTCTCTAATTTGTCTCAATTTTCCTAAAATAAAATAAAAAGGAACCCTAGTGAAAGATTACAGATTTATCAGATAAATTATTTTGGTCCTTGGAAGGTCAGTGAATGTGAAAAGTGAAAAGCCAATTTTAAATATGGAGAAAAGATCAGTTCCTGCAAAATGAACGTGGAAGAAAAACAAAAGCAAAATTATTTAGAAGCCTAAAATACTGTTCTACAGAAATTGTTCATACCTACTACCCCAAACCACAGGAGAGAAAAAAAGATTCACTTCCTAGCAGGTAAGCAAGTACAGAATAATAAGAAGAATCAGGTACTCCAGCTGTCTCATCTGCCAAGAGGTTGAGCTTACAGGAAATGCAGACTGGGAAAAGGGGAGACATGAAAGGACTTCAGGTTTCTAGGGGAGGAAATCCATCTCCTGCTCTTCCAGAGGCATACAGCTTCTGACAAGGAAGATTAAGCCCAGAGTAACTATGGAAGAAGTATTCCCAAAGTTAACAAAAACGGAAAGGTAAAATTCAGTGGGCTGAACAAATCTGAGATTAAATTTGTATGGAGAACAAAAGGATCAGGTCTGGGCACTAAGGAACAAAATGCATTGCTTAATTCATCAGGAAAGATCCCTTCCATAGCACCTGACAAATGGGTGTTAAACTTGAGTTGTGCTTAAAATAAAGCAAAAATGGTTTGGGGACTAAGACTGGAGAAAATATTATTACTAGATGTTGAACAAACTAAATAGCATTCCTAAATTTCATTTGAAAATAGTGAGTAGATATTTATCACAATAAAGGAAAGAATCTCTTGCTGGAGGACCAGATTTTATTGAGTCTGTCAGGTGAGAAGTATTCTTCACAACTTGTTTGAATAGGATAGAGTCAATCAGTAATTTAGTAACAATAATAATCTTGGACCAATGTAATTTAAAAATTCAAACACACTGTCACTGAGAAATGAGACAGAAGTCAAATAAACAACCAGTGCAATGAAATAAGAATGGAGGGCCACCTTTTCCTGAAACATGATGTTTTTTTCATTGTCCCAATTTTTTTCTAGCTGTTCATGAATTTGGAGTTACCCACATCCTAAAAATGCTCTGTTCTCTATTAAAGCTTAGTGAGCATAACAATAAGTTTTTAATAACATGCACACTGAACATTGCAGCCACGAACAGTCAGTGAAGTTACTTGCCATTATGAGACATTAAAGCCAGAATATAAACAACTTTATTTGCACAAACGGATTTTCCTCTACCCCATATAATTTTTTTTCATGAGTTAGTTATGAGGTTGATGAACATATTGGGGGTGATACGAGGAGAAAAGGGTATTTACATGACAACAATTCCACTGTTGTTAGAGTGCACTATTGGTATTAGGACACCTAATTAGTACACCTAACACATCTAATGTTTTCACATCGATCCTGTTTCCAGATAAACCTGCAGAGTGCCGTCCTTTTTCCTCTAGTTCATTTGTTGCTTTTCTCCTCTCTGATTTAACATCAAAACCCTCAAAACCAAATGTACTTCCAGGCACTGCAAAGGATTTGCCCTTTGCTACATTCTACATTGATTCTCCAGTCTCCCAGTGCTGTAGCTGACAGCTACTCAGAAGATGGCTGGTGTCAACCAGGACTCGGATCCTGCAAAGAAAGCTTTCTGAAAAAAAGCAAGAGCTGAGCTGAATTATGCAGGACAAGGACGTCTGCCCTCAGTGTCTAGGGTTAAGGAGAGACCAGTGGTCTTGCACGCCAGGTCAATCATCACTCAGAGCCCTTTGATCTACAGGGTGTCAGCAGCTCTTCAGGGATGCTCCCTCATACAATTCACACCGCAGTAACCGGCTGCAACAAGAGCAGGATGCAGCAAATGCAAAGAAGAATCTAGAAAACTGTGAAGCTTAATCCCTTATGCCACACTGCTGTGGTCACAAGGCATGAAAAAATGCAGGAAAGCAAACGCTAAACAAGGCTTTGTTGTTAAGGTGTGGAGTTATGAGATTGCTTGTGCACTGCGGAGTGCTTCCATCAGCACGGAAAGACCTTCCAAGAAGGGTATAAGCTAATCCAAAGCACTTCTTCAGAGCACGTACCAAAACCCAACTGAATTCAGGGCTACCTCGACATTAACTAGAGTAGATTTGGTTGACACTTTACTCCAGAGATCCCTCCAGCGCCAAAGATCTGAAAGGACTTTGGCTTGGATTTAGCTCCTGGATCTCTGAAAACTGTAATTTTCATTTTTTCCTCTCCCTCAGTCCCACTGGTCTTAGACATTACGTTCTTATCTTTTTTACTCAAAGAGTAAAATTACCTCTATTAAGTATGTTAAGAAAACAGTTTGACTGAAGGATGTAATTGCAGTAAAATGCAACACATAACTAACAATGCCAAACCATAACCCAGATCGATCTCATGAAAAAAAAATATAATCAAACAAACACACTTGTGTTTGAATGTGCAGAAAATGAATCCCATTAAAATATAGTCTTTGTAATGGTTTTGTTTCAACATAATCACTTTCAAAATGCTGTTTTGACTGACAGCATGAAATCCAGAGACAAAGAAGTTGAAGATACTAACTGAAAAGCAGCTGGTAATTTACAGGTAAAGCTGATTTGTTACAGCTGGATCACATACTTGCCACAGGATGCAGAGCTCCTCTTTCTAATCAGTGATGATTTACACCTGCATGCCTTTCCCACTCCTCCTTATCACCAACTCATCTGAGTAAACTCTGCTATGCCAGCTCTACTGGTACCTGCCTACCTCCAGCAGAATTCTCATTCAGGTAGGTATAAGCAGAGGTATATCAGGGTACAGTACAGCTAGGGGAGCAGTCATCCCCAGAGAAATCAGAAGAGTAGTTTTCATGGGTTTATAGCAAGACTTTTACAAGAAGCTGAAGAACAATGGACCTTTTCTAACAGTACAGCATATATTGTTCCTTTCACCTCATTGACGACGACAACAACACACGGAGGCCACACAGAAAACGCAGGGTGCTCCTCTCCCTCTACTTTACCAAGGCTCACTCCTTTCCACAGCACACAACTGATTGAGACACACACCACCCCAGCATGTTTGCTATTGCTTATTTTTCACTAGCACCTCCCTTACACTTGTAAACTTGCTGTTGAAATTCTCCATTTACTTTAACAGCCTGAGAACCATAATAAGAAGAGCTGAACATGGCGTGCTAGGTAAGTTTTCCAAAATGGTACAGTTCTAATAAAATCCTTTTAATCCTTTAATCCTCAAAATAACCCAAGAATGTTTCCTGGATCTTTCCCCGACTTCTCTACAAAAAATGAAACAGCTCCATTTACACCCTCTCCTTATTTACGAGCACCCATTTCACCACAATAGTATTTTTTCCTGCCTTACCAGGTATCACAGTCCAAGACTTTTTCCTCACACAGAAGACCATAGTCAAAAACTCTACCTACTACTTAGCTGAAGTGTTAAATCACCACCAGAAACAAAGTCTTATGTAAGAGAATATTTCACAGAAGACTACATTAGCACTTTGGGAATGAAATCGGCAAAAGAAGCAACTAAAACAGTGTTAAGCTTTGATCTTGTAACTTTTCCTATTGCTCTTTCCTTCCAGTTGTCCTCCTTACCGTGCCTCCTGCCACATTATTTTTTCTCAACTCTTTTTCTAAAATACTTAAATGTACTTTTTCTAAGCATACGATTTCTAGCCTCCAGGGACTAAAGCATTTTGGGGGAAATCAGATTATCTATGGAAGTTTTTAAGCACATGAGGACCTGGAAAGTTGGACTTATCAAAGTCATGAATGATAGTTTCCCAAGTTGGAATATTTTATTTTTTTTTTTACCCAAGCTTATGGATGCTGCAAAATTACCATTTGAACAAAGAGATTTTTTTTCTGCAGTGTCTACCAAAATTAGCTTCCAGTTACCCTAAGAATGTTACACAATTAAAACAGAAACATCATGAAGAAATACTACAGCTTTTCACTGCACAACCCAAGAAGGAAAAAAAAACAACCAACCATCACATATATATTTCTTCTAGGTACACTATTTTGCTGAAATATGCCAAAATACATAAGTTCTCACACTTCACTACCCATTTTACACTTTCAATATGCATAAAAAGTGCATTTGGAATTACTAAGCATCAACAGATTTAGTGCAATTTGATATAAAATAAGTAAAACAGACATTTACTTACTCTGAGATGTTTACATGCAAATCTTCAGAACACCCTTAGATACAGCAATTATTTTAACAGAGACTTTAGCAGAAAAAAATGACACTTGAGCCACAAGCCTTTAGATGGAGACTAAAGATTTTTGCTTAGCTGAAAACAAAGAGTGACTAATGAACCAAAGGGTTCTTGAACAAACTAGCAGACAAATGGGATCCTCAGCTGAAGTAAATTGCTAGTAATTTGTTTATGTCAATCTATACCAGCTGAGGCTGTGTACTCTGAGATCAAGTGGTCTGCAGCCCTTTCTGATGGGCAGGGATCGGTTGCCATGTCTGCATGCTGGGGTGCCCGAACTGGAAAAAAAAAAAGGGGGGGGTGGGTAATGAATTCAAGTTTGGTAGAAGCAAAGAGGTGAGGCAAGTCACCACCACAATACAGATCTCACTGGCTGTATCTGTAAGATAAGACAGAGAAGCACCACAGTGCACTTCTTAGCCCTGGTCTTAGGTGCTCAGTGGGGGGGCAACAGCCCAGGTTACTGTGTTTGTACAGTCCTGGGTCACTGACTGTTCAGGAGAATTCATTAGGGAGGATTTTATCTTCCTTTATGCTGACAATGCTTTCCAGGGAAACAGAGCAGCGATCAAACCTGCAGAGAT
Source organism: Calidris pugnax (assembly GCF_001431845.1). Lineage (NCBI taxonomy): Eukaryota > Metazoa > Chordata > Aves > Charadriiformes > Scolopacidae > Calidris > Calidris pugnax. The sequence goes on along the minus strand of NW_015090839.1, from coordinate 9,802,006 downwards.
TAACTCATCTACCATACAGATGCAGTCTCCCCCTCTCCGCCCTCCAAAATAGGAATTATTTACATTTAGTACTCAAAAAGGTAGCAAAGTGTCATAGCTCTGCATGCCATCCCATTTCAGGTACTATTGACTGTTCATTTTCTAATGTATTTTTAAACTAGGTTTTCTGCATCCTTATTCATAATGTTATATCCTTATGCTACCACACTAACATTTCACGTTTCTGTAGTGTTTCCATCAAACCATCTTCATGTAGCATGAAGGACTGTTTGTGCGTTATTTCTGTGGGTCTTGTACCCAGGCTTACTACAAGGCTGATCGATTTAAAGTAGGAAGCAAAATATATTTTGTAATATCTGCTTGTTTGGCATAGTTACAGAAAAATTGTTAAAACTAAATTAACAGTACCCAATCCACAGTTATTAGAAGGAATCAGACAACTGGCAGCGACACCCAGCTGGTAACACGTCTCTTGACAAGCCAGCACAGAGGCTGATCCATGAAAGGAGAAAACAATCCTTTGGACCAGGCAGATCTCGACCCATGAAAAAGTGTATATAAGCATCAGTGATAACTGTGAGGCTTGAGAAAGCTTAAAGCTTCCCTCAGAGAAAAGCTCTGCAGCCCAGCCATCTCAGTCTCAGAGGGAAGAACCACCAAAGTCATCAGAGCCAGTGATGTGGTATCAGACTTGAGTCATCATATATATAAGGCCTGACTAATAAGTTGATTAATGTTTTATTTTTAGTAGTTAACAGAAAAATTACCTATTATCTGAGCATAAATATATGCTTGTTTCAAGCTTTGAGGTTTTGCCTGGTCTCCCAGAGTACTCCTGTCATATTAGTCTCAAACTCACAAACAGTAACTGCAGCAACATGTGCAAGCACTGATGTCTCACAGCAACCTCGCCAAACAAAGAATTATTATCCCTGTTTTACAAATGAGGACACTGAGGTATAAAGAGGTTAACGGACTTTTTTCCAAAACTAGCAAAGCTTAGTAACACAGCCTCAATCTCCCAAGAGCAGGCTGTGTGGTTCGAGAGGACTGATGCAAGCTTTGCAAGACATCAAGGCCAACAGGACTAGAGACAAGGATCTGTACTGTCAGTCCAGACCACAGCTCCATCTGGCCCTGTCAGAAATCATAGTTTGTCCTAGTAATCAGAAAACCACAGAAACTAGTCATTTACAGTTCTCTTGCAAATAGATTGTTTCATCTCTTACTTTGTACCTCTCACCAATGCATAAGAACTATAACTGTTGACCTGTCATACTCTAATATTTTGTGAATTATTTTTAATTTCTGTGTAGAATACTTCTACATTGTAATTCAAGAGTTTCTTAGTAACATTTCATAAACATTCAAATATCACTTTTTTCCAGACCACAGAGTAACATGATGGTAGAATGTTCTGTAAACCTATATATATGTGTGTGTGTGTGTATGTACGTCTTGCTCTGCCAAGCCTTGTAGTTGTTGGGTGAAGTTCTGGCAGTTTGGCAGACAGAGGGCTCTAGGATTAGTTACAAGAGCACATTTGCATATAAATCTGTCTCTATTTATGAAGCCTAAGAAGAGAAGTGTCACTGGATTTTGCTTTTGAGAACAAAATATGAAAATCTTCATATGAGACAGTTGAACCTTTTTCTCTTGAGTTAAAAGTCTCTGTTAGGTTTGAGTCAGCTTTCTAGACATACAGACCAAATCCATATTTTAATGACCCGTGTTCACATAGGTATTCAGATTGTTTCTATGGACAGGAGCACAGCCATGTCTGTGTACACTGTGAAATCTGAATTTGAACTAAACCTATTCTGTTCCCCTTCTTCCTTTTCCCCTAACAGATTTTCACTCCTTACTGATCCAGCTGACTTGCTTCAGGCTGTAATGTATGTTGTATGTAGTTTGGATTTGACTGCAAGCATCTAGATACACTCAGAGTCACATCTTTTTACACCTCTTTCCAGGAAGGAAACGGGGGCAAGAGGGGCACAGGCAACTAAGGAAGATGGACCACAAGTTTTAGCAAAGTAAGGTGAAGCATGATGTTGAAATTCAGAGTATAATTAATCATGATGATGACCATACCTTAAAGTCAGTTTGCCTTATGTGACCAGAAACTCCCCTACATTACTGCAGATATTCCTTCTGAGATGCTTTCAGGAATCAGAAATGTCATTTGTTATATAAAAAAAAACCCCGATATGTTTTAAACTGATATTCAGCATCGTCTCCTACCATTGCAGTAAATCATCTCAGAACTCAAAAGCTATTCCACTAGCACTCCTTTTGTGAAGTTTTATTTTCTTAATTTTAAAAGCTAAATTCAAAGTTTCTTCCAAGTAATTCTCAATATCAGAATTGATCTCAGATGATCGTAGCTGCTGCTGCTGCTGTTTTGAATGAACAGATCAGTTAGAAATGTGTTTTTAGAAGCAGTATTTTATAACCGTGATTGTTGGCTTCTTTCTATTCATTTTTGAGAGTGCCTGTCAACAGATTATTTTTGCAGGGATTACTGGAACTGTAACAACCTCATCAAAATGGCAACATCATAGACCTCTTCAACAATATTGTGACATGCTTAACTTTCCACTTTTGGACCACTATCCTCCTTTAAAAAAAACCAACACAACACATGATCCTTCTATTAATATATAAGTAAAAGTCCATGGAAATATAACTTCCTATATCTCTGCTCCCCCCATGAAATAGCATCTGCACTCAGAAAAGCAGCAAGCTCTCCCACTGTTGAAGCTGTAGGTATCCTAATACCAATAATGACAAAACAGTAAAATGAGCCTCATTTTTACTGGGATGTCAGTTAACATTTTCTCAAGCATAATAAATCCCATCAACTGCAACTTTAATAATTTTACCGGCAGGTTGTTGCTTGAACTTAGTATAGTTTTAAAATAATTTCCCGATTAAACATTGCTGAAATGCAATAGAAGCACCATAGAAATTATTCACCCACACTGATACCCAGTTACTTTTGTAGCATAAGGATCAAGTTTTCTATCAGCATCTCAACTTTTCTGCTCACAGCTTTGCAGGCTGGTAACAGCTTGCCTGGGGAACTTCACATCTGACAACCCATTTTACAAATTGTTCCCATTATTCCTGGGCCAAATCCCGTCAGGTCTGTTAACTCCCACGGCCCTTGATGAGAATGACAGGTGGTCAGAGGGTTGGAAATTCATCCCTGTGTAGGTCGACACCTATTAAACACAAGACCTACTGTTTTTTAATCCCCAGGATCACTTTCTGTCTGCTCTATACATATCATCAGGAGGATACAGCTGTTGCAGATCCGACAGAGCAGACACGAGCAACCTGATGCCAATATGAGGAGACAAGGGAATTTCTCTCTCTGCAAAAAAGAGGCTGCTGTGCAAAAAATGTGAAACATGGTCAACATGGAAGACACAGCCGATGCAACCACAAGGAGGAAATTTCACCTCCTTGGATCCAAGTGCTGGATGTGCCTGTGAACAATCACACTCCTCCACAATGGCAGATAAAGGGCAGAGAGTAGATGAAGGGGTTTTGATGATAATCAAAATGATTCAGGAGAGTTTTATGAATTGAAGTTCAAGAATAAATCCAGTTGAGGTCGAGAAGAGAAGATATATCCAGACCTTCTCATCACAAGATTATGAGACAGGGAAGAGTTGGAAGCTAGGGCAGCTCTTAATTTATAACATATTAATACCAGCAGCATTTTCATATAAATTACTAAACATTACTAAGCAATTACTAAATTACTAAATTAAAAGACTACATATTTTTTAATATTCATAATGAAATTTAATATAACTTTTTTCTTTAGCCTTCGCTTCTTTTTCTTTGGGCCTAATGCTTTTGATTTGTATGGTGGTTTCTATATCTGGCTGGCGGGTCAGGCTGGAGGGCAGGCATTTCACTGAATTTCACTGAATTTCACAAATTCTTTTTATCTAATCAATTTTGTGATGCAGAAACACAAAAAAAAATGTTGACACAGAAAACCCACTCAGCTGAGATTTCAAATATCTTAAACACATCTAAAAAGTTCCATTAATCTTTAAAGGCATCTGCTTTAGTTGTGCACTCAAATCACAAGTGAATTTTCTGCTGTTTTATGGCAGAATATTCTCAGTTGTTATTTTTTCTCTGCAGATTTCTTATTTTACATGAGGATACGCAATCAACACAAACAATCCAAAATGCAAATATGGAAGAGAGTGGTTCATGTAAGGTAATTGTGCAATTATTAATTAGGAAAGATATAGCAAAGTATTCTCAGAGAAAAAAAAAAAATTCAGACAAGAAACGACCTTTGCGGGTTTAGTGAGTTGAGGTGAGGAGAAGACCACCACCACCTCCTTCGTGCCCCTGGGTAGCATCAGTAGAAAGAAGCCTATTGTTTTCAGCAAGAATGGGATCAAACCCCAGAGCTGCGAAGGTGTCAATGGCAGCAGAGTCCATCCCGCACTGGCACTGCCGGCACAGGGCCACAAGACGTTGGCATCAGCTGCTTCTTCCCACCTCCGGCTGCGTGGTCCCGCTCTTCCGCCGCATTCCCACCTCCGGTTGTGCCACAGCAACTGTTTGTGGGAGCACAGGGTGAACCGGATCACTGAAAATAACCCTTTGGGAGGGCTATTTTTAAACCTGGAAGCCTTCAGATCGTGTCAGGGTGGCCTCACAAGCCATTGTGCGTGTGGGGGTGCACAGCAGTGCAGGATGATGAGTTGCCAACAGCTTGGGGTGGGGGGGATACAGAGGAGCCTTTAATCGGGCTTTGCCCCTTAAGGCAGAGTATTATGAAACTGCATCCATGTTTAACAATTATGTACACGATATACCCAGCGGAGAGAATACAGGTCTCTCTGTCATACCCATGAGAGAACAATGAACTTCCAAAATCTTTAAAAATCATAAGAATATTTTTCCTTTCTTTTTGTGTCCCTGTAGCTAAATATACACACAATCTCTTGCACTATTAAATAACTAGTGCCCTCACTTTCTCTGTCCTCTCAGTGTAATTCACTGCACTAGGCCTCTTCTAAACAACTCTGTCAAACCTCAGTCATGGACGTCAGAGGCGTTCACAAGAGAAATCTCTGCTAATAAACTGTGTGGCAGCTCTCCACAGCAGAAGCACGCGCTTCCAGCACTAGTAACACAGCACCTTCTCGACCACTGTTCTAATGATGGTGCACTCAGTGACAGCGCCTCAATTACAGAGAGGAAACAGTAGTAGTTTTCAGCTAAAAGTAAGTAAAAACATGTGCACACCAAAAAAAAAGCAGCCAGTTTCCATCTGGAAGGAAGAGGGGCACCGCTCTGAAAAGTGGGAGAGTGGAGGTGTACTTGAGGTGCATTTCCATCCACAGAGACCAAAGCAGTGTCTGTGCACTTGCACAATAAACACTGAATAAACACTGGACGGAGGGGGCTAAAACTTTTTCCAAAGAAGTTCTCCCCTTTATTTGTTGATAGGGGAGTCCTATCCTTCTTCCTCAGAAGCAAGTCTTTTCTCCAGGCTTCTGGGAACTAGCTGCTATGAGGAATTTTTTAAATAAAGAGAAAGTTTCCTAGCTCAGAGACCAGCAGCAAGGGAAAAGCCTGCATCCTCAGACTGGCTTTTCTTTCAGCTTTTCCACACATTTTTCAGTAGGCATTTTGCCCCTGGCTGCCTGTTTGAAGGAGGACTGGCTGCAAAAACAAGCCGTAAGAACCAGCAGTTTAAATGGTGCTTCTGTACCTAAACAGAACATCAGTATTAGCTATTTTAATCTTTATTTTTAGATTATTTTTAATGCTTTCACAACTCTCACTCTCTGAGACTGATCTGGGATTGATAGTGCATCCAGAGAGGATTTGGGGTTTTGTTTAATCCTGATTCTTTGCCATGTAGCTAAAAGGCTTTTGCCTTGTTAACAATATTATACTCCAGTTAAATCAATAAATATTCACTATGTCTGCCTACTCCTTCTTGTAACTCTTGGTTGGACAAAAGCTTCAAAGCATTTGAGAAGAGTAGAATAAGACCAGTGCTTCAAATGATGAATATGCAAAAGAAACAACAAATACAGCATATCCAGCCTGTTCTCTTTTCCCTGCCATTTCACTCCTTCTATATCCCACTTGTCATCTTTTTTCAGCACCTCATTCTCTGCCTCTTCCTTTCTCTGTGTTTTCCTTGCTTGGTCTCACCCTCATTGCCAACAGTTCACTGCCTCTCTTTCCAAACTCCAGGTGACATCTTGTTGCCATGGCAATATCAGACATAAAAAATTACATCTGCAACTAACTGCTGTTCCAGCAAAGTTTATAGCAATAGGCCTCATCTACAATGCTAATACTTTCAAAAATTCTTTTGCCTCTAAAATTTTCAATGCTAACATTTTCACTGCATGCTATGTGCTGTTATCCTTAAACTTAACAAGCTGAAACCCTTCTCCTAACCCATCATATTTACCCTTGTAGCTAACAGACTTTATAAATACATGTATATATACAATGTGTAGTTGTGGATATATTTATATAAGTATATATCTCAGTTTTTTCAACACTCCCACAAAAAACCAATGCATGTATATACACTGACACACACAGACTACTTCCTCCAGTCTGCCATTACATATATAACACCTGTAGATTCATCTCTAGGTTTCCTGACTGCTCCCTCAGCCACTATCATCCACTCTATCCCTGGCATATGAACACTGCCATCTGGCTGATGCTATAACCACCACCCCAATTTCAGCTTCCAATGCAAAATCTCACACGTTCAACTGCCTCTTCCATAACTCACATCCACAGTGGTGTGTGGAATTCAGCTTTACACATGATGGAAATCCATGCTTGGCTTCCTGCCGGTTGTGGGGACAGGATATTCATGACTGGCCAGAATCCCTGGGTCACCCCAGCATGACAGGAAACAAATGGGGGCACAGGACCTTCTGGAAGGCACTTACTTGTAGAAGAGGAGATTAGCATCTCCTAAACTGTCTTCTTCCCTCTGTCAGATATCAGCCACTTTAGCGAGGGGTTCCCAAGTTAAGGGAAAGCTGAGCTCCCTTGGTTCCCTCTGTTTTCAGTGAAGCACATCTGAATGAGACTCCCTCTATGATATGGTTGTCCATATTACCTGCAGAGACAGTCAAAAGTGATTAACTTCTAAATTATCAGATAAGCTTGCAGTCCAAAATAAGGTGGAAATGAATATTCCCCAGAGAATAACAGCCAGCACTCCCATTTTAATCATTACAGTTTCTACCAGTTGAAGGCATGCATGTGTATCACATCTAACATGGCTCGACATCATTAGGGGGTCTCTTATATTTGTACAATACATCATTGGATTTGAAGTATGTGGCAAAATTTATACTATGAAATACATTATGCATACTCTGTTTTCTTCAAAAACCTGCAAAAATGATGTCTTATCACTGTGTTTCCTAACAAGAACATTAACTTAGCTAACTCAGTTATTACATAAATCCCCATGAAATTGTCCCAGTATGGACTTTGAATTTCTTATGGCAGTTGAATTAAAAGATCACAAATTAAAAACTTAAAAATGAGTAGAGGATTTTAAATAAACTGACAGTTGTTAATCATAAAAAAAAATACTTAAAATACATATCTAATAATTATTCAGAATAAAAAGAAAGCCTTATCTCCAACAAAGGACAGAACAGGGAAACTCGGCAAGGGAGGGACAGCTGCAGCACAATGTATTTTTTGTAGCTGGGGTTGTGAGGAGAGGTTGTTTGTTTGGGTTTTTTGCATTTAGGCTTTTTTTTTTTTTTCTCCTGGAAGCAAGGAAAAAAAAAAAACAGTTAGATGTGGCTTTGCATATGCCAGATGCGACAATGAGATCAAATCTCTTTCTGGGGAAAGAATTGCTTCACAGAGTGTTTGATTTTGAAAGAGCAAGGACTCATTGTCTCCAAATTTTGCTGGATACCAATAAATGCTGGCATTAGTGTGACATTTCCCTTTGAAAGCTGGAGTAGAGAATTAATCCTAATAAACAGTGCAAATCTGCAACTCTTGCTAAGGCAGAACAGTGCTTACTGTCACAGACTGCAGAACGTCTCACATGAACATGAGTATGGGCTACAGGCCCCAGGTCCTTTACTAACAACACTTGCATTTTCTACATACCAGATGGAAGTGTTTTTTTTTTTATATTTGGGATATCTTGCAAGCACCTAATGCATTATTAAAATCTTCTGATGAAGTAGAGCATTCATAGCGGTGGCTTACACATATTTAATCGGTTAAGCTTAGCAAATGTTTATAGCATTTGCTAAAAGATTAAAGATTTCTAGAGAGACGTACTACAAAGTAACATTGTAAATTTAGATTTATATTTATTGATATATATATTTATATATATATTTATATATATTATTCTAACAACTGCTTCACTTACAATTAATGTCTTCTTTAAAAAATTAATACGCTTCTCTACATGTGCCCTAGCAGGTTATTTTTTGCATCTCTCAGACTGGACATGGCTGTAAAACATTGGTTTCTTTCCTGCTACGCAGTAAATTACAATCTACAAATAAAACTGTCTCAACAATCTTTGCAATGATTCTCTTTCAGCCACATGAAAGAATTGTTCATGTGTGATCTATTTGTTGGTGGTCTTCTTCAAACTGTTTTCCCTAGATTATTCATACACATACATTTCATAGATGCATTTATATTGGCCTTAAGTTCTGCACATGTATCAGCCAACTTATTTTTGGTCTTCATTGGCTTTATCCCAGGTCTTGTGAGCCTTAGTGAGGCGAAAAAATGTTTATAAAACTGAAGAATGGACCTCCTACTAATGTTCTTTTAAGAAATAGTCGGCATTGGGATCAGAAACATTAAAAAAGCATTCCTTCAGCATCATTTCCTGGAAGACATTCTTAATTTTAATTTAAAAAATTAATGTTAACTAAATGGCTGCAGTGCAAACAAATAAACAAAATAGTCAAGAATGTAATCCTCCCCCTTAAAAAAGATGCATATTCACAAAAAATAAAAATAATCTTTCTCAGCAAGAAGCACTTGCAATAAATCAACTTCTGAGGTTTGTAGCAGCTCTTTGTGTGATACTGCGCGATATAAACAGAAAATCTGAACATGAAGTACCATTCTTGGGGAGAAGTTTGACAAAGCCGTAATGTGGTCACCTCATTACAGAGAGATCAACTGCTGCTAGGAAAAGCAGATATCTTGCAGAGCCAAATCCATGGAAAAAAATGTGAGACTGCCACGCCTGCCACTGGCAGCTGAAAAACAAGAAGTACTTGGCTTTGTGGATATTTGAGTCCCGCAAGTGTTAACTACAGATTAACCTGTTTGTACCGGTTGTTGATTTTGTCTGCTAAGGATCCAACCTTGCTCAAAGGTCCCAACCTTGTTCAGAGGTCCCCTTGGCTTAGGTCTGGCCTCATTAAGTACCCAGGGTATCGGGGAACTGTTATCCTAATACCTGCCTAGAAGATGATGTTGGCTGTTCACCTTTTCAAACACGGCCAACCAAACCTTCTTCTTTCCAGTCCCACTTCTCAGTGGAGAAGCAAAGTGGTTTCTCCAACACAGAGGTAGCAAGAGCCTCCTGACAGCTCAAGCACACTCCCAAAAGTCCCCGTCCCCCTCGCAGCAGCCTGAGCTGCCCGTCAGGGTAGGGCTGTTGGGTGCGTGGGGATGGGCAACTCTTTGCAGGGGGCACAGCTACCATAGCAAGCGTCCACCCCTTCCATGGGGCCTGAGCCGCTTGGTACGGAAAGTTGAAGGGCACCCACCAGGGAACCTCAAGGCTTCCTCAGTGACTGGTCTTTTCCATTTATTCATTTATTCCTCTGTCTTTTATATTTCATCCATGCTTTCCTTTCTATCACATATTTTTTCTCCCTTTACCATCATAGCTACAAGACCCCTAAGATATAAATGAATCTTTTGATAATTTTTGTGTTCCTGTTAATTACTTCTCCACGGTATTGAAAACCAAAATTTTCCTTAATGATTTAATTTTTCCATCTTGACCAATACTTCTTCATACATGCTGAGTTTAAAAATTCATCATGCCTGTGCATGATGCATACTTTGTGCATTAGAACCACCTACTGTATCAACTGGCATGTGTAAACATTTCTTACTGAACATTTTTTGGAGACATAAGCAGAAAACAACTGCAAAAACAACTAAGGAACTTTATTTTTTATTAATAGTGAATTATTCAGAAAACAAAACTTCAAGGAGATGTTCCACAAAGTAAAATCAAATCTGGTGAAAGGATTCAGATCTTTTATCTCTAACTAGTAGTAATATCAGAATATGTCAAAATCAGATCATAGAATCATAGAATCATAGAATGGGTTGGGTGGGAAGGGACCTTAAAGATCATCTAGTCCCAACCCCCCTGCCATGGCCAGGGACACCTCCCACTAGACCAGGTTGCCCAAAGCCCCGTCCAGCCTGGCCTTGAACCCCTCCAGGGATGGGGCATCCACAACCTCCCTGGGCAACCTGTTCCAGTATCTCACCACCCTCACTGTAAAGAATTTCTTTCTAGTATTGAATCTAAATCTCCCCTCTTCCAGTTTGAAACCATTATCCCTGGTCCTGTCACTACACTTCCTGACAAAGAGTCCCTCTCCAGCTCTTCTGTAGGCTCCCTTCACATATTGAAAGGCTGCTATAAGGTGTTTCATTTCAGAAAAGTAGGGGGGTTTATTGGTGCTTTAAAAATTAAACTGGACACATTTTCAACTCAAAATTTCATTTGTTTTTTAATTGAAACTTTAGTATGGAAAAAAAAAGAATAAAACAAAATAATTAATTTGGGATCAAATTGAAATAAAACACTTCAAATTTTGGTTCAGATATAAATCAAAATCTATTATTTACTCTTCTAACAATAAGAAATTTATTTCATAATTGTTACTACCAAAATAAATATATCACGGTAGCGAAAGTCATGACATACAAATCAATGTGTGTGATATTACTTGAGGTAACAAAATAAGAACTTAAAATCCCATGCCACACTCACATTTTAAGAATTATCCGGTCCCCCTGCCAAGCTGGAAGATACAAGAAAATACTTCCTCTCTTTTGATATCATGATCTGAGTAAGATTTTAAGAGCCAACATAGACAACAGTGTTAAAAGAAAGGAAATAAATATCAGTAAAACCAGAAGGAATTAAAACAAAAATCTGAGAACAAAGCGTACGAGTTTAAGGCCTTTAAATCCTTTGTGTGAGGGCGTGAGTCTCGGAGACATCAAGGTAAACATTGTCATCCTACACAGTTCCAACAATTCTATCATAACCCATGTTACTCTTAATATTTTTCCAAACACTTCTGAATTTAGCAGTTCTGAGAGCTCCTAGTCCTACGAAAATGTGCCATCTATATGTGAATAAAGTATCTTAAATTTCTATTGCAAAGGGTTACGGCAAGACCTGTTTTTAAAAATACACTCCAAGGGAAAAAAAATGCACAGCCACTAGTTTCTGCACTAGTTCTTATTTAAAAATATTTTACATCTCTTTCAAAATATCGATAGCTGACAGGAAAAAAAAAAAAGTTTGCACCAAAGTGAAAATCTGTATTCATCTTTCAGCATGACTTTTTAAAATAAAAGAAGCATTGTTTTTTCTATCTTTTAATCTCTGCTGCTTTGGAGGGGAAAATATTTCCTCTCTTTTGATTTCATTATTTGAATAAGCTTTTAAGACCCATTTACCAAGACAGAATACAGTGTTAAAACGAGAAAAAGAACAAATAAAACCAGAAGGTACTAACCCAGAAATCTCTGATGTTTCAAAACTACCACTCTCTCAGAAAGTTTTAAAGAAATTAGTTCTTCACTCCAACACTGTGCTGAATACTCTCTATATAATAAATCATCTCTTCTAACTGACTGGATCTGGTAGAGCTAGAAGCCAATATCCTGATTGCTTTTCTCCTCTCAAGCTTTCCTTCTTTCAAAAGAAACCAGGCTTGTCTCTCCTTCTACCAAGGCATACGTTGAAATGGCCCAGACAAAGAGCAGCCTCACAAAAGACAAACCCAACATGTTAATATGCCACATGAAAAACTGATGATCGAACATAAAATATGAAAAGTCTGCAGTACACCCTTAGAGGACCTTAAAAACACCTACCCTTAGTATTAAACATTGCCCTGAAAAGCAGTGTTTCACTGCCAAAGATAACCATGTATTTCACCAACAGAAGCAGTCTGTGGCTATACACAGCTACCCAGACTAAGACCATTATACTTCAAGGTAACCGTTATTTTGCAGTATCATGTGCTGGTGGCTTCTTTGCATTTGCTCTTCTATCCATAGCTGCCCTCCAGTCACCTGCCCAATCAGATCTGGGTGAGGAACCCAAGTAAGGATGGGTTTCTCAATAATTCTAATTTTAAACGATCCTTTTTGTTGCAAAGGATGCGCACATGGAAAAGTTTTACTCTTGGCTGACTTAAGCAGAATTAAGCAGTCTTACCAAGCACCCCCTCACACAACTAGACACCTGGCAAAACCAGACATCCTCAGGCATCATTCTGTGATGCCACAAAGTGTCCACAGCTCCTTCCTTCTGCAGGAAGAATGAAGACTGGTGCTCACCATTGCCTCTGGAGGAGGAAAAATGTAAATTTACTTGCAGCTCTGCCCCTTGCCCATCCTTCCCATATCCAAGATGCAGTTACTGAAGTGCTTGTGTTTTTAGCAGGGCATAGCGTGGAGTTATGGTAAATCAGCATTGTGATAGAACTTTCCCATGATAGCAAAATGTATTCAAATAACTACTGAAGGGAAAAAAAAATAAATGAAGGGCTAATGAAGAGGGGAAAAAATACTTGCAGCACCATCTTTTGCTGGAGATGAGTAGTAATTCAACTACAAAAAAGACAGAGGCCAAGTCTACCATCAATTGGTGTAAGTTTTGACTGCAACCCCAAAAGGAGAAGAATTTTTCAGTACAAATCAAATTCCAAATGTAAAAAACTCATGATTTAACAACATAAATGGTTAGATTTTTTTAATCTGCAAAATATAAACATATGTAAGTATAAAAAATTTTTTTAAAACCACATAAATGTCTATAATAAATGCTGAAGTGAAATCTGAAATGAAATTTCATTACTGTAAGTGATAGACAATAGTGTCCATGATCTTAAAAAAAGAGACATGTAATCTCTAGAGACGATAAACCTCCCTGGATCAACTATTATTCTTCTGCAAGTCCATATTGCACTGAACACAGCAGGAACCCAATTCTTTCTGAAACCTCTGAGTGTTATCAGAATCTCAGTATTATATAAAGATATAATTCCTATCATAAATCTGTTCACTTAGCTGTTATTAAAATTCTGCTAAAAATATTCTAAACAAAAGGTTCTAATACGAGGTGTTTTAACAACTGTTCTTTCTAGAAATTCGTGTCTTTCTTCAACTAGCCCTATAGATGATTAAATAATACTCAGCAAACCCATGTTTTTTTCTTTCAATGAATAGACTGTAGCTGTAGCTAGATTAGACTTTCATTAGTTTATGATATTCAATATCCCAGTGAAATATAAAACAGTTACAAATGGTTTTGCATGATTCTGAATCTGGCCAATCCATTAGTGACACATTTCTACTTGTCAAAATGGCCAGACACTGGTTAGTTTTGGCAACATGTACTTTTCTGGAATAACAACAAATGTATGTCAGAGGTCCTTTTTATGTTGTGCATCTTTACAAATATTTCTCATTTATCTCTTTTTATGTTGTGTACACAGCAATGAAGAGAAAAAGTACCAATTCAAATCCTAACCTAGAGATATTGTTTGTCCTATTCTGCTCTAAATACAAGGGGTTAAAGTGGATAAACTGAATTCACTGTACCTTCACTTTATAAAGTTAATCAGAAAATGTCTTTTCTGTTTATGAAGCATTTCAAATATTGTGTGCAAATGTAAATGTGCATGAAGGAAAGACGATGAATTAGGTTTTTTAAGAATGGCTACAGTGTGTGTGTGTGGTGCCCTGGATTACCCTCAAAGTGTGCAGATGACCATTACCAAAGGAAGTGAAAGGAACAGCATGTTCACCAGCCGCAGAGCCAGGAATAACAGAAGCCACACGTTCAACAACAGCCATATGACTACAGGCAGGCCCTGACCGGGCACTTCCCATTCAGGATTAACATAATGTTTATACGAAGCAGAAAAATGTACCTCGCTTACCCAAAGCTACATATTTCTCTAAGAAATACGTGCCCCTAAAATAAGAAGCAGCACCTCTGGCCTCTTGACTAACAGACGGGTGAGCCTTCAGACTAGAAGTGATTTCAGGATTTGAAAGGATCAAAGTCATCATCTGTTTCCAGAAAGGTCGCCCTGGGTTTCATCCCAAAGATCAGCATCCCTGGTTCTCAGTGTAAAAAAGAGATGTTGTGACTGGCAGTTTGCTCCTGTGCACAATGACATTGCTGCCCAAAGGGAAACAGAAGAGCCAATGGGCAGCAGATGGAAGTGGGACCCAATCCTTGTCTTTATTAACCATTTAACAGTCCTCAATGTTTGCACGTAGAAAAACTTCTCAAAATGCTAATAAAAATATACCTCGGGGCTAACCAAAGTCCTCATGATATCCCAAGCTAAGCATCCAAGAATGAATCTAAAGTCATTAAACACTTCTGAAATAATTGTTATCATTTTATATGTGTTTTTAAAAATTGTATGTGAAGTAAACTTAATCTGTTTGCTATTTTCTTTATTGTTTTGTCCCAGGCTTCATTTTTATCACGTCAGTGAAACATGTAATTATTTAAATACAGTAATAGAATCCACATTAACAAACATACTTTAAATTTTATCTTAATAGTCTCTTCAGAGACCATTGTAAGAACCAGCCCTCGGGTTACTCTGGAGAGCACACAACAGGATGGGGCAGAGGTGAGCTCAGCACTGATCACCAGTGAGAGGTGGCTGATCCTCCACCCCTTCGTTGGGAAAGCCCTGTGGCAAGAAGAAAGACCCACATCTGGTCCCTCCCCACAGAACCCAGTAGTTACTGTATAAAAGAAACTGCTAATCTAAAACTTATAAACTGCAGGTAGATGAGGGTCTGCTGCCCACCAGCTACTGTTTGCTAGCAGTTGTGCTTGAACTCTTAAAAGGAGCGACCTACATGCAGATACCTGTCTTCCTTAGCGCTCCAGCTACTGGGCTGGTTCACTGGAGGATGGTCCTGCCCTGCTTCTGGCCATGGTTAGAAGACCACTGCAGAAGAGCCTTCCTGGAGAGGACTCTGGGCCATGCATTGCCAGGTGAGGTGCCCCAGTGGGGCTTGGCCAGCTGTGGTGGTTGGTCTGGAGCCTGTCCGTGTGGTGAGCACTCCCTGCCTCCCAAAGAAGGAGGTGATGTAGTTCCCAGGCTGCAGTAACCCCTGGCTGGGAATCAGGCAGGTGATGGGGGCCAAAGGGCTGCCAAGGAGCATTCAACAGTGGGACAGGAACAGTGGCAGAGCTCCAGTGCTCCAGCTCTGCTGCTGCTTAATACTGTATATATGTATGCGGGTATGTACAAACACATAAACAAGCATTTCTCCTGCCAGGTAGCGTGGCAAGGCTGTAGCTGCCCAGCTCAAAGAGTATCACAAAGTCCAGTGTTAGGCAGTCATTGCTTTAGGCGCTGCTTCCACTATTCATTAGCTTTTATTAATTTATGTGTTTTCATTTATACTGTGTTTTTCCTAAGTGGGTATGTTTCTGATTGATTTAATAACAAGCCAGTAACTTGGGAACAAAACAAAAAATAATGTTTCATTAAAGGCCTAGCTAAGGTGATGGTGTGAATTACAAATCGAGTCCCAGGGTGTCAGATAAAGGGCTGTGCCCACATGCACTGTAACATTTGCCGCATCCCCCCCAAGGGCCCTTCAAATTGTCTGTCTCTTCAAGGCACCAAACAGCCTTGCTGCCGGTGGCTGCCCAGAGCCAGGCACAAGGTGCTCCACCAGCCTGGCACCAGTTTGCTGGTCTCATATATTGGCATTCCTGGGAACACCTTAATGCCCTTCCCAAGACAGCATAGTTTCAAATCAAAGAATGCAAGCACAGATCAGTACCTCTTAAACATAAAACTGAAGGTGATGTGCGAAAAGTCAATTAAAAACGGTTTGGAGAATGAGTTAAGTAGCTTTTGGGAAGAAAGTGTATAGAAAAGCATCGAAGGGAATACAGGGACAAGTCAGGAACACAAAAACCCAGAAGATGAAGGGAATTGGAGAGAAGAAAAATGTCAAGAGGAGGGGAAGGAGGACTGCAATGAGGGTGGGTGAGAGCATTTTCCCAGTGAGTGAACTGCAAGGCGTGGGGCGCTCACCAAGTGGTATGTAAGGCTGAAAGTTTAATTAGTACTTTCTTCTATCCTTTCTGATCTTTGCACAAAGCCTTTCTTCACACAAAGGACAGAGAGGTTTCTGTGGGGCTGCATGGTTATGGCAGCCAGTGTCCCTCGGTTCAGGCATTTCCCGTATTTCCCGGGATAAATGGGATACCTCTCCCTGTCCCTCCTGCCTTTCCCTCGGCGCCGGGGGAAGACGTCGTCGGGACATTTCAGGGCGGCGAAACGCATTAACCCCTATGAAAGCCGTTTCTCTGGAGCCCAATTTGCCCCCGCCACCAGATACGATGCGACACAAGCCCAGGACAAGCCAACACCCGTTCCCCCCGTGCCCCCCCGCCCCGGGCTGGACTCGAGCTCCGCGTTTCTGCCGGCCTCCTTCAGGGGGGAGGAGGAGAGGGGCGCGGAAGGACGAGGCAGCGAGGACCCCTCGGCCCCTTCCCTCCCCGGGCCGCGGTGGGGGCCAGGGCATCGGGGCGGGTTTACCGGCATTGGCTTCAAGATAACGGGGCTTCGCCAGTGCTAGCCGCAGGGCAAGCATCTTCTCTAACACACCGTTTGGCTTCCCAGAATTTTTTCTTTAGAAAAATAATAAAAATAATTAATAATGAAGCACCCCCCTTCACTCTTAACTGCCGCAGCTCCAATAAAACCATGAACCGAGAGCTGTAACAGAAAGTGTGAACCGTTTCTGAGAAGCAGCGAGTCCCCGCTGCTCCTGGGGGAGACACCTCAGGGACTGAGTTTTTAGCGGCCACCGCCGGCTCCTGATTTAATCACCGAAGGCGAAAGAGGATCGACCCACTCGGGTGAACCTCTGGTAGAGGAGGGAGCCTGATGGCGATGCCAAGGCGATCGGTAAAGCCTTGGCAAGCTCTCGGGATCCGGAGAAGGTGAGAGAGACGCCAGCAGAAGTTCCTGACATCTGCACCAACTGCCCTGAATAATTTGCACTTGAGATGCTCCCGTAGAAGACCAAGACACGAGGGAAGCATCGCCACCTCTATCCTGTGTGGGATGCCCAAAAATGTGTTTCTGAGATGATCAAAGCTGGGGGGGAAGGAAGGAGGGGGGCTGGGGCTCGTGTTCTCGCCGCTCCTGCGCTGGGCTTGAATTAAGCGCCGAAAAAAAGAAAAAGAAAAAAAAAAACAAACGAGTAACTCACCCGGTCACGGTTCCTATTTTGCTCTATGGGCGGCATATCTCTGAACGGACGGCAGAGTTCTCAAATACATTTATCCTCAATTATACGAAGACGTATTTCACAATGCGCATTTATACATTTTTATATATTTTTATACGACAGGTTATAAAAAGAAAAAAGCCCGAGAGCGGGTTGCGTTGATCAGCTGCCTCCCAAAAGACGGCTGCTGCCGTGCCCGCTCCCTCCCGGAGCTGACAGCAGCGCCTGCACCTAATTTTCTGCCCCGGTAAATCCGCTAACAAGTTAATTCCTATGAATTCTAGAAGTTTATTTATATTTGAAAGTTTATTTCTGGGAACAGTCGTCCCAGTAGAAGTTAACCAGCGGATGCCGGCAGCCATCAAAGAACACGATTTTAAGACATTCGTTGAAATAAACGCACTCCTGCCTCTCTTCCCACCCAGTCAGAAGTAATCGGATCGTTTCACACTCCTGCCACCTAATACTTTACGCTACATATGCATGTATGCATTGAGCTACGAAAATGAAGCAGGCTGTGAAATGGTCGGTTTTGTTTCGTTGTTTTGGTTTGCTTTTGTTTCTTTGTTGTTTGTTTGGTTTTTTTTGTTTTTTTTTTTTTCTTGGGGGGGTTGTTTTTGTTCTTTCTTCAATTTAAGCAAAGTTTTGTTAAGTGAAAGGTAGGTACCTGTAATACTTACGCTAACATTTTAGACCAAATGCAAACGATACAATAATGCCCGCTAGGGTATTTCCATCCCTTCGAAAGATGAAATTAGGCTTAAATTCCCCGGTTCCCTCTTTTCGCAGGGCCCGGCGGGAGGAGTTAACGCCCCGGCACCGCTGCGGCTCCGCCGGGGCGGGGGTGCACGGCCCCGGGGGACCTGCCGCCCGGCCCCCGCTGCGCTCCCGGCGCCGGCACGGAGCAGGGGCGGGCAGGGAAGGAGCCGGGGGAGCGCTCCTGACAGCTTTGCCCCCTGGTTCATTTTCGAGGAAGGGACAGATGTTGTGGCCAAGTACCTGGTAGCTCACTCGCATTTCTTAAGATATCTGGGATAAAGATATCTGAAATAATGTATTCGATAATAATAATACTAGATATAAATATATCTGAAATATCGTATTCAAAACCCGTAGGCGGAAGGGAAACAGAGGGGTGTGCGGGCAGATCTGGAAAGAAAAATGGCAAAGGAGGCACGGGAAGACCCCTGTGCCCGCGCTGCCTGTCCGGGATGGGTGCGGGACCGGGGAGGGACCCCGTTGCTTTGGGGAGCCGTTCCCGCAGGAGCCGGGTGGCGGGAGCGGGCGGGGGAGCGGCGGGGGCGGGGGCCGAGACAAGGACCAGCACCTGCCGGGCCTCGCCCGGTGATGGGGCCGCCCAGCCCCTGCCCGCGCCCTCCTTCGCTCCCGCCCGCCCCAGTGCCCATGCGCCCGGGAGAGGTTTAAAGCGGGCGCGGCTGCCACCGGCCGGGCAGCTCCGCGGAGGGGCTGGGACAGCGCGGAGCGGACGGCGGCCCGCGGTGGGGGCGGCTGGGCTGCCTTGTGCTGCGCTGCTCTCCTCTCCTCTCCTCGCCTCTGTTCTCGGCTTCCCCCGGGCTGCGGGGCTCCCTGCCGCCATGTGGGTCGCCCCCCTTCTCCTCGGTGGGTACCGCGGGGCGCGGCTGGGAGGCAGCCGGCGGGGCGGGCGCGGAGCGTCGCCCCGACCCCGCTCCCTGTCTGTTCGCAGGCGCCTTCCTGCTCTCCGGCCCCGTGCGAGGGAGCGACGGCTCGGGTGAGTTGGCCGCCCTCCCCCCTTCGCCTCCCCGCCGGGGGGTTCTCCCTCGGACCGTCTCTGCCGGTCCCTCCCCGGCCCGGGGGTCGCGGGTACCGGCTCGGCGCGTCCCCGCCGGAGGGGGCCGGGCTGGGGGGAGCCGCTGCGCCGGGGCCGGGCTGGCAGCGCTGCCCTGGGGCCGTGTCCGGCCGCTGGGGAGGTGACCCCCGGGGAGGCTGCAGAAGGGCTCAGAGGATGCCTGGGAACGCTGCCAAACGGGGGTGAAACTCCCTCCTGGCACAGGTTGAAAAAAAGCAGTGGTGACAAGTGTCCCCGTCCAGGGGAGTGCTGGTAGCAGGAGTGAGTGGGGTGTGTTTGTGTGTTACAAAGGCACTCGAGCAGTGCTTGGCAATTTGAGGACCTACGACATGTTTCTGACCCTGGAATCGATTAAAAACTCTCTAAACCTGCCCTGCCGTTGCTTTGACCTGGAAAGCAAAAGAAGGTACCGTTGCCTAGCAGGGCAGGAGCTGCCCATTGCTCCATGCCCTGTTGGATGGCATCCCTGCCGCTGGAGAGCAGGCTCTCCTGGAGCCAGAGTCAATCCACGGGAACCAGGAGCCACAAGAAACAGTTAAAGAAACAATTAGCCCAAAGGACGCAAGCGGTTTGTCTGCCCCTTCCAGCGGAGCCTCTCCCCAAGGGAGGGCAGGAGCCTCCAGAAGGATGCACTTCCAGAAGCAGGCCTGGCCCACAGAAGGTGAGTGACCTCAAGCTTTTCTGAATGGTTCTTCAGGATTTCACTGGCATTAGAAAGCAGGATTTACTGCTCGCTTTGTGTTCAATCAAGCATTTGGAAAATTATTTTATGCTAAACTGATGATAGCTGTATGTCACAGAAGTGCTAGGGCTAAAAAAAAAAGAGGAAAAAAATGCCCAGTAAAAGAAAACCTACTTGAACCACCACTCCTTTCCTCCTTACTCTACAGATGCATTACAGATGAAGTGCCAACAGTCTGTCAGGAAACAAGTGAAACAATTTCTGTAATGCTTCCTGCCAGGGTTGAAGAAGAAACCTCTGTAATCTGAAGGTATCTGGAACAAACTAAAATAACATTAAGGGAATATTGGCGAAATGGAGTACTGCTACCAGGATGTGGTTGTAGTATAAAATGTGAGCTGTTGCTGTAGGTTATTGTCTCTCACCATTATTCTGAGCCTAAATTCAGCAGCATTTGGTTATTGAACTAGAAGTTTGCAGGAACTTCTTATGAAAGTGCTTAAATTCTGTTCAAAGTAATGAAAGAACATTAGTTTCCTCAAAAATTTACTGTATTTAGGCTCGTAACTACTCAGGGAGATTTTAAAGGATCTTTTATCTTTTCTTATACTCCCCCTGAAATGCATATAAATACTACCGAGTTCAACAGTTCTGGTTACCATACATGAGACTGCATGGGTGGGTGAACATTGGCATGGGATGGGAAGCGACC
Organism: Calidris pugnax; assembly: GCF_001431845.1. Lineage (NCBI taxonomy): Eukaryota > Metazoa > Chordata > Aves > Charadriiformes > Scolopacidae > Calidris > Calidris pugnax. The sequence goes on along the minus strand of NW_015090839.1, from coordinate 9,781,186 downwards.
TTAAGCTCATCAGAAAAGTGCAAGTCTCAGATTGAAATGAACGATACAGCCCTGACCAGATTTTTTCAAAAATCCCATTGCCCTTGTCCAGATTAGGATGTGTATTTAAGATTACATGAATTAGTATGCAGTCTGTGAACATGTTTTCCAAAATATAAACAGGTATGTTTCACTAGTATCTTTTTTTTCTAGTATGGGTTAAGGTTTGTGGGACTATTCTTTGAATAAGATATCAAAAGTAAAAGAACTCTAAAAGTTTGAATGCTCAAGATGAAAAATTACTTCAAATCTTCCTGTTTTGCCAAGAAACAGTACTAAAAGGAATAAGAAGCATAATAAGGATGTACTTCTCTATTTTTTTTTGTAATAATATACATAGGGTTTTTTTTTCCTTTAAATAAACGAAGTCTGCTTTCCCAAAGCAATGCATAGAAATTTCAAGATTAGAAAAGTTCAGATTTTGCTGTGGATTTTATTTTTCTAGTGTTTTTTAAATTAGTGACTTCTGTCAAAAACTGTGGGAACTTTTATGGGTGGGCATAAACAGCTACTCAGGGCAAATCAGAGTACGTGGAATGATGCACCAAAAAGATGGAAACTCATGAAATGACTGAAAATACTGGTTTTGGGTGGATGTTTTAGGACAGAAGTGAGCCTTGCTTTCTGTTTTCTTTTTTAGGTCAACAGTGACGGAAGACTTTCATCTCTACCTTTAAATATGACTTAAATCAGGAAGAAATACAGTTTCTTCTCTTTGTACTATGTTTTTATGGTGTACCCTGGTGTAGTGTGTTTCTGTGAGACTTGAAGAGTGTGTGTCTTAACAGAATGGGATGATGGTTAATGCAGTGATTCCTCCAAGGACATCAAGCCTTCCAGCTGCTGTTTGATTCTGATGGTCTTACTGGTTGTCATTTGGTGGATATTAGTTGATTATTGCCCAGCAATTGGCTAACATGTTTGTAGAAGTTTCATGGAAGGATCAGGGGACTCGAAGAGCAGAGCAAGTTAACTTCTTTTGGCATAACACCAATAATGTAGCACTTTAACAAAGAAAATATGTTTCTAGGTATAAGCATGGTGATTCTGTTGAGTGTCTCAGACTTCTTAAGTAAAAACTTGATGATGGCCACCTGAGAAGCAACTTCTAAGAAAAACAAAAGGGTGGAGTTCTATGTGAAAAATGCATGTGCCTCAGCTAAATGAATAACTTCTGTCTCTCTGGGTCAATCTGACAGTCCTTTGCACAATAATGATGTAAACTTCATTGCAATGAATTTATATGTGTGTTCTAGATGTTACTGTATTACTGGAGCAAGGAGATGGGTACTTTTTTCTTTTTCTAAACACTGACCTCAATAGGATTTATTGCAGAGACTGAGGGAAACACTGTTGTTGTCAACCTGCTTTGTGAATGCCACTGGAGAGAAGGTTCAGAGTTTCCCAAGTGATTCACAGATGTCTTATGGCTGGACGTTACTGTGGGGACCTCAGAGTCATTTAATTTCTCCCTTGGAGAGTGCTATCCGTTCTTGTGTTCCAGCAGCCACTGAAACTCCTTCCCCTTGCTCCTCTGTCTGGCGTAAACTTAGAGATGTGAATTGCTTGTGCTTTTCCCTCCCTGTAATATTCCTTGGATCTTATTTTAATGTTATTTTAGTGTTGTTTTCTCTTATTTTAATTACTTAAATTTTTAAGCTTTTCTCCCTGTTTCCTGCCATTTTTTTCCCATAAATAAAGCGTGTTCTTCCATTTCATAGCTGCGCACTTGTAAGCTCCAAAAATATCTGTACAGATGCACTGGAGCATAAGATGAGACTATGTAATTTCAAATTTAAACATTGTTTTAAACCTGGAAATTGTAGAAAGATTAAAAACTAACAAACAAAAAACCACAACAAAAACAACTACCCTTATGATTTTTCATGTCACACATTCTTGTTTTTTCTTTAGCTTCCACTGCTATCACATGCTTTACAAGAGGACTTGATCTTAGAAAGGAGACGGAAGATGTTCTTTGCCCAGCAAACTGTCCTCTCTGGCAATTTTATGTCTTTGGGGATGGAGTTTATGCCTCTCTTTCCAGTGTCTGTGGAGCTGCCATACACAGGTAAGTCAGATGATTGCTAATCAATGTGTTAAGCAAGGTTATATAGTCTTATCATGCTTTTAAATTTTAACCTTTTGATGCCATCATAATAAAGATATTTCTTGAGTTTGGGACACAGACTAACTCAATGAGAATGTTATTAGGAGAAGAGATAGCAACGGAGAAAAGAACTTGCTAACCAGCCAGCCATTACCTGAGTTGTGTTAGGTGTTTCTGAAAACAGCTTTCTTGGTGTTCTCTCAAAGGGCAGAGTAGCAGACTTATGCTGGAAGGGAACGTAGGTGTCACTGCTAGACACAGAAGGATACAGCCAGTGTAAATGGTAACTAATTGGAGAATGAAAGCAGACCTACTTCCTTACTCGCTTTTACAGGATTTTCCTGAAATTGGTTTAAGCTCCTAAGCAAAAACACCCACCCATGATTTGGGTGACTGGTCCATAAAGACTATTACTCTTAATCAGTGTTATGGGGTCTTGTCACAGTATTTCTTTTCTGACAGTTGTTTGAACAGTGTTAGTCTACTGACTGGTCTAATTAAGAAATAATTACCTAGCTTAATTCATTCCTGTATCAAATAAGAAACTAAAGACTAAAAAATATCCAGATAACCCATGTTAAGTAGATGTCATTAGAACAGCAATAACCATTCCACAGGGGAGGAAAATCAGTTGGCAGAAATCTTATTGAGGTAATCTGATTTCTTTTTTTTTTTTTTAGGAAAGACAAACATTTAATTACTAATTACTCACTTGCAAGGTAAATAGGAAATGTTAAGCAAAACCAGCTGGAGACAGTGAGATGCATATTTCAGATGCCTGTGGAAGCCAGACTGATTCCTGACTGTCAGTTTACAGGGAGTTTCAGACTTTGATTTTGATACTTTGAGAAACCTTGTGATTATAAAAGGAGGATTCTTAGCTTCATCTATTAACTGGCTGTACAACATGATACTTGTTCACTTAAGACCTTCTCACAACATGCTTACTACCACAAAGTAGACTTGAAACTCTGTAAGGTGGTATGGCTCTTAAGATAGGACTGGCGTTTCAGCAACAGAAATTTGCATTAGACATGAAGAAAAGTCTATCAAGAACAGTGCAGTTTCCAGCAGCAGATAGACATCCAGCTGTCTAGAATAGCTAGGTAATTATAATTGATCCTATTTCTAAGTAAAAGACTACAGACTAGATCACCCTGCCCAAATTTTTCCTAATTTCTGAAAATTCTATAATTAAATATTATGAATCCATTTAAAAGTAAGACTTCCTCATGCATACAATCTAAATTACTTGGGTTTCAAGAAGTACTCTTGACACAAATCATTATATTGAGGTATAATACTGTATTACGGAGAACTTTTTAATGTCCTGTTCCTACGAAGGAGATTTCATTAGCATTTGTGGATTACAACGTAAGTTATCCAGGATTCCTTCAAGCATCACTGACCTTCTTAAAACTAGTTTTACTTAGCTTTTAGGTACATTCATGTTAACATATACATACACTACAGTTGAAACGAGAAATCATACCACCTTATTATATTTGTATATCCCAGATAAGACTACTGCTGCCCTTGCAGAAAGGTTGAAGCTATTCCTAAAAGCTTAACTAAAACAAAAGAAAGGGAGAAATGCTTTCTATGTTTTCTTATTCCCAAGCAAGAGAAGCTTTTTCAGAATATACTGATGTGTTGCTGAACTCTGCCATCAGAGTAGTTTTTTTTAAAAAGCACCCTAAAATTTTACAGAGAAATAAATTACTAAAGATAAAGGAGGAAAATAAAAGGGATATTGAGTTAACATGCATTGCTTGATAGTTTAAATGTCATAAAATATGTACTAAGCATTTTAAATAATATTTAGGGGGCCCTCGTTACTATCCAGAAACTTATTTAAAATCAAAATGTCAATTAAAATCCTGTAACTTTTAACAAGACTTCCAAAATTCAGGGTATTTTTACAGTGTTTAACTCCAAAGTAAACTAAAACTAACTTTTTTTACATTTTTAAATTTAAGGAGTGGTTTTGAATAGAAATTCTGTCTGGAATTTCTCAAGTGCTGTGAAGGAGACTAAGAGCTAAGGTACTATGGGGCAGCTAGAAAGAACTTGGGAGGTATTGTGGGGATCTGTGTGTATTTGTTTTTAAAGTTTAAGAGTTAGTTTCAAAGATAACTATATGTCTCTGTATTTTGTTGTTAGAACAGACCTCCTTTTGATCCTTCTGTGGAAAGAATGAATGCCTTCATTCAGTGTGCTTTAAGTGTCTTCATGAGTGTTTAAAAAGAAAAAAGTTAAATTTCGGTTTTTCACTTTTCCTAGTTTATCTATATAGAAAGAGTTTATGACAGTATCTGGATCAAATGTCTTCTGTTTGTTTTTTGGGTTTTGTTTTGGTTTTTTTTTTAAAAAGCTTGTACAGGAAAACTGAAATTTCTTCCTGTTGTATTTTTTAAGACAATGCTTGTATTTAGTGATGTAGCCATTTATTTTTAACACTGTTTTCTTAAGTACAGACATCTTTACTTAAAGAGAAAAAAGCTTTTCCTATAAAGATCTTTTTCCAAAGGCACTTAAGACTTGAGTGTTTTGAAATGTTGCGAAAGTTCCAAACCACTTCAACTAGCCAGTGATCTTAAACCTTCAGTGCCAGTGGCAACTGTTTGATGGTTAGAGAAGTCCCACCAAGAAAGCTGGTGGGGCTCGGTTCTCCTGCAGCTGGGAGCAAGCGCTGTACCAGCTGCAGGACAACAGGAAGCCCCATGGGGCTACGCTGCAAGACCTGTTTTACTCCAGATTGTACCTCAGCTAAATCTTGTATTTATTTAAATATTCAGGAGTTAGTAAAAGTAGAATATTAAGTAGTAGAAACACTGAAAATACTGAAAAGTGGAATACTGAAATACTAGAATACTGAAAATGCTGAAAAATGTTCACATGATCTAGACTTTTAAATATAATTTTTAGTTCAACACCAGGAAAATCAACACATTTATAAAAGGAGGTACAAGAAATGGAAGAAGCAAATTTCTTTTCAAGATTTGTGTAGTCTTCCCCTAGGAGAATATAGAACAGACATTTATACACCATTTTGGTCCTCACTGAAGCCTGTACCTTTTAAACTGTGTGTATTATCATTCTCGAGCCCAGAAGCATAGGAGCATGGAAAAATATGAATTTTCCCATAGTTGATGTCAATCTGAATTATACTTCTTGTGAAATGTACACCTCTGTTTGCAAAATTTGCATCCAACAACCTGTCTCCACAGACACTGCAAGAGCAAAGAGGGCCCTAATAGCAATGAAGGGATTAAAATACACCCACCATTCTAATCTGTCTCTTCCAGTAAATATGTACATTAACAATGTTCCAAGTTTTCTAAATATGATAACTGTAGTACAGCAATTTGAAAAAGCAGACTATAGGTGAAAAAGCTTCTATTTAGGAGACCGCCTTTAAGTCGGGGGCTTAGTTCTGCCAGCCTTTCATACTCGGAACAGAATTTGTTATAAGAGAATGTTTTGTTGGTTTTACTGCAACTATTAGCAGTCATACATACTGGTTCTGGTAAAAAATGGATTGATGGAGGAGAGAGGATAACTGTTTAGTTCTCAGCTAATTTCAGTGTAGGCTACAAAATCCAACAATAACAGACAAAAAAAAATTGCTCCTTCTGGCTCTGTGTTGCAATGGCTAAGTGCTATATTGGTGTCAAAGTAACTGCAAAAACATATTGCTAATAGCTAATCCCCATAATTTGCTGTTATCATGATGTAACTAGATACCTGCTTTGACAATTTCAGAAGTTGCTTTCAAATAACTGAAACAATCACATTTAGTTTATGACTGGGTATGCCCTACATCACACTGCACAGTGAGTGCGATAGAGCTCTCTGCTTGAAGAGCTGTGGGGTACCAGCCCTGTGCTCCCCACTGCTGTTGTTACCTTAGAGAAAACACACTCAGACAACTAGCCAGTGTTTCAAGAAGCATCAGTCTTGGGAGCAGTGCTTATAGGTTGGTTGTTTTGTTTTTTTTTTTTTCCCCAACTGAAATTGGTTGTGTGAGCATGGGTCAGTTCCCCCTCTGCGTACCCTCCAGTTTGTGTGCCAGGTCCAAATTGAGGTGATGCCTTAATTCTGTATAAACCAAATAATGTTTATTCCTATGAGTAGTGCCATTACTGTGAGGCAATTATTAATGCAATATAATACTATATACTGCACGTAAAGAATTTAGCAGAATTCAACTATGAATAATTCTGTATACTAAAGATGAATAAGCTTTCTGCCTGATTTAGTTTGTTATACTTGGCTTTTTCTCTCCTTATTTTATGTGTAATTACTCTCAGGGAACAGAATATTTATTTAATATTGTTCTTTTTCTGGGCAGAAGAATAAAAGACTTATTTATCGGGGGAAGAATGGAGAACCTCCTACCAGGCTGACGCTATGCAGGCATGAAGAACTGAGTTAAATCTACCACTGAGTGATTAATTGGATTAATAATCAGAAGGTCAAATGAAGGACTAGGTTCTCAGCTTGTGCAGTTCTGTTTTAGTGCCAATTCCATTAAATGGAGACCTAGCCCAATGTGGTAGTTTTAAAATGCTAAATAGGCATGTAAATTTTTTCATAACTTTCCTAACTAGTCACAGGGTGGAACTATTTAGAATTAAACATGGGAGTCCAAGAACTCAAGTGTAATAAAAGTATATCATGGTATTACCAAGCTGGCCACAAAGTGACCACAAACATGAATGGCCCCTGAGCTGCCCTAGTGTTTGCTAGAGGATTATTGACAGACTGTCTGGCCAGAAGGATTTCTCAGCAGCTGTAGATCCCCTGGGAAACTTTGGTATTGTGCCTCCTGCTGCTGCTGAACCTTCTTTCCTCCCAAAAGCAATAGGGGTGCAGAGGAGACAGAAAGAACACAACCTAGGGAGCCAGAGGGTGCTGGTGTGAAACCCTGGGCAGCGCAGTATTGGTGGTTGAGGGCAATTGGGCAGCAGTAGGAGACTGCAGTTCGGAGAAGGGGAGGATGCTCCTTGGAGCAATGGAGAAAGGCAGGTGATATGGAAGGAGTTTGATGCTGCTGCTGAGGGTAGGAAGGAAAGATGGGAATTCAGGTAATTCAGCTGTCTTGTCTTAACTCCCTGAGGATAACTGTTTTTATCTAAGGACCTGATAGTGAATGCCAGCTGCTATTAGAGCCAGCACTCTGTTAGCAATGGGAATGAGAACTTTTAGGTCAAAATTAAGCCTTGTGCAGGGTGGCGGGCCTTTATCTTTCTTCCTTCTGCTGAAAAAGCAGATAGCTTACCTATAGACATCCAGGATGAGCATAATGATTAGTATAAAAACATACCATGTAAGTTCCAGATCTCAATCAGCTAATATGTATTTCTAAGTCAGCTCAATATGTACTTTTTTTAACAGCTCAGTTGCAGTGCTGCTGCCCTTAGGCTAGGGAACTTTCCTTGGCATAGAACATTTAGTATATGTTTAAATCTATTTCTCTTAACTCTAATGCTGTTATACAAGGGGGAAAACCAATCTTTGCCTATTTCACTGACAATGTTTTGTTATCTCTAGACAATTTTATCTAACTGATCCTTACCTTACACTTAGCACTAAGCCCATTTAAGGGAATATCCATGTGGCTTCATCTCCAACATTTTTAACCAAGTCAAGAGCTTAGAAACATGCTGCAAAAAGTGCTCCCTCCATCAGCCAAATCTGTCACTTGCCTTACAAATTCTAAGAAACAATGGAAAGCGTGCCCTGAGGAAAAAGATTTTCACCAGGTGAAAATCTTGTTTCTTCTTTCTTTTAACAGAAGATCGTATGTCAACTTTCTGCTGCTATGCCTAAGATAACTGACTGCAGTTACCTCTACAAGGGTCATCTCCCATGGCTGGAAGAGTCTCTTTGTGGTCTAGGCATCAGTTGCCCAAGCATCCTAGGCAGGATCCTTGAAAACCACATTCAAAATTCAGCAAAGGCAAACCAGCCCTGTGTTTCTTTTACTGAGAGTGCGGATAAACAGTTCTTACATTTAACTTTGAGGAGGTGCATGAGGCTCTAAAAAGCTTTAATCCTATCTGCTGATTTACCTCAATTCAGGTTTTAAAGTGTGGCTTAGATTAAGCTCCAATATTTTTTTTAAGACCTTCCCCTGTCTTCTGCTGCCCTTGGCCAGTATACTTCCTTCCATGAGCTATTGTGCAGTGAGGTACTGGATTGCTTCCTCATGTATCTGCTTTTTTGTTTAAATTGTGTGCACTTTAGAGTGAAAAATACCATTTAGGTATAAATGATGGTTTGTTATCAAAAGTGAAGCTAGGCAAGAGAACAGACTGACAGCTTTTATATGAAAGTTGCTGTCAAGCATCGCTGGCAGTAGCATGAAACACAGTGAGTAAAGAAGTGAAAGCTGTTCCTGGAAAACTTACAGAGTTCCAGTTTAATCAAAACAGCCAAAGAACAGTGGTGAAAAGCAAAGCAGATTGTAATGACATAAATCATTCTGAGGAAATGCAAAGGCACTTCTTCACTCTTTAAATACCACTGCAGACCTCTACAGGATGAATTTCATTTTTAAAGTAAATACGTAATTGATTGCAGAAAGGAATTTGCCAATCTGATTCAGAATACAAGGGCAGACTGAAAATATGGTTTATTCCACTTCAGCATGTATGAGCATGCACTCTGATAACCTTGCTGGAAGAAACCTCCCAAGTGAAAACTGATGCAATTGTAAAGATGACTTAAACAGCTGTTAATTTACCTACAGAACAAGAGGGCAAGGAAAGAGGAATAACTAATCTAAGATATAGTTCATATTTTATTCACATCTAATATCTGCCCCCATGTGCATTATAAATAGCAAGCTGTTATGTGGAAATAGTGTATTTTCAGAAGGCAGTCTAGATTTATGACCTGTGATGAAATACAGAATCACATGTTTTCAATAAATAGATAAGAAGCAAATAAATTACTCTGGTTGCAGTGGAAAACTTCCAAATTTGATGGAGAGTATCTGGGGGAGAGGGGGAAATCTAGAATGATTACATGGCAATCAAAATGAAAAGACCAATAGACAAAATGGAACCATATTGACAAAAGTGGTCACACTGTGACTAAAATAAGCTGAAATCGTTGCTTCCAGAAATAATTCTTAGGCTGAGCTTTCAGTATGAATGCATTACTGAGTTCTATTCAGTGCTCAAAGTTACAAGTGCAAAACAAAGGAAGGGGGAAGAGATGCTCAGCTCTTCTTGGGAGCTAACTTGGGCATGGATCAGTTATGCTTATGCAAGCCCAAAGTAGCTTATCTAAAATTGCAAGTAGAAACTTAAACTAGGAACTGTTCCACTTAAACACAATATATTCTATTTCTGACACATTTTCTTATCCATTAAGATACTATGGAAGGCTTGAATGCCAAAGAGAACCAGGAACTGGAAAAGAAAATGATGCTTTAATTAGACTGAAATATTCTACATACAGTAATGTGTTATTTTTCCCAAAGATAATTTTGCCTTACTGAATTCAGTGTTCCAAGCTACAAGAATTAAATATATATAATCACAGTTCAATTTAGAAATGCAAATCATGTCTATGAATGAGGAATACATTTTAACAGCAGTAATAAGGACATTTGTGTGGAAGCTGCCTTTGCCACAGATACCCAAAGCTCATATTACCAGAAATATATGCAAGATTTTCTAAACTCCAGCCTTGACTATTCTACTTTCATATTGTTTTAAATCAGATTAGGCTGTGATCTCTTTTCAAGCAGGAAGGCAAACAGATAAGGAAAATAAACATGAAGGTGCACATTGCTGTGTTTAAATAGTCTGGGAATGGTTGGTTGTCTCCCACAGTGTTGTACCTGCCCAAGTACTACAAAGCGTTAAGCTTTTACTCCCTCTTAGAGAAGCTCAACATTGAATTTTGGCCTCTAAAAACTAATAACTGTTATTTCAGTAGCATATAAAAAGGGATCTGAACAGTTCTGATGCTTCTTATTGTCACTTGAGGTTTCCAAATACAACCAACCACAACAGCCTCTCTTCCTGCAAAAACAGTGAAGTCCTCTCTGGGCTGCTTTTAACTCTGAAGTTTCCTAAATGTGTAAATCTGTTGTCCTCCTGGGTATTCACACGATCCTCAGCCCATAAGCACCAGCAAGATTTTCAAACTAGCTATTCCTTCATTTGTCTCTGTCAGTCTCAAAGTCTGATTTGTTGGATCCTGAAATGAACCTCAACAAGGGAAAAATAACAGTGGCCTTCTCTAAAAACTAGACCATGACCTCTAAAAACTTGTCTAGGGTCTGGGTGGTTTAGGTTTGACTCTCTTAGTTTTGGAAAACTTTCTCCACAGATTTTGTTACAAGTTTTCTTGTGGCTTCTGTTTCTGAACTGACCCTTCTTGTAAAACGTTAAGGAGTGTAACAGTCTTATATACTGAGTATGACTTTACAAGATATTTTAATCAATAAGCTTCATGGTATTTGTTCTAATTTTTTTTTAATTGATCCATCATATTAAGGATGCACTGCAGTATGCTTAAACTAATGAACATAGGTATGACTCATTAACTATTACCTACGTATTCCAAATTCTGTCAGTGAAAATTGCAGAGTTGCATTGCATCTACTGTAGATGTACTATTTCCAAGTCTAGACTGAAAAAACCCAGAGTCTTACATGGACTCAGTTATTAACTTGCATTTAAATATTTTACTCATTTCAGATTTCACATTTCACATTTAATGTTTACTACAGATGAGTAAGAAGATTAAGATGGATTAGACTCTGTTCTTATAATTATCAGTAATCTGATGGCTGCTATCAGTAATATCTATCATTTCTGACTTCAGCCTATAGTTGCATAACAAGATATCCTACACACCCATTAGTACTATAAAGAGCAATTCTTCTTCCTGGTTTTCTTAGCTTTGGTCATTCTGTAGTTAAATTTACCGAATTTTGTTTTGGTTGCAAATATTCATGGGCATTCAAATATGTTTTGCTGGAGCTCTTTCCTTTAGGGACTGATACATCCTTGAAACAACTCTCTTGTGCATCAGTCTGACCACTGCCAGAATTTTAGAATTTCCTGACTTTTTTTTTCTAAGTTTGTGCGGTGCTTAGCAGAATAGTTTCTTTTAAAACTCTATTCAGCAATTTACAGCTTGTTTTAGCCTGAACACACCTGCTGTCTATAGGGCACCTTTTTCCGGAGGCTAGTGTCCAGTATACTAATGATGGTGTAACTGCGTTGGTTTTTCTTGTGATTAAAATATCTGATTTGCAACAACTCTCTTCATATCTCAGGGGGGTGATCACCAATGCAGGAGGAGCTGTGCGGGTACAGACTCTCCCAGGACAGGAAAGCTACCCTGCTGTAAATGCCAATGGGATCCAGTCTCAGGTGCTGACTAGATGGGCTTCGTCTTTCTCAGTGACTCGTAGGTGGATCACACTTACTATTTTGCAAACTATATTTGAAATATTAACAGAACTCTAGAAAACTTATTCAATGCTACTGTATGCGTAAACAAATGTGATTGCTGTCTGAAGTGTAGTAACAACAGTTTTCACATTTAACTCATTATTTTATATTAATTTTTCCATATTTTCCTTAAAATACTATTCCAGCTAGCCTGTAGCAGAAGCTGACACGTAAAAATTACACTGTAATTACTCATCAGCTGCTATTGTTTCAAATGCAGAAGGTCAAAGGAGAAGTTTATTACTTGTAAAACAAGGCGTGCGATACTGGATTGCACAAAAGATCTGACTAGGCCCACATCCAAGAGTAGCTAATGACAGATGATGGAGAAACATTATTGGAAATACAGCACTCTTCAAGCACTTGTAATTTCATCTAAATACACTGAAATATAGTAAATTTATTCTTCTGATATTTTAACAGGTATCAAGAACACAGCGCTTGAAGCAGTTGGGCGATCAGTATCAACAGCACGTCCTTCTACAGGTATGAGGTCTCTGCAAGAAGGGAAGCCTCCCGTGACAAGATGTGTTACAGTGCCTGAATACTTGACTAAAATGCTGTGTTTCATAGGGATTGGTTATGTAGGAAAAGAATATATACAATATCTAGTTTAGCAGTAAATCTTTCATCAGCAAAAAGAGGAATCATTTGTAATCGAGAAGATTGATTCTGACCTCAGCAGTGTTCATGTAAATTAAGAAAATTTTGAATGAATTTAGAAAAGTAATACGAATAACAGAAAGGAAGGAAAGAGTTCGTGAGCTCATGTAATATTCATTCCTGTTAAGCGACAGACAAGACAGACAGTGCATTCCTTCTTACAGAACTACTCAACAGCTGAGTGCTGTCAGGATTTACATAGCAGAAACGTAGATGTTATATGAATTTCTCCACAGAAAATGCTGCCAGTAAAAGGCGAGATCAGTTTTCATGAAGGTTAGCAGTATATAAATACTGGCATTGGATGTTTGTGAACAGACAATTTGCTTTACAGCTCAAGTCATGGTTTGCTTCCAAACGTTAATACTGCACGCAGTACAGCAGGATCGCTGACCCCGAAATGGTAGCACTTGGGCTGAAGAGCTACAGCACCCCTCCCAGCTTTCTACAGTTCAGTAAACAGCAAAGCAGGCCTAGAAAGGAAGGTTAAACTGTTTCATTTGAAAAAGAATATTCTCTAAGGAGCAAAGCAGTAGTTGGCACAAGTAATTAAACCAATTGACAGTTCTTACTGCTGGTAGGTTACAATGTAATTCTTGGAGTCTGAGTTTTTTCTGGTTCACTCTTGTTTTTAAATTACCCATACTGTTTCCTTCACTGAAGGTAAAAGACCTAAGAAGCCGCTTGATAAAAAGGCTGGAAACAAAGGTAGGAACCCACAGATTTAACTTTTGCAAAGCAAAATCCTAACGTTAATTTGGTGTTAAGTAAGTAATTATTTTGGATGTTCACAGACTGTAAAGCTGATATTGCATTTCTCATGGATGGAAGCTACAACATAGGCCAACGTAGATTTAATTTGCAGAAAAACTTTGTTGGAAAAGTAGCTGTGATGTTGGGAATTGGAACAGAAGGACCTCACGTTGGAGTTGTACAAGCCAGGTAAGAACAGATCTATACAAAATATAACTAAGCGATAAGAGAAATCAATTAATATATCACTCCCTATTTTGCAGAACAGTGGTCACTCAATAATGGCAGATGAATAGCAAGAGAGAGCAAACTCTTTCCAGCTGTAGTACTGTTTGCTCTGTGCTACACTGAGATGTCCATGTGAAAAAATTGATCATCTTTCTGCCTCTGTGATATTTGATATTTGGATAGAGAGAGCAGCCCCTCTGGCACCAACAGTTTTGTAGCTCATCTTAGTAAAACAGCAGAAAGCACTCTGCAAAGGAGAGATGGCTCTTCAAAAATTGTAGAGAAAGAATTTCCACAAATGGCTATGTACATGTACAAAACAAAAACCTGTTCTTGCCAACCCGTAGGTTACTACAGCGGATTTCCAAGTTGTATATGGTCACTTTTTTATTTTAAGACTATTTATACTACTATGTGTATTCACAGCCTGCAAAGCAGTCTGAAAGCCACTGCCACATCCAACATGTTGGTAAAATGTTTTTTGGAGCCACAGCTCAGTTCGCTAGTGTTCAGCAGCAACAATTTTCCAAGGCTTAACCACTTTGGCTATTGCTTCTGGAATAAAGGAAGCACAAAGAAGCCTTGAACTCTCTTATTCTAAGAAGGTTGAAACATTTGTTAGATTAACACGGGGTTTCTCCATCACTTCTTTCATCATTAAAGTCTGTTCCTCTCCCCTTCCTTTAGACAACTGTAGCACAGATGTCTGCATCTTATTTAATGACGTAGGCTTGCTTTGATAGTCACTAGAAAGAATGACTACGTTCCTGACACAAACCATCTGAATCGCTTTGGATGCTTCTTTTTGTGGTGAATTCCTTCCTGAAAAATCTAGTCTGTCCACTGTGGACATCAAAATCTGGGGGAATTGAGCCTTACTCTTGCTGCCTCGGGTTTAAATACTATAATGTGGGCAACAATTCCTGGAGAAACTGAGTAATCGGTTCAGTACTTTGAACATTCAGCTCTTCATTAGAAATTAATCTTACAAGCAATAACCTTAAGAAGTACCACTTTAACAGTTGTTCTGCCATGAGACTCAGCACTGCAGACCAAGTCTGCTTGGCTCAGGGCATTCCAGGGATTCTGATGAAGGATCAGGCCATTTATTCATAGCAGCAGCTCTTTGACCTGCAGGTGTATTTATTTCTACTCTTTGCATGACAAATTTGTTTTCTACTATAAATCAAAAGTTGTATCTGGAAATTTAGTGTAGCTAAAATCTTTCATTTCTTAAATGGAGTTAGTAGCTAACATACCTTAAAATTTCTCAAATTAAATAACTCAAACTGTTTGCATTTCACAGGAATCTTTTAAAAACAAGGTATTTCTCATACAAATGGTGGAAAACTTGCTAATTTTCAATTACACAAATGCATTTAGTTTAACATCTGGCACATTCTGACATTTTTTTGTGCATCTCTTTCAACCTAATGTTTTTAGCTGCTTGATATGCATAAAAATCAATCTTTTCTTAATTTATGCACCCAGCTAAATAATTCCTCTTGATAAAGATTGTGAAAATTATTAAGTGAGGATCATATTTCTGTTTTAGGAATTAAAAATATAAAGAAGAACGTATATTACTAAGAACAGAATGATTCAAAGTGCATTTTAGCTTGCAAATGCCCTAGCGGTATGAAAAGTGAACTGTTTACTTTATTAATCTGTTTTATATTTCCACAGTGAACATCCAAAAATTGAATTCTATCTGAAAAACTTCACTGCTGCAAAAGAAGTTCTGTTTGCGATAAAGGAACTAGGTTTTAGAGGAGGCAATTCTAATACAGGTGAGTTCATGCCTCCCTGTAAAGAGAAATTCTCTTAGTCAGGTTCAGCCTTTTCCACATCTTCCATTTCATTTCCAGAAGTTTAATTAGAGTAGAAGTGCAAATATTACTTCTCCATTTAAACAGTCATCAACTTTTCACTAGTAACAGAGTGATATCTTTAGAACAAATTCATATCTGAAAGGCTTAGCATTTCATTCTTGTTGAGTTGCTAATTAAAGAGTCACAAGAATCTTGGAATGAGTAGTCAGTGTTTGTAAAGAGATACTTGCCAAATGAGGAAACTGAGCGTTCCAAATATGTTGCATTTCACAAGCTAAATATAAGTAGCTCCTCAACTTTCTTCCTCCCAATTCTTTTGGAAGGCACTAATACACCTACTTCCTGGTATGAAACTAGACCTTTGGGCGAAAAAATGTCAGTGGTTTCTTCCTCAGCTTTATCTGTGGGTCGGTTTTTTTTTTGTGGAGGCGGTTTTGGGGTTTTTTGAAGTGGTTTTGTTTGTTATTAACTTATAGGTTGCTCAAGCTTTGTTATTATCAAATAATAATGTGACACTTTTTTGTTTTTACACTGGGTTAGACCTGTAATCATAACCAAAATCCAGCACAATTTCAATAGGAAACTGGTGTATCAAAATGTAATTGCCTTATTTCTTCATATTCTTTTTTTATTCAAAACTAGGGAAAGCTTTGAAGCACACAGCCCAGAAATTCTTCTCTTTAGAAAATGGAGCACGCAAAGGAATTCCCAAGATCATTGTAGTGTTCCTAGATGGCTGGCCCTCAGATGATATAGAAGAAGCCGGCATAGTGGCCAGAGAATTTGGAGTCAATGTGTTCATTGTATCTGTAGCGAAACCCACAACAGAGGAGCTGGGAATGGTACAAGACATTGGTTTTGTTGACAAAGTAAGAGAATATCATTATACGTTTTTCAGTCATGGGAATGACTCTAGAGAATTTATTTCATGCTAAAATGTTAATGAACTAATTCTTTTACATATATATGTGTGTGTATATATATATATAAATTGAAATATTATCTCAAAAACACTAGTGAAGCTAACCTTGCTTCTAAGTGATTTAAAAAGAGTATCATTAGGAAGCCTAAAGAAACACAGAGTTTTTTCCTGCTGAAGGGGGATACACAAAGGTACTGAAGTGCTGTCACTGTTCTCCCTGTTCAGAGTCTTGGCCAAGTTTTAAGTCCTGGACCTTGTGCTTACATGAAGATTCTTAGAGTAGGAGATTCCCCTATTGTAAATACAGTTACATGTGTCAAAGACAATGAAATGCAGATATGATATCTCCTATCCTGAAATGGCAGACAGGGAGGCATATCTTTCTGTACCTGTTCTTAGGAGGATCATTTACTTATTTTCACTACAAAATGGACAGGAAAGATTGAAAAACTCCATCCTAACAAGTTCACATGCAAGCCGTTCATCTTGGATGAAGAGTTGTGGATATTGCTCTGGAATTGAGTAGGAATTCAAACACAGTTCATCTACTCTCACATGAGCTTTCTAGTCAGTAGGTTTCATTTATTTTCCAGTGAGGAAAACATCTCATTTTTCATAGGGAGGTTTTAGATTTCTAATTTCAGCAGAAATGTCATAGCTCTGGGCCTGAACAGGATGTAGCACTACTGCTCTGCTGCATCCAGGTACAAGTCAGCTTGCTGCTGATCCCAGTGGTATTGCAGGCAGGTTCAACTCCTGCATACTCATAGGCACAGAAAGACCTGCCCTTAGGTGACTGAGGCCTGCCCTCCCCTTCTGCATTTTGATCTTAGCCAAATCAGTGATGACCTCGGAGAGCTGATTTTATATTTAACCTCTTTCTCCATTACCTTGCACTTTACAGTCACCCTATGGGAGCCAAGGGAAAAAGAAATGTTACTTTGAATGAGCTGGAGTTATATATCTACCCAGCTGTATGCCAGTGTTTATTACATTTTACAGATTCTAAAAAATAAATTGCTTACCAAGTTTAAAGGGAAAACACAGAAGGCAAATTTTCAGTGGATAAGCAAAAGTACAGAACTTGCAATCCTTTGGATAGTCAGTAGCCATGATTTAGTTCACTTTCCAAAAATACAGTTATAATTTCCAATTGTTACAATTCTTATGAATAAAGTTAAATTACTTCATATTTCAAGAAGTCAGGGGGTAAGGTTGATTAACTATTGGATAAATTAAGCTACATTACATCTTTCACTGACTCAAACTCCAGATGTTTGTCCTCAATTTTTTTTTTAAATAAATAGCAAAACCCTACCCCAACCACCCCTCACCGTCAGGCTACATTTCTAACCTGCCTTTGAAAGAAAATAATGTAGATCTCTGATTATTCTCCAAAGAGCCTTTGTGTCAGTATTCACCTGTTGCCTTCTTGTTTTCAACAGGCTGTCTGTCGGAACAACGGCTTCTTCTCTTACCAAATGCCCACCTGGTTTGGTACTACCAAATACGTGAAACCTCTTGTCCAAAAGCTGTGTTCGCATGAGCAGATGTTGTGTAGCAAGACCTGCTACAACTCTGTCAACATCGGTTTCTTGATAGATGGTTCCAGCAGCGTTGGAGACAGCAACTTCCGCCTTGTGCTTGAATTCATCAGCAACGTTGCCAAGGCTTTTGAGATCTCTGACATTGGCTCCAAGATCGCGACCGTGCAGTTCACCTACGATCAGCGTACCGAGTTCGGCTTCACAGACTACACCACAAAAGAGAAGGTCCTCTCAGCTATCCGGAACATTCGCTACATGAGCGGTGGTACTGCTACTGGTGATGCCATTTCCTTCACAACCCGGAATGTGTTTGGCCCAGTGAAAGATGGTCCTAACAAAAATTTCCTCGTTGTTTTGACTGATGGTCAGTCTTATGATGATGTTAGAGGACCTGCTGCTGCTGCGCAAAAAGCAGGTAAGTGATATATCTTTAAAAGCAGTGGAAGTTGATTCATCCTATTTCTGCTCTATTGTAAATGTTAAGATTTTAAAGTTTGCAAATACAGCCCCAGTGAGCAAATCAAGTATCATATCTGGTTTAAATTCAGCAAAATGTAAGCCCTAAAGAACTGTTTTCCATTAGGATGAAAAAACCCCTACCAGTGCTATGGAGCTGGGTGTGAGTAGACTCACTCATGGCAGCTTAGTGAGAAACATACACCCACTCTGATTTCCCTGAACAGGAAGTTAGAGCCAACTAGCAAAGCTCCAATCAGTGATGCCATCCAATACAGCGTGACTCCTGCTCTCCATCATCTAGGAAGGAAATAAGCAGTTCCGGCCAAAAAGCTTATTGGGCTGATGGTGCTTGAAAGCACTAAGTGTATGTGAAGGATCCAAATTTATTTTCAAAATAATTTTACACAGTGTTATTTGTGTTTCATGACTGACATTGTACCTGCTACATTCATATGTGTCACTACAAAAACAACTAAGACGCTAGTTCTTATGATACCCCATATTTCCTTCAGGATTTTTTCAGGATCCTTCAGGATCTAATTCCTCATATTTAGTGCCAAAATCTAATCATTTTTGACAGGTACTGAAACACGCTTTTCTGATCTAGATTAATTCATGGATGTGGAAATGGCTGTTTTTCTTGTATCCATAGGCAAAATGGTCTGAACTATTTCTTTTTAATATTGTAGGAATAACGGTCTTCTCTGTTGGCGTTGCCTGGGCACCTCTGGATGATCTGAAAGACATGGCTTCTGAACCAAGAGAATCTCATACTTTCTTCACTAGGGAGTTCACAGGGTTGGAGCAGATGATTCCTGATATTATTAGAGGCATCTGTAAAGATTTTTTGGACTCTAAACAATAAAGCAAAAATCTGCTCTTGGATATTACTATGAAACTAAAAATAATGAAATTGAAATGGCCCCTCTGAAGTACAGGTGTTTTATTCTTACATACTCTATCATAATGCAAGGGAAGAAGAAGGGCTACTTTGTGTTTCCATAGTCAGTCGAGGATTCTTGTGAGCTTGTTAGAAGTTGTTCTTAATACTGGAATGCAGAATTTGGCCAACAGCTATCATTTTCAATACGTTTTCAATACGTTTAAAGCTACGCATATTGTGCACTTAAGGCTATCAGATATCAGCACAGGAAACAATGCAGCTCTGACATTTTTGCTGTCACTTGCTAGATGTCTTCTTACAAGTTAAAAATAATAGCATTTTAAATACATGGTACTATCTTCTATAAGCCTTCTGTAGCTTATGAGTCTGTATCTTTTCAAGATAGCACTTCCAGTGCTTCAGTTGCACAACATCCATTATTGCCAGGCAGTTTAAGAAAAGATATGACAGTTTATAGCTAAACAGCATTTTTTTCTAGTTGAGGTTTTGCTATTGTGAAAGATACTGCAATCTGGTTGGCAAAGTTTACATCAAAAGACATTTAACTTTTACCCACAGATTCCTGTGGATCTATATTTGGTTCTTTTGGCACAAATATCTTTTGAAAGGTATTTAAGGAACAGTAGTTCTTTTTGAGGATCTGGATCCCAATATATTAGTGGACACTGCTGCTTCTACACCAGTGAAACCAACACTGATATTCCTAATATATCTGATCACCAGATTTTTCCTGTCAACTGCCTTGTCCTGTCTTGATCTTATGAAGTTGTTATTGGCTAGACAGTTAAAGACAGGAATCTTGGGCAAAGAGATTAAATTAGACCCCACCCTGAGATTTAAATTCAAATCCAAAGGTATCTCAAACCTTGAAACCCAACTGGTTTACATCCGATTACACGGTCAGAAAGGAAGAAAGTCGGCAGACACGTAAGTGGGATTTGATAGCTCACAGAATAACAATTGTCTAATGCTAGTAAAAACATCTTTAAAGAATAGTTTTCTTGAAAAAAGGCTTTAATTTGATTACATACCTAGTAATGAGTTGATATTTTTATACCTACACATGTGTGGTTAAAATGATGCAATATTTCACGGAGTTATTCCAGATTCCTGGAGTGAATATCAGACTTCAAGTATTCTTTAGAAAATAAAGTTTTTTGCAAGTAAAAGATATAGTAGAAAACAAAGCAGCACTTTCCCTGTCAATC
The DNA here is from genome assembly GCF_001431845.1 of Calidris pugnax. Taxonomy (NCBI): domain Eukaryota; kingdom Metazoa; phylum Chordata; class Aves; order Charadriiformes; family Scolopacidae; genus Calidris; species Calidris pugnax. Next base: position 9,761,036 of record NW_015090839.1, on the reverse strand, counting down.
TACGGTTTCCCGTTTTTCACCCCTCCCCTGCTATTGATTGTAAAATTCATAGTAGTTATGGAATGGCACAGAAGGGATTGTATTCATCAGGCTTTTGTTGTGCATTTTTTAGTAATTTATGGCTGGCTATATATTACACTAAACATGAATGGCAAAGAAGTCTTGTATTTTTCTATTAATTGTTATCCTTAATTTTGTTATGTGTTTATAGATAAAAGTATTCAGCTATTGCTGTATAAATTCATATGCAATATCAAGTTGGTGCAAAAGTTTAATTCATTTAGTTTATAAATGTTTTATAGAAATATATATTGCAAGAAAACTGGGACTGCTGCTCTCCGTTTTAATATCCTGGAATATAGAAGTCTTTTATGATGAACCTTGTGTAGTATAGCTTAAGTAAGTTGCATGTGATGCTTTCTAACTGTCTGCAGTATCTTAAATCCCAGTTTGTGTAAGAAAAAAATTCTAAATCATCCTCAAAAAGCAAGGATACTATTTATACAAGTATTTTAATTTGAATGAGTCAGTATCAAAGTTTTAGTTGTTGTTCATAGCAGGTATGATGCTAGTTGAATCTTCTGACTACAAATCTCACGCCAGCTAGTAGAACCACATTTTCCCTCCCACTTTGTTTTTACTATTGCAAAGGAGGAGGTAGCTTTACTCATTCATTCATCACAGGAAAAGGAAATCTGGATCTCCGGGACACTGAAACCTCAGAGCTAAATGTCCAAATACTTTCAGTTCACAGGAATGGTAATGACACATTATTTGCACACTTCAGACAGCCTGATTACATTGAGGTAGGAAGTGGTAGGTACAGAAAGCACTTTTAAATATACAGAATTTATGTGGAAGCAAGCATTTGTGAGCACAATTTTGATCTGGGAAAAAACATTGGAGGGATACAGATAAAAGGATTAAGATGTGGTGAGATGCTGAGCCAGGGTGGGAAGGATACGGACTGTGCTTTAAGTAGAAGGTAAGTTTGGAGGAAGAACAGCATAGTAGAGTGTAGCAGACGTGATCTGAAGTTCTGTTTTGGGTAAGAAGGTAAGTAAAGCCACACAGTACCAGGGTTCAGTTTTATGCTTCAAGTACAAAGCAGTACAAAGAATGTGAACAGAGCTGCGGGTACCATCACTAGTGCAAACTCCGTTTGGGAGCATCGCTGTAGGTATTAGGGCTGTCAATCAAGAATAGGGCCTGCAGGGGATCAGTTCTCTTCTCTAGTGAGACTGATAAACACCGGTATGATGAGAACCGCAGCAGGGGGGCTGGGCTACATGATCTGTAAAAGGTCCCTTCCAACCCAAACCACCATTCATTCTGTGATTATGCCCTATTTCTCTGAAAAGTAAAGTACTCACATGGCTCAGGGGGCCTTGGATTAGCAAACCCACTGCTGATGACATACCACTGCACATAATAAGATTCCTTCAGTTGGAAAAGAGTAGAAGATTCTAAGCTTAGCAGTTTAGGCACTTAAAGCAACTCCCAGAGCTGTTTCTGAATTTTACATTAAATGGACTATTAGCACAGTCCAAAATTCATTCTTCCTAGTGGAGTTCCCAGAGCAGTCTAAATTTACAAAATTTTATCAGTTGTCTGTCCTAAAATAATCAAAATTATTTTTTGTATCATGATAACTTCTAGTATGGGCTGCAACCTACAGCCATGCATTGGTAAGGACAAACACCTGAGCACCGGAGTTGTTCACTGCTAGAAGACCAAGAAAGACACCAAATCTGTCTCTTATACTTCCTGGGTTAATTCTTTAGTCATAGGATATTTTATACCTGAAAGAAGCATCCGACTTTCTCTCCCATTGGCAGTATCCCCTTCTCGGTTCTTAAAGGAAATGTTACAAATGGTTATCATCTCCAGGATGAGATTCCAAGTTGGGGATTACACACACAGAGACGCGTTACACAAATTTTCATGCTCCCTGCATACTACTTCAGCAGAGAGGTGTAAAGATTGTATCTGTACAAAGCAGCTCCCTGCTGAACTTGCAAGTCACTCACTGGGACTTTTTATCCCACGGTGCTGGCATGGCCCCAGGCTCTGCAGAGAATGGCTCCGTACCCAGGCCAGGATCTCGCATTCCAATTCCAAGGCACTTCACATTTTACACCTGACACAAATCTTAGACATTTAGATCCTCTCTGACCATGAATCACCTTGTAGATACATCTTTTGATGGCAACACGCTTTCTAGCTGCACACTTGTCTGACAAGTGCAGTATATAGGAGAAGCAGGTATACAGTCTAGGACTGAAGGTCAGTAAACTGCAGAGAAGTCTTCATACCAGACTTGCAATGTGGTAGCAAAAATCTTTTGTATTACATCCTCAAGCAGAGGAGCACAGGTCTCAAAAGTCAACTTTTATCACTGCTTGTGAAACTATTAATACTGAACCAGCAAGGAATAAGAGAAATCCAAAAGCAGGACCATCCTAATAATCTTAAGACAAAATAATCACTTTAAAACTATTTAGTTTGCCTTTCAAAATCAGTGCCAATAAAGAAGAGTTATGTAGTAACCAGCCAAGAAACATTTGCATCAAAAGCAAACATCTATATGTCTCTACAACTTAAGAAGTAATTTTGAGGTGGGAAGAGAGAGAGAAGAACAGGAGGGGTTTGGCATATATGAAGCAGAATAGTTTCATCAGAACAGTTGTTTCTCTCATTACTTCTATTTGCAATTCACATTAATGTTGTCACATAAATCTTCTACCAAGTATGGCAATACAAACACTGTACAATACAAATATTGTATTTTCTTTCCCCCTGTTCTGAAGGAGAAAAACCGTGACAACTTTTTATGCCTTAGTTTTTAAGCTGTATTTAATAATAGGGCAACTCTCAATATCACTACAAAACTCCACCAAAGTCACTGCTTTTAAATGCAGAGATTCTAGTTTTCTCAGCACTTTCCTTTCTTTCATTAGGCTGAAGGGTTAAGTTAACTCCAGAGAGCATCGAAGCCTCAAAAATCAGAAAATGTCTCTGTTGCATGCAAGGCCTGAGCACACTGTCAAAGAAGATCAGCTTGTAACTTCAACAAACTGCCTGGAAACTGGAGGCTTAGATCCCCAGCCTAATAAAATCAATCAAGAAAAAAAAAATCTTACTGACTGGCTTTGGTTTGGTCCTGGGACAGTAAACATCAAGGGGTTTCCTGAGAAGCTGAAGCAGAATGTGTTCGAATAGCTTCTGATCAACCGCTATCCAAATATAGACACCAAATATATGGAAACTTCCACTGAACAGTTTATAATTTAAGTATGAGTAACGTTCCAGTTATACTTGTCTGTCAACTGGAGCGTGCATTCTTTTACCCGCTTTGGCTTCAACAGGAATTTTGCCTCTGGCTTCAGCTGAAGGAACAACAGGTCCTGAAAATTTGCAGTCTATCATACAGTCCAAGGGCTTAATCTCTGTTTTGAAGCACACTGCCCACTTAAATTTAATCTCATTAGGGTCAAAATTTCCTTTCCTTTCAAGCAATCAAGTTTGGTTAGTGAAGTATCCTTGATCACAAGCCACTTACATTACCTGAAGGGTATTTATTATTACTCTAAAATTTATTTACATTCATCTGTGTCTACATACAAACGGATACTGTGTCCTTACTATTTCATGTCCCATCACGGGAGCAGTCTGCAAATGCTAGCAGGGTCAGCTGAACTCCAGACACTCCTGGATAATGAAGGGACAAGCACTGCTTGGGCCAGTTGGTGTGGTACAGCCTGGAAGAGCAGGTAGCATCGCTTCCTGGCTGCCAAAAGCCAAACTTCACCCTGAGGGCACTCTCTTGGAAGCCAGGTGCTGCCAATTTGAATATACCCTCAGCCTCAGGGTAAAACTGAGCCCACAGCTGAACTTCATACTGGACCAGTTCCTAAGACACCAGCAAGGGAACCCTGCACAGCTGTTTTGGTAGCAAATGCTAATTACACTTTTCCAACCTTTCCTGAGGTCAGACAAGGCCTTTACTACTTAACAGCAATCAGAGTATGGTAGAATGTAAACAAAGGGATAAGAACTATTTTTCTGCCCTGGTGTATGTGATCAGATGACAAATATGATAAACAATTCTCTGCCAAAGAACACAAGTTAGAGACAACAACAAGTCAAAAGACTGAGAAAAGACTGGCAAGGTTTAAGAAAATAACTTGAATTGAATGGAAAAACAAAAATGGCTTACTAACTTAGCACTGTGTTTAAATTTTTGATAAGTTTCAAATCAAGCTAACTATACCATTAAAATAATCTTTTAAAAACAAAACCAAATTCACAGTTATGGAATTTCCAGAGTTCTTTGACACTTACTCTTGGGTATTTTAATACTATACTACTTGCTCAGAAAAGGAAGATAGGGAGACAACAGCTTTCTCCCATCTAAATATTCTAAACTAAGTGGGGTACACAACTTTGTCCCGTTGAACTAATTCTGGTGAGGACTAGGAGCCAGTTCATAAAGAGAACAGAACCGTCTGGCTCAGCATGCTGGAGCAAATACATCAACAAGGGCTTTACTCCCCAATCGTCTGATTTGTTCAAATCTGAACAGAAACTAGAGTAACACGCACAATTAAGAGACCATGATCAGTTGCCTCTGTAAACCCAAACAACTGCCAAAAAAAAAAAAAGTTTCTGACAGAATGTAATAAATATATGCACCCTAGAAACTGTCAGGTGTTAGATCACTTAGAGTGGGGAAAATACTTCCAGCCCCTAAGAATTTCTTCTGTACAGCGACTGTTAGCTAAATCACCTTAACAGAAAACTACACTTATTAAGACTGGCAGAATCAGTCACCTGGATTATCAAAGAAAAAAAGAGTCAAAGCACTAATTTATGAAGCAAAAAATACAGCTTCTGTTTTGTTAACAACTACCCTAGTAATGAAGTGGTATTGAAAAGCATTTTAAAACATTTACTGTCATTAAGACGCACTGGTATTTTTAAGTAACACAGAAAATCTTTAGGTAAGGCAATCCAGGGGAAACCTCTGGCAACTGACCAGCCCACGAAAGGCACCGGGCATGAAACAGGGAGCCATGACACAGACTTTAACACACTGCCACCGCGTGCGGAGTCTCTGCAGGACCTCACAGGACCCTCCTGCCACCAGCATTCATGGCCACCAACTGCTGCTTCTGCCAGGGACCGGGTCTTTCTCAGCAGCTGAGCTGTGGCCGTCCCCAGGGCAGGAGGCAGCAGCACAGGCCCCACAGCTGCCTGGGGGTCTCCCTGCCCGTGGAAACAGGGTGTTTTCCCAAGAGAGCAGAAGGGTTTGGGGTTATTTTGCTTCCAACCATTGATATTTCAGGGAAGGAAAACGTTACTTCCCCATGAAGTAGGAGCTCTTCATTCGTACTGACTTATAAGTCTGACAACAGCTTGGATACAAGATGCCCCTAACGAAATGAGAAGCTTTTTCCTCAGAAAAGCTTTTTCTTTGGAAACCCCCCCCCCCCCCATATTAAAAGACAACTCAACAAGAAATCCACCCATTTCACAGTACAAAAGAGCAACTGGAGAGGAAAGACACCTGAAGCAGTAAGAAAAAAAATCTGTTCAAAAAAAGCCAACCAGGCCAGTCACTAGAAAGTCACCAATAGCGTATGACCCCCTTGGCCAGGCCTCCTTTCATGAGGGAAGAACGTGCCCCCTTGGCCAGCTGCCATTAATGAGCAAACACCTGGCAGCTCTCTTGGCTCCGTCTGAGGAGGCCCTGGTGGTCGGTCGCTCCCCCTGCCCAGCCCCCAGACTCACCGGGATGGCTCCACGCTGGCAGCCAGAGGAGAAACAATGGGTCCCAACAGTCAGTCAGCAAATCAAGCTGCAGATGGAAGCAAGGGAGAAGCCTCAGGAAATACCTCGCGGGTATGCGACCAACAGTGGACAAGGTGAGCAGCTCTCCCCCTCGGTGGCCACCAAAATGGCTGCAGGTGTCTCTGGCCCTGCCCACTCACCACGCCCAGCACCAGCCGTTAGGGCTCCTCCAGGTGGCCCCCCCAGGTGAGCTCCACCCCACAAGCCTCTCTCCACCGAGCTCATGGAGTCATCTGCCCAAGAGCTCAAATGGATGTACACTTTGTAGATCACACATAGATTCACCACCTAAAAATTCATACAAGCTACTCTTTCCTCCCACAGGTTTCTCAAAAGCCTCTGGCACTTTCCAGAAACTTCCAGAGTCGAGAGACAAAAGCAGAGGGGAGAAAGAAGTTAGCGAGTCAGCTAGCACTAATGAGCGCTTAAGACTGAATAGCACTAATAATCTTCATATTATTACCATCAAAAATGTTCAGCTGCAAATAGTTCCTCTTCAACACATGTTGAAAACTGCGTAAAAAAAAAATTGGTTGCAAAGCCAATCCTATTTTTTGTCAGAAAGGAACCTGAGGATAGAGGTGCAAATCATTCTCTTATGGCGGAATTCTCCCTTCAGGTTAAAGGGTCTCCAATACATCCAAGTCAAAGACAACCCAAAAGCAAATAGTCCTTGATCACCAAGTGAAATGATTTATTCTAAGGTATCCAGTACTCTCTGGAGTAGAATAGAGTGTTTCACCTTAAGAGGTTATAAATCTCACACCCTGTATCTTTTGTGATAGAAATGAACAATTCTACAAGTCACAGAATAATTAAGCTTGCGTTATCTTTATTTGAAAGACCATCACTTTTCAAAGGATTAATGCCATTTGTAAAGAAGGGGGCAATATCAATATTTTTAAACTTTGCTAAAACAGATACAGCTCCCAATAATACTCACTTTAAAAAAGGCGACCTTTAACCCACACGGCTAGTACAAGATCACTATTGAATTCCTACCTTTAGTCTCAGTTTTACAAATTTATGTATAAATTCACAGCACTAATCCTTTAGTTTAGAAAGTTTTTAATTCTGTAATGTTTTGTCACTTGAAATATTTATTTTTAAAAATCTATTAATATAAGCCATTTAGTTTGCATAGGACTCAAAGATGTGTATTCTCCAGGTATCAAAAAAGCAGGTATTACATAAGGTACTTAAACCTTCTTTCACACTCACCTCAGATGTAGCATTTAAAAACAATTCCAGAGCCTTCTGGTTTTGTTATTTTTTTTCTTTTAAAAAAGTTCTTAAAAAATCCATAAATATGTATGTGTGTGTATATATATTTTTTTCATATGCACTGTACTGAAATCAAATCATAAATATGTTAGTGAGAAGGAAGAGCAGTGAGTGCTGTGTGGCCAAGAAGCTTTCCACTGATTTGAGATGGGAAGTGCTAGAGAAGCACCTAAGAGTATGCCACAGGAGAGAGTGGTATGGGTTTTAAAAAGAAATCAATTAACATAGAATAGGAGAAATAAACAGCCTCCGATAATGTATCCTCAAGTCCACAGAGTTTTCCAACAGGAAAATCTACCAATTATCTTCTGGCAAATACAGCATTTCTAAATTAGGGAAGGTTCTTGATCAGGGCTTTTTACACCCTTTTTCAGATGTATTTGATATTTACGCAGACAAGATACTAGACTACAATGACCACTCATCTGCTTAAAACAGTTCCTGCAGTAAAAAGTAAGCAGGAAGTCTGTTATATCAACCATAACCTAAACACTAAATGTATTATTAAACTATTTAGATCTTTCCATTCAGGTTCTTAGTGCAAGATGCCCTTTGGGTCTTACTTACAAAAGAGAAGTAAACCAGTCCTTTCGTAAGTTGAGCTGTTTTTGCTAAATGAAAACATTTATTTCAGCACTATCATTCTTTCCCCATCACCAGTACTACAGCTCTTCTGTTCTACAAAACAAAAAACAAATATAAGTTTTAGCATGTTATACCCCACAGTAAATAAAGACTGTATTAGAGATTATTGTCAATATTCAATATTCAATAAATGAAACCTCGCTACAGCATTTGATCCACTATGCATTAGTGAACTAAGTTGACCGTTAAGATTTCAATTAAGGAAAATAAGCAAATATTTTTGGTTTTACCATTTCAATTTTAATACAGTTCAAAAAAAAAAAAAAGTAAATGTTATGCATGGCAATGTTTATTAAACAATCACATTTCATTTAAGCATTAAAATGCAGCAGTCTGGAAAAGCTGCCAGAAACAATGTTTGGCTTCAGAAAAGGCGATTATGAAATTACTTCCAATAAAATTCAAATACTCTCTTGTCTGTTGATTAGTTGAATGCTTTAGACTGGAAGGAACAAAAAGTGCAAATCAGCTGAATGTTACTTTCAAAAGTAAAGTCTTAGTGTCCTACAAGCGGTTACTGAAAGGCCTCACCTTAATCTTCATGATAAAGGACAAAATTCTCCAATTTCTATACAATTATAACTTACTGTAACATTTCAAGCAACGTAACATTATTAATAAAACAAAATTAATTTCAGAATATAACTGCAGTATTCTGCCTACCATGAGCACCTTTTTTTCCTTTCCTTTTTTGTTTTTCTTTTAAAATCTAATTCGCTTGACATGAGATGGGATGAGATACATTCTCACTGCAAAACTGGAAACTTACATGGAACAATACAGTTACAACCACTTATAGGAACATGTTCCAGCTTATATATCTAAATATACTACTTTTACATGAAAATCTCTGATTCATAATGTGGTATTCCATTTCCACCCCACAGTGTAACTAAATGTTGACCTGCAGCTTAGCCTTTTGCAAAAAGACCGCCCTGCTGCACACCATTGATTACTGGAGGACTTGTAAATAAATGGACAAAGGTTAACAGATAACATTTGACATATGGACAAATCTTAAGCATTTAGAAATTATTTTTAAAATATATATATATTTTTTTTAAATCCCAACACAATGATTCAGTGGCAATTTGAAATAAAAACAGATTAGCTTTCTGGTTCCTAAATCACTTGAGAATCACTTCATAGACTGACAGTGAAAACCAGTGTGATTATCGCCTTATAAAGGCTCTAAGAAGACACTAGCAATTTTCAATTTGTTCTTGTAAAAATCTTTAAAAATATTGTGGAAACATGTTCTTATATGTGGGTGCTGCTGCTTGAAACCGAACAGTTGGATGACATCCAGACAACTATTACAATTTTCCAAAAGCAAAGCAGCTTATAAGCATAATAAACAAAAGGTCATTTTGCTAAAATTTAGACCTAATTTAGTAATTTGTAGAATGACACTTTCAAACTGTGCAACACAAAATAATGTAGCCAACAGTAACATACAGGTACACCATTTAATATTTATTATATGCATTTTATATACATTATTTTTCAACAGCTGTACTTTTGCTATGTGGTACAATCTTAAAAATTTGCTGATTCATAGTTTGTAAAACAGAAACCTTACAAAACTCATCAAAACTCGCAAACTGATCAGAAAAGTTTTGTGGAAGACTAGAAAAAATACTTTATTGTATTAATCATGCATTACACAAACAAAATCTTTAGTTACACCATAAACTGAAGCACATCTGAAAATAAAATAAAAGCAGGGAATAACTAGTCAAAACACAGCAGATTTATGAATCTTGAATCAACTACTTTTGTATTCTATTTGAAACGCAAATAAAAATATTTTTCACTCCAAAAGTTCTGAAACAAATTGGTTTTTGGAATCAACTCCACTCCAGGTACTTAACCAGAGGAAAAAAGAAAATCTTGGTTTGCAACTTTAGAATTATCAAATGTCCCATTTTCTCATCTATTTTAGACTGTTCAAAGAGTGCCATAATAGATATACAGGGCCCTTTAACACACTACATAAAAGGATATAAAGACCAACAAAAAGTGAAATAAATAACAATAGGCCATTAGCAAGATGGGTAATCCTTGATAAATAAACTCGTAAATACAGTAAGATGTACAAAATATCACATAGTGATAGGATGCCAAGATTAATTTTTTTTTTTTTAAAGAGTTCATTTGGGGGTGTTAACCCCTCTGTGTTTCATTTGAACACATTTTACAGTCCTTTATTTATGAAGACAGTTATGCGATGATGATGAATTAGCATCCTTATGCAAGGACTTAGCTGAGCTGGATTAGGCAAAAGAAGGGAAGAGTGTGGTTACACGGCAGCGGGTCAGTGAGATCTCTGTGTTTTAGGGTTCTATAATGCAGAAAAACATTATCAATACAATCTTGAGCACTGTTGTGACAGGCTAAATATATAAAAAGACTTATAAAAACTAGAATTTTATCCAAACATTTTGTGCAACTAATGCTAAAATATTTTAAGTTAAATTTCCTTTTCTTTAAAGCAAAATAAAAGTTTAAAAGGGGAATCTGTGGCATTCAACTGATAAACAGAAGATTACTAAGAGATGAAAAGAAAGCTACTCTTGGAGCTCACTTCCCCCCACAAGAGCACCACATTCCTAACCCTAAGGCAGCACACAGAGTCCAAAATAAAAGTCTTTTGTAAGATCAGACTCCACGTTTGCTTAAAGACACCTAAAGAACAGACATACGCTCAGTTCATATCCAGTCAAGGCTACAAATACTGGTTTCTTTTTTGTATTTCTCCCCACCCCCCCAAATACAGTAATTACAGTTAAATGGATGAGCCTGACATTGTTCAAGATACGGTGACTTTTCACCAACTTATACCACATAAGAGCCTCCACCCAGGCAGATCAGATGTAGTGTCTTATTGGTAACCTTATCATTGATGGCAGTGACGCATTCCCTCTTTTTTGTCCAAACAGACCTGCTGTTATGATGCAGGTTTGTTCTGCTGTGTCACACAAACACCTTGGCAAGGGCATCAGCTCCTGCACTGGCAATATACGCTTTTGACGGATGAAATGCTACATCATAAATTGATTCATCCAGCTTTTTCCTATGAGCTGTTATTTCTTGCACACATGTCTTGCTGTCCAAATTCCATAACCTAATGGAACAATCATGGCCTGTTTAGGAAACAAAATAAAAAAAGACAAAAGACAGAATTGTCAGACACTTAAGTGCATCATAAATGCAAAATTTATAGAGCATACAGAATATGAAAAAAAGACTTACTTCCAGACATTAAATAGATTCCATTAGGATCTACAGCTAGACTTGTGACAGCATCCAAGTGAGCAACCATAGAATGGATCATTTTACCTAAAAGCAAAATAAACAGTGAATTTCCTGGGAAGTATTGTTTCTTTTAAACATAACATTCCCATTAAATGCAATACAGAATGACACACTTATTTAGACTCTAATAATATTTGAATGATACAATTCCATCAGAAATTATTAAGTTTCAATTGCAGACTTGCATAAGCATGTGGGTAAATGACACAACTCTGAAAAAAGCATTTCCATTATAAGCACTCCTTTTATCCACCTGGCATCTTCAGTAATGACAATGACATGGTAGTAATGACAATGAAGACCAATCCTAAAATGACTGGGTGAGAACCTAAATTTTTAGTCCTTTACGTGTCCTAATGCCTGCTTCCAGTAGGACAAAGTGCTGATGAAGCTTTGTAAAAAGTGACTTCCTGAGTCATACCAAAGGTCCATCTAACTCTGTCAATGCTAGGAGTGAGGCTATTGGTGATAAACCAGGGAAGAAAATAAAAACACGGCAACTATAAAAGTGATGCCTGCCCAGAATACTTTCGAGCTTCTAATAGTTAACTGTTCAGTCATGTCACAAACCGGAGGTGTTATCTCTGCATTCAACTACTTTTAATGCATTTCTTTCCAGTGACCTCCATTCCTGGACTCTTAATATTAATGTATCTTTCAGCATCTCATGATGCTTTATGGAAGGAGTTCCAAAATTTTTAACTGCATGCAAGAACAGCCACCTCCTCCTGTTTTGAACCTGTCACCTGTTGGGGGTTATCAACTGAACCTTAGTTCATGTATTGGAAAAGAAAGCAAATGAATCCCTATCAATCATCTTTGCCCAGTTTTGTGTCTTCCTGAAGAATCTCAGCCTATTTAGTTTCTAAGATTCTTCCTCATTAAGCTAAAAGCTACTCAAGATCTCTGATCAATTTTAAACCATTCTCTGAACCATTTTAATTTGGCCATATCCCTTTTGAGATAAGGGAGACTGGAGAAACATTAAGTATGTATGTGGATACACCAAAATCCATACAAAAGTATTAACAATGACCCTGTTGTTAATTCCTTTCCTTCCTCCTAACAATCCTTTGCTGTTCTGACTGCTAAGCAACAAACTAACATTTTCATCCAACCTCTTCTTGTAAATCCAAGGTTTTATCTTGAGTAAGAACAGTCAGCCTATTGAGTATTATTTTATATGATAAAGGTTTTTGTTCCTTACATGTATCGTTTCATATTTATCCACATGGAATTTAATTTGACTGCTCTTAAGTCTATTAAGATCTTCAGTTCTTCCTCATCAGACTTCATCTTTAACACCCTGAATTAATGAATGTCAGTAAACTCTCAGCATAGTCCCCTATCCAGGTGATTTATATTACGTTGAACTACTGCTGATCCCTCCAGGACCTGGTAATTTTTTATTTCACAAAATGACTATTTACTTCTACATTCTGTTTCCTATCTTTCACCCAATTATTTGTTCATGGAAGATTCTTCTCCTTATACTGCATCTTTACTTCTTTAAAATAACAAATTTCAATTTCAGGACAATCATTGCAACACATTTAATGCCCACAGTTCAAAAACATACATTTAGGGAAGGTGAAAGGGTGAGAAAACGTCTAGCTTTTTGCCTTTAAAACAAAAAAAAAACCAAAACCACAATCCCTGACTGGGCCCAAACCAAACCTACTTGAAACAGGGAGTTTGCACATATGCTTAAAGTCAGCTTATGCTGATATTTGGTTTTTTTCTTCCAGCTTTAGAAGGATAACATGCAGGAAGCAACTGAATAATTTGACAAACAGTAAGTTTATGTTTGTTCTTAAAATTATTCCAACCTTTTTGTCATGACAGACTGTGAAGATAGGAAGAAAATAGCAGACATATTCTATAAATTAGCTAACTTAAGAGGACCTTCTTGTCCCTCACAACTATCTCTGCAGGTTTTGACAGTTATTTTCTGACTGCTGAAATCACAACTGTAATGAGTAACACTGTTTCAGAGAAAAGGTACTAAAGAGGTTTAATCTCAGAAATACTTTTGTGTAAAACGGCATCACTAGTAAGTTTTCTACAAATGGGTTCTCATTATTTCCATCCAGATTTACTTTAAACAAACTCATACATACAAATTAGGTTATCTTCATCCTTACCCGTTTTGTTGTCAAAAAATTTGATGTGTCTATCTTCATGTGCTGTAATAGTTACAGGAAGCGTGGGATGACTTACTACCTTGTTAATATGATTATTTGATTGTACACCTGAAAATAAAATAAAATAAAAATATTCATCTGCCGTAAAGGAAAGGGTTACAGTTAAAATGAGAGTATTTTAGCATTATACTTCAGCTGACTATACAATCTAATATTATATAAATAAAATTAGTAACATTTTAGGAAGAGCATCAGTGAATCTCGTAAGAAATAACAGCTTCTTGCTTTACAGGATGGGGCTAGGCCAGGTAGACTCCAGCCACTGTACTGTAAGATTAAAGCTGCACAAGTGTTTTATTGTATTTATTCTTGGAAGCGCAAGCAACTAACCAAGCAAGTACTGCAGGGCAGCACTAACCCAGTAGAAACAAACTGTAGCATCCATAATGTATGTTTAGCACACACCTCTTACACCTCCACATCAAAAAAGTGTTAGCTCAAAAAAAAAAAAAAGCCAAATAACCAAAGTCAACCCAACTTATTAGATTCTGCCAGATACACTTATATCTTACTTCAACTTAAAGAAACAATGAATGGTCTATAATCTTTTTAGAAGCTTTTAGAATGCTCTTTAAAAAACCACTTTTTTATTTTGATATGCCAGTGTTTTAAGCCTGATTCCCTTCATTTCTGTGTTTAATTTTTGTTGATTCCAATTAAGATTCCCTCTTGAAACCAGGAAAGGTATTTCTCGAATTGGTGATGTTCTTTCTCACTATTAATGTCAGTTTTTGCACAAGCTATCTAGAATATAGCTTTTACACAGTTTTGTAACCTGTGGTGAAATCTTTATTATAAGCTACTTAACACTGTAAGTATAATCACTAAGTAAACTAGACTACTTGGAGGGGAGAAGGAAGTTCTCCCCTTGCATTATTCTTTTAGATCTCATTTCATAGAAAGGAGTGACCAGACACTGGAGGCTTTCCTTATGGAACACTTTCATATGTTCAAGAAAAGAAGGCTCCTCTATCTAGAGTTTCATCAGGCATCAGTGTCTGTTCCAAGCATCTTTAAACATCCAACCAGCTTTCAAATTGCATGCTGCAGGACAGCAGCAAAATTTTTTCATTTACTTCACCATATAATAAAACTTGGATAAAGATACCTCATCCAAGATGGATATTTAATAAAAAAGAGCTTTACTTACCAGATTCTATTTGTGATGAAAGCATTACCACCGACTGGGATGTTTCTAAATCATAGATGACTGTGCTGCCAGTGTTAAAAGATGCCACCATATGAGCAGGGTCACAACCTATAAAGTCAACTGATGTAGGTATTCCATGCTCTAGAAAGAGAGAAAAGTATCTTTACAGAGATTGAAATGCTTTTAAAACTCTTGGCAGTTTAAACATTTAGTTTGTTTTATATTTATACATTAAAGAATAAATTAGCTTCTTTCTTCAGAGTAATGCTACAGCACCAGGATTACTTTATTAAAAGATCTTTTCCCTTTAGTCCTGTTAACTCCATTTAGGTAACGAGCCTGGATGAATCACTAGTTGTCTCATAATATATTTTCAAAACCACTGCAAAAACTTACCTTTCTCTCCATTGTAAGTGCAAATACAGGGCATTTTTTCTGGTGGGTTCCATAATCTAATAGTGCCATCTGCTGAACAAGACAGTAAGTGATTCTTTACACCGCTGTAAGCAAGACCCCAGACTGCATCTGTGTGAGCAATTAATGTGCCAGCTAGAACGTTTGGCTCTGGAAAAAAAGAGAAATGAAACCTCTTTAGGGAAGAAGCATTAAATATGTCTTTCTTGTACTTTAATATAAATTAAATTCCATTTAAAACTGTCATAGCCCTTTCTGTTTAAGCAACAGCTAGAATATTACACAGGAGGACATCTTGCACAACCACTGCCAGCTTTCTCAAAAACAAATAAGCAAAAAAGAAAAAAAGAAAAACAAACAAAAACCCCCACCAAACCAATCAACGCTCTATCCCCGCCCCCCCCTCCAGTAACTATGTCACTTTTTCCAAAATGATACACACTTGTTGCCACCTCCTCTCTGAGGCACTTGCTTCTTCCCTCCAAATTCACCATCTTAAAGACGCTTGGTCACATCCCTCCCTCTTTACAAGGTGCAAAACTACCTAAAAAAATCAGCTTTCTACTTAGACACTGATGCCTAACGCTGTTTTCACTCAGCATACTCTGCTGACACAGGGGCATGCTCTAAAACTTTCAAGCCCCCCAATAATTAGATCAAGATGATTTCTATTGTGGAACAGGGACACACATTCTTATTTTCTTCTTATCTTTTATAGAGGGGTTTTTAATCTATTCTCTACCAGGCCTTTAGAAATGAGAGAAAAAGATAAATGGAAAAGAATAAAGCCAGATAAATCACTAAAATTTAGTTTTGCAGGAAATTAAAAACAAGTTGGTCTTGCAACCCAAAACCCTGCTAACAATCTTTAGGGAGGAAAAACATCCTATTTGAGCGCTCTCTTTTAAAAATAATTTGAGATAGTTCTGTCTGAGGCCCACGAAAATTATACCAACAAATCCTACCTGCATGAACAAATCAGATCATTTTTAGAGATTAGACTAGATCGAATAAATTTTTAGCAGAGAGGCACAATTTGATTTATATATTGGTTTTAAGGGACAGGGTGTAGCGGTCTTCCTAAATCAGTGCAAGATAGCACTGCTTCCCACCCCTCACCATCTCACTGCCACAGATGATGCAGCCTGATGTATTAGCTCCCTCATTACACTGACACAGGGGAGGAGGGAGAAATCTTGACTCGGTTCATTCAAGCTTCAGTCAATCACAGAACTGCATCCTTAGAACTACACTAAGCGCAAAATGCTGATCACAGTCAATGACAGGAGAGTGATGTAAAGTTTTCCAGGCAGTTATCAGCTCTTTAATTTTAGAGACAGTGGTTATGGGAACTGATACACAAAATCAGAAGACATGGGACATAATTTGAGTACACTTATCTTAGTTTTCTGAGAATTTCCTATCAGAAAAAATAAATAATATTTCAAAAATTTGGAATTTTGGTTCAAAGTAGTAATCATTCTTCTTAAAAATTAAGAGTTATGACTAATTTTTTCTTTACAGCCTAAACGTCAGAAATTGTCAGTTGTCTTATTACAGTTCTATATAAATATGTCATCAATGTAAGCAGGAATAAATAATTCATGTTTACCACACACACACAAAGTTGAAAACACACAATTTTGTTGATAAATGGCAGTTACATTTCACGAAAGATCTAAAAAGCAGAAAATTAATGTTTAAGACAATGGTCATGAGTTGTTTATCTTTTAAAAGGTACTTACCATAGGTATCATATGGATCCACGTTAGGGCTAGGCATGTTCCACCACTGGATGTTTTTATCAATACCACCACTGAAACACTGTTCTCCATTGGAACTAATTGCCAATGACAATACAGGTCCACTATTGGGAGACAGAGAAAAAGAAGTTTACTGATACTGCCTACAAGACAGAAGTGAAAATTTGGCTATCTACTTTCAAAAAAAAAATTTGGATTAAGTAGTTAAAAAAAATTCAAGCTAGAAAAAAAATTCTGTTAAAACCTTTTTAAAGTCTCAACAAGCAATACCAACCTGTATTAAAATATTCATAACAAATTAGCTAAAACTATACAAATTCAAGAATACCACGTTATTTCTCAGAAGCAACAGTAACCACACCTCCAAACAGAAAGTTTGTACAGTGCATCTGGACAAATCTAATAGCCAGCTGTACTGAAAGACGTGGTCATAGCTCACCTCTGCACCAAACTATCCTCTCATCCTCTTTTAGGAACCGACAGTAACCTATGCCCCAGTAAACTGGTTGAGAAAATGATCCTACAAACAGTCTTCTGGCCAAGGTTAGATTCTACTGGGTTAACTTCTTCAACCTGTTTGCTGTGGTATCAGACAAGCACAATCAGAAATGAGAGTATCTATTATGGTGTGCAATGAAAAACCATCTGCACACAAAGCTGGCAAACTTGAGACGGGAAAAGAGAAATCCTGAGTTGTCATTGCAGTAAGAGAGAAAATTTTTTTGGCAGGATAGGCCAAAGTTGTAGATATGGCATGGCAATGAAGTTTTATCTCTTACTCTTATTCAAGCCCCTAAAAAAACCCAGAACCCTCTAGTCACTTGCTTGATCTCCTTATTTTTCATTCATTGAATGCACATTCAATGGTTGGGGTTTTTTTTTGTCCTGATGATTTTTAATATTTTTTTTTCTTTTTTTTTTTTAATTTCTCAGGCCTGTATCTGAAGCTACTAGGTAAGACTAATAAATTCTACTTTTTTAATCTTCACGTATCATATACAAAATCCACAGTCCAATATACAGTCATCACACAGGTGATTTCATTATCATCTTCTACAATCTCTCCTCTCCGTTGGAACTACATTGTTTTATCACGGGCTATGCAATTCATGACAGGGACTCAGTCATGAACATTACTTGTTTGTACGAAGTATAATGGGCCTTGTATATACAATGCAAAAATACATACATTTGTGGCTTTAAAACTGAGGTGTTTTCTGAATCCATGTGATAATGACAATACATTTATCAAGCATTAATTATGTCAAACACTTACATGTGGGCCCTAAATGTGTAGATGGGTTCTACATCTAAAGAGGCACTCCTGAAAGAGAAAGGAAGAGTTATTACACTACATGATACCTACTGAAAACCTCTGACAACATTTAAGATTTTAATCTATTTCAAAGGCATTTAAAACACAACTGATGTTTTATAAAAACCCATATACTTGCTTTTTGGCAGGAACCGTTTTCTGCAAATTCCAAAGTTTTAGAGTATGGTCCTCAGAGGCTGTAACCAGCACAGGCTCTACAGGATGAAAAGCTAATGCCCGCACTCCATCAAAATGACTGCGTAGCGTGTACTTAGGGTTCCACGTCTTTCTGAAGGCATCCTTATTAGCTGGCAGCTTAAAAACAGAAAAGGAAAGAAATAATTTTATCTTGGGTTTAGAAATATGTATAGTATATATCTCTCCATGTTTTAGGAAAATGCTACTTTTTGATTCAGCTAATACATGTTCAATCTTAAATTTGCATTTATCTATTGATCTGCCCATATGCATCTGTAACTCCCTCTCTGGCATGCAAGATGGTCTGCAAATTTTTTTATTGTGTGGAATGGAGTACAATGCTGAAGACAGAGACAAGAAGCCTAGATTTTCAAAGACTGGTTTTAATCGTTTTGTGCAATGATAATTTGGTTCTTCGTCCCTGAAGAAAGATACAGGTTTTATGACTTGTCATATTGTCTGCACGCAGAGAAGAGATTACAAATGTCAAACACTCATTTATCTCTTAAGCACAATAAAAATGAACTTCAGATTCCTAGTGAGTGATCTGCCTCATAACATTACATATGAATATTTTCTAAAGTCTTTAATAGAGTTTAAAATGTATTCATGAGACAATAACTTAGTTACTATGTGGAACAATATATGCAAACTTTATGTTTATATATTGTGAACATCCAATTTACACTCTTAACCTATAGACTGTTAGGCTAAAATACAAATAATTACAGCTGCTTGATGTTAATTCTAGGTAACTCAGAAGAGTTACCTGAAAATATCAAACTCTTCTAGTGACTGCATGAAACTAATTTAGAGCTTTGAATACAAATTATATTATGCAGAGAGTAGACTCTTAAAAGACTACATCCCACCTGTCCTAAGCCTCCATCATAAGGAGAAATACATGTGCAGGTACTTCTCTCTTCCCTTCAAGTAGTTATAAGGGGAGCTTAGAAAACTGCCTTTACTTAGATGACCAAAATTAGCAAACAAAGAATAAATGGAAACTAATCCTATCCTTTGCCTTACACACTATCTATTCACCATGTAACTGTTAAAGTATGTTTCTCAACTGTAGGCCAGAATCCCCCATTATCCCAAGATAGAGACAGGCAGGGCCTGTTGCGATAGGACAAGAGGTAATGGTTTTAAACTAAAAGAGGGTAGATTTAGACTAAAGATGACATTTTTTACAATGAGGGTTGTGAAACACAGGAACAGGTTACCAAGAGAGGTGGCAGATGCCCCATCCCTATAAACATTCAAGGTCGGGTTGGATGAGGCTCAGAGCAACCTGATATAGTTGAAGATGTCCCTGCTCATTGCAGGGGCAGAGGGGTTGGACTAGATGGCCTTCAAAGCTCCCTTCCAACACAAACTATTCTACAATTTTCAGCAACGCTTAAGAGATTAAAATATCCCACAGCCAATAAAATCTCAGTACCTTATATCTGTCATTACCATATACTGCAGTAAGTATTCCTAGAACAAATCTATACTCTGGACTGAATTACCACTGGTCACTCAAACTAAATTTCATTCTAATCCAATCAAAATAGAAAGGATCAGACAATAAAATTTACTGGTTTGAGTTACAGATGTGAAAACATTTGCTTTTCCCTTTTATTTAATGTAAATTTCTGGTCTAAGAGCAAATTATGCCAAATTCAGATCAAGCAACAGAAACTTGTTATACCAGACATGTAACCAGGATTACTTTTTTTTTAATACTATCCAACAAATACATTTCATAACAATGCATTTTGTGTCTAACCTTCCTACTTCAGAGTATACTGAATTCTGTAATATTTTTATTGAGATTTAAGTTATTTAGCACTACACTGTGTATTACTATATACAAGCTTCATAAAAAGAGTAGTTTTTGTTTCAGGGAATAGAGTGGAATTTTGGAGTTCTGCATTAAAACTTGATAGTTTTCAGCCCAAACTGCATATTTATTCACCTCCCTGAAATAAAAGTGGCTAAGAGAATTAAGGAAAAAAACAAAAAAAATTATATTTTTCTAGCAGAGTCCCTTGATATTTTTAATCCTCATTCTGTAATATATTCATTCACTTGGACTAACTCACGTTGCGTCATGCACTTGTGGTCATTTGGGGCCTGAAGAAATCAAAGCTAATTATGTGAAACAGCAATGGCTCATTTTTAATTGTTATGTCCCAGATTAGACAGAAAACCTTGATTATTTGGGTGCAATGTGCATCCGCACTACACTGATTTCTATTACAGTTGTGAAGAAGAGTCAATTCAAGAAAGCCAGGACTGAAACCAGTGCTCCTTATTCTTTAATGAAAAAAAAAAGTCTTTTTTGTTAAAATGGCTGTTGCAATGGTAATTTCATTCTTAGCAGTTCAGTGGAATCTGCTAAAATGCAAGGCACAGAAGTTAGGAAAAACAAGGTACGTTTTCCTATCTTAAGCTTTAGAACCTTATTTTTTTTAAAACAGACTTGAATATCTTGGTTCTTTTAGAAGAAACCAGGTACACCTTCCTAGAAATCTAGTTATATATAAGCCATTTTTGAAAATTCTTTCCCCCATCCATGTTTCCAATGAGTCCTGACATCCTAGCTGCAAGACTGAGAGAACAACTGACACATCTTCTAAGAGATCCTTATAACCTCTCTAAGGAAAAAAGGTAACCAGTAGTGTATTTCCGAGAAAAATACATCTCGGAAAAACACGGTCAAGGACTCAGAAAAGGGATTTGCTGATTACAAAGGATAAACGTGAGATACAAAATGGGCCAGAAATATAATGGAAAAGAAGTGAAATCTGACACTGCATATCGATGTTCTAAAGCGTGACATCTCAAAAGCCCCTGAAAACAGAAAGCACAGACACACTGCCCCATTGAGTCTTAATGTTTTACTGTTAAAGCCAAAAGATAAAGTTGTGAGAAAGCAGACTATGGAACCACACAGCTTCGCTAGCTCCTTGTCCATTTCCCCCTAAACTTTGGTGGACTTCAGAGGACTAAGAGGCAAAAGCTGAATCCTTGATCCTAGTCTTCCATCAGCAAACAGCCAGAGTAGATGCTTAGAATAGTAGTGTCTACCAAAAAAAGAGCTTCTGTTCCCCTGCCCAAAACCACCCACCAACAACCAAACAAAATCTCTGTCTAGGTGAGGAGACACAAAACACTTTGCATATCCTAATAAACCTTTACCAGAAAATCTCCTTAAACTTAAGAGGAAAATAAAAAAAACATACAAACCGTACACCACAAGAAACAGCTAACAGATTAGAGAACCAATCAGAATTGGAAACATTCGCTTTATAATACTTCTAACCTAATAATACAACCTAACCTAATAAAAATCCCTTTTTGCCTTCGTTTTGCTTGTCTGTATGGGAACACAGGTGAGGAACCTATTCATTCTGCCTTGTAAACCACCACCAAACCAGACTGAAGAAACTATACCCGAGCTAACCAAATAAAAACCAACAAAAAAAAAAATCCCCTCAAAACGAACCAAAGAAACCAAACCACTAAAAAAAAAGAAAGGAAAGAAAAAAGACACCAGGCAAGGAAGCTCTTCCTTGACCCTGTGGTCAACAAAATCCTTACAGGATAGTAAGGAGACATGTATTTCCCTATCTCAATCAACTACACACCTACAGCAACCAGAGGAATTAGAAAGAAATAATTAGTAACTCTAGTCAGAGTCTTTTGATATTGTAATATTATTTTTTTCTTGATAATGTTGTGACTGATTTGGAAATCTCCAATTTAGATGCTCTGATAAATGAGGACTTTCCATTTTGCAGCCAGTCACACAGCAGAAAAGCACCACCACCCTGTGCAACCATGGAATCCAAAATTTACAAATGGGACCACTTGCTTTGGTAACAACATTACTCCCTCAGGATACAGTTACGCACACTGAGGTAAATATAAAAAACTACATATCAAAAAAGACATGACCTGAGATGACTGTACAGTCTTAACAGTATCAACCACTTAGATGACTAGTCTCGTGGACTTGTGCACTTAATCATGCATTCAAAACAATTGTCAGCTATATTTAAATTTCCTAAGATTTAAAAGTTAATCCTCATCCACATCATATCCCCTCCTTTTCAAAATACAACACTCATCAAGGAGCCATACACGAAAGCTAGTGGAACCCTGTTGGGGCTTTATTATTCAAGCACTATAATGGCCCACACAAGGTGTCTGAAGAGCATGGACTGGCTGGGAGCAAAATGCAAGAAATAGGAATATTAAGTGGTTTTTTGGGTGGGTTTTCTTGGTTGTTTTACTTAAACATTAACTTAGCTTAACATTATCTGCTTAACTGGAGGTTCACTGGAAAAGGAGGTGGCCTCAGCTATGCTCAAAAGGGAATGAGATTAAGATGTCCTACAAGTACTGTATTGCAGGTACAAAGCAAGACATGACCTTATTGCCCTGCAGATCCACAGTTATGTGGAAACAACTTCAGAAATTAAGAACTATCAAGGAATTTTTAACCTGAAGGAACACTGTGATGGAGAACTAATAGCATCTGAATGTCAGTCTCTTCAGATCCACTACAAGGCCATTTCCATCTGTGTTATTTGATACTTCAAGTTTATTTAGCCTGAAACACGAAGAAGTCAGAAGCCACCCTACATTTTCAGACATGCTTTAAAATCCCTGAGAGCACTGGAAAGGAGGACCGCATAGGAAGCAGGGAAACCAAGTGACAGTTGTGGTCAATTACTTCTAACTCCCATTTGGTAAACAATCCAGTAAGAGAGCAAAAAACTACTTCTATCTTGTGTCTCCTGTACCAGCCAAATTTGTGAGGTACTGCCTTCTGCTGCAAATTCCTTATTAGCTGAGGCAGTATTTCATACTTCCATATTTATGTCCTCTACTCTCTGCTTTAAGTTTTCCAAGAGCAAAGGCAACTCCAAGTTCTACCCTGCATCACTCTTTGCACAATAAAAACTGTATTTTCGGGTCTGCCACAAGTACCATATTCTCCTGAAACAATTTGATCAGTTGGTGTCAATTACATTATTCATTGTAATCCATCCTGAGTTTGCCTTGGCTCACCTGTAAATACTCTTTCTTGGAATAAGCAAAATGGCTGTGCACTGTTTTATGAAGAACTTCACAGAGGAGAATAATATATTGCAAAGTCACAATGTTGCACTCAAGCATGACATTTCCCACAATGCCAATCCTGCTTCTGAAAGTCTCTCATGGGCTATCCTCTACAGACCAATTTTACCTCGACCACTAGAGTTCTTGAAGGAGATATCACTAATTCATTCCTTTACATCAAAGACATTCTTGCAGTCTTTTTGGCACAGAAAGAAGTATGGCACATATTTGCCATTATGGCATCAGAACATATTGATGATTGCATCATTTGGATCTAAGATACTTCTAGCTTGGCATCAGCCTCTGACAGTAGCCAAACCCAGCCAAAAATGCCTAAGAAGTAGTACAAGAATAGTGATGCTGCTTCTCACTATTCTTCCAGACCATTATCACTTCAGCCCAGGAACTTCTTGTTCCTTCTATGTATATAGTAATTCTCAGCAGAGAGAGGTAACGGGAGAACAACAGAAAATAATGATCTATAATAGAGATAGAAAGCATTCTGCTAATGCTGGAACTGTAAAGATACTGTAATTTATGCAATTAATTGTGACTGATAATGATTCTCATGAGATTAAAAATAGCCAGCGAGGAATGTAGCCATGCAAAATACAATACTACAGCCCAGCCATAGAGGTCACCATACCAATTAGCCCACGCATTAACTGCCCAGCATACAGGCTGACTTGTGATTTTGGTGGCCAGAAGAGGAAAGATGGGTGCTTAAATATTTTAGATTTTTGAAAGAATAAGAAAATTCTGTAGCTACAAACATGTGTCATAAGAGCCAAATATTGTCACATTATCTTTATAAATTTAATGAAGGGCTAGTGTGACCCACCAGACCTTGATAGTCCAAAGTTCTGAGCTGGGGAATAGGACAGACATATAATGCAATGCAAATTCAACACCAATTTGTGATCTAATATCATAACTGTAGCTGCTTCACTACTGAAAGTATACAATTTAGCTTTTGATGCCTCAAATTTACTGTTAGTAAAATGGAAATAATCAATTGACAAGTTCAGAAGTTTGATTTGACATTCTGACTGCTTTAAAATATTTATTTTTCCTTATGCAAATTACCATTAAACCAAACTTTTCTTAATTCTTCAAAGAAGATACAGACAGGAGCATTTAGCATTACTACTACTAGATGTTTCAAATTTAAGCTGCTCTAAAGCATTTACAATTGAAGCTTTTGAAAAACTTTTTTTTTTGAAGTCCAATTGTTCATAGATTTCACTGAAACTTTAAAAGTGATAATTTTGAAGAACTGAAGAACTGTACATGATTCTTAAGTCTGACACTTTTTACATGTGATTACACGAGAGATTAAGCTAGACAGAAGGCCAAATCCTGAAAAAGTAAAGGTGGAAAGAGTTGAAATTGAACTCTGATATTAAGTTATCTGACTTCCCGGAAGTGTTACTTCATTTAAAATGAAACAGACAACCTGAATATTAACCTTTACTGTGAACAGAACAATATACAATAACAATACAAATTTAGAAACTACTCCAAATATTTTAAAAAGCCCTTGCACTTATTTTTATACTGTCTAGTAACAGAAAGATGGATAATTAACATTTTCATTTGTTATTCAGGAAATATAACTATGTAACATAACACCCTGCAATAAAGGAGAAATGTAAATACTAGCTCTTACTTCATTACATCAATTAAGATTCCTACCAGTTATAAATACTAAAGGACAACTATAATTAAAAAAAGGTGTGTAATCACACACAAGTATTTTCAGACTCTGTAAAAAGTTATAAACAATTTATTTCTTCACTTTGCAGATTCTGAGATTTTAATAAAATGTTCAGTAATGGTTTCCAGTACAAACATCACTTAGCTAATTTGAAAAGTTATAGAAACAAAAGAGAGGCAC
Source organism: Calidris pugnax (assembly GCF_001431845.1). Lineage (NCBI taxonomy): Eukaryota > Metazoa > Chordata > Aves > Charadriiformes > Scolopacidae > Calidris > Calidris pugnax. Next base: position 9,735,877 of record NW_015090839.1, on the reverse strand, counting down.
CTTACCAACAGCAATAAAAAAAAACAACCCCAGCTCAAAACCACAAGACACTTTAAATACAATACAATATATAAGACTTACCTGAACACTTCCCTAACCAGCAATCATATGTTACTAGCCAATGAAAAATTCATGTAACACTACTGGTAGTAGCTTAATAAATATGGTGAAAGGAATGTCAGAACACTGTGGATTATAATAAAAATACACCCTAAAAGCTCACCTCTGAAATATACTACTATATGTAGTCTATACTGTTAACACTACATATGTACAAAAGGGGGGGCAAAGTAATAAGTTAATATCAATATTTGTGGTTTATGCCATGTCTTCTCAATACTCAGTATCAGTGTGGAATTGCCATTTTTGTTCAAAAAAAATTCATGTTATAACACATTCCTCCAGTGACAAAGTCTGAATTAAATTATCTAAGTAGAAAGCAAACAAGTAATCTCATTTGAATTTTATTACCCAAATGACTTAGCCCATTCACAAGGGCTCCTCCTACCAAGTAATAGTTTTTGCAAATGAAACCTCTGTTCTCTGCATCTGTAATGTTCAGGGTGGGGGAGAGGGGACCCAACTATTATTGATTAAATTAAACAGTATAAAGAATGTTAAAATAAAATTGCACTTACATCATAACTATAGTCTGCATCATTTGTTACTGTCAAGTCTGCAAGGTCTCCAAGGCCCAGTACACTTAACAACACATCATCAGAACCCATAATAAATGACTTGCCTCCTCCAGGTGGAAACGTTATTGGCTCAGCTACAAAGAACAAAACAGTTTCTTTAAGTCTCAATGTAATAATTCAAACTGATGAAAACTGCATTATTCATCACTTAAAATAAAAGCAGAGCTTAATACCAAACTTGTATGTACTACTGACCCAACTAAAAAAACAAAAAGAGCATGACAACACGCACACATGTGCAAACACACACACATATATTAAATACATCACTCATATCGTGCTTTGTCATTTGATTTCAACTTATTTTACAGAGCTGTTCAATACCACTGACAAGCGACTTGACTGACACTACATTGCAATATCAAATGTATGTCCCAAGTCTCCAAATTCTCTTAAATACTTCATTTACTATACCATGCTATCTGCCTTCTGTCCATTTGCAAATAATGTACTGCTACATTATACTATTATTATACTACAATTTCAAATATCTCTAGTTGCATATGTAAGTATTTTTTATCTCTCAGGCTGAAGGCAACGTACAAAACATTTCTTCTACTTTGATTTTTTAAAAATTATTTAAAAAAGCAAACACCTGTTACTCAGGAATTCCCTCTCTTACTTTCTCAGCATGATTCTAATTTAAAAATACACTCAACTGATATTTACCTTAGCTAGCTGTGCCTTCCCCAAATTAATATTTTACATTTTTGTTAATTATCATGTAGAATGAATAAAAATTATAACAACTATTCATTCTGAATTCACAACTGAATAATAAATTTTTGAATTTTTACCTGTATTCTTTACACTCTTCAACAATTCTGTATATTTCCTTCTACCCACAAGTATCAATTTAGCAGTGAGAAACAGGAAGAAAGGCTCAAACATTGTAATACTTTAGTATATTTCAGACAGTGCATTTACTTATCAGTATTCCTTTCTGTACAAAAGTTGGTACACTTGTTAGGTAGAGTATTTAAACTTTAGCTATGTGCAAACATCTACAAAATACGTTAAATAATATTTGCTATCTTTAAGAATTAAACTTGCTTGACTCTTGGATTTCAGTGATTTGGAATAGGGTTATGGCCTCACTTTAACACCACCCCTTGTTTCTAATCCTCTCAAAAACCCCCTGGAAACCCAGAGAAAATAGTTTCCAGATCTGAAAAACATCCATAACCAGATTTTGTCTTACAAAAATAGTTCCAAACAAGAGGACAAATAATCAATACATTCCCTTTTCAAACATGCATCTCCAATATTCTGTATCGCCGCTACCTGAATGGTAACCTAGTTATGTTCCACTCCAGCTGAAGAAAACTAAGACCATGTGTAAAATTATAGATGTCCAGGGTCATCGCTATGGCAAAGCAGAGAGGAGCCAGCCCAGCTAGATCAAAACATTATTTCTCAAGAATAAAACAAGTTCTAATGCTAGAGAACTATTAAATTAATGTAACCTTATTTGTACAAGCAACACAACTGTATGTGAGAATCTAAGAATATCATCTACATAAGAACTGGCAGTTCCTAAAATTGCATAAAAAAAGCAAATAGTGCTCTAACTATCCACACTCTTCTACCCACAATCTGTCCACTATCACCTCTTTTTACAACATTCACAATCCACACAAAGGTCTTAACTCACCAGAGTACTACATTAAATTGATAGCCCAAAATAGCTTACCATGCCCTTATATGAATAAGCTTTTCATGTCCATTAATATTTTACTCAATTTGACAGTCAATTCCAAACCACCTATATTTCAGAAAAAGCCATATTCCTAGAAATTAATTACTTTCTATGTTACCACCCATTTCTCATATTTTTTGGGTTTGGGGCTTTTTTTAGGGAGGGTGAGGGTGCATCCAGCCATCCATGATTATTAGATGAGATCAGAATTTCTAAGGATTGATTTCTTAGTGAAAGTGTCTGAGCTGCGTATAAGAGGTGACACAAACAATACTTTATATGAGGCAAGAAATAAAATAACATCACAAACATTCTCTAGGTGAACCTAATTGTCTATATAATAAATTTATTAAACTTTTTGTGCATCAGAGATTAATCGATCTTTATTTAAAGCTATCATGCTGTCTGAAATTTTATCTCAAATTTATCTCATTATTAAAGTTGCCAATATGTATATATAAGTTGTATAACTACATTTTATTTGCACATTTTATTATTTTAAAATAAGACACGTTGAAAGAAGCTTAAAAAATGGGTGCAAGCTGTTTCTGTTTTTAAAAGGTAGAAAAGTAATGCAATGAATGATGTGTGATGTTATAGCTACTTAACATAAACACCCACAACTTACACATCAAAAACAATGTATCAATAGATACATGCAAATGATAAAGTTAAATAAATCACTTATTGAATGCTTTCCATCTTTAAAAAGAAACTACTTTTCTAAAATACACAGAGTACAATATTATCCTCATAGCATAATATACTATATACACTAACTGGGTTTGCAACCAATAAATACCAAGTAAAAATGTATGTGATAGTACCAGTTTCTTTGTAGGTAAAACTAGGTGAGAAAAAAATAATGCAACAGCTAAATATTTGCTTGGCCAATCCTAACCAGCAATTCTTAGCCTCAAGTTCTTGACATCTACATAAATAAGTCAAAAATCAAGCAGTAATATTTGTACAGACTGAAACTGCTTTAATCTCTAACCAAATATGTACATTCATATATGCTGTTGTTGTCTACTGTACAACAGGGTCATCTTAAAGTTGTTTTCCACAAAGTTAATATGTGGTTCACCAAAAGCAGCAGTTAGTGCCCAAGCAATTAGCTGTTACTGCTATTTTTTGTCAATCTATAGAACAACCCCCACAATCTATAGATTATTAAAAAAGAAAAGCAACACATGAAAATAGTAAGTTTCTGCAAAATACAGTGGATGAAGAACCATGCAGCATTTGATTCTATTTCTGAAAGTCATGCAATATGGTGAAATGGAACCCCCAATTTCTTATGGCCAAAACTATAAAGTGTAATTAACGCATAACGATTTTCTCATCATATTTAACCAGGCGCTTGGGAGAGAAAAAAGCCAAACAAACAAAAAAACCAACACCAAAGTCCACACCTTCAGAGGTACAAAACGTATAATCCCAGCCAATTAGAACCATAGTTTACTTTCCTTCCTGAAACCCCTCCTCCCCTCAATAAAAAACAAAAAAATAAAAAAATGAACTGAATAATGCTTTATTCTCTAGACAAAATTATCAACCACTACCTCAGAACTGTAACACTTCAGAGTGTAGCATAAACCTTGCATACATTCACAAGAACATTTTGACTTGGTAACAATGACCAGCATAGGCTAGTGTGTCCCAGTAAGAAGGCCTAAAGTTGTCTGCAAAAAAACTTAGCTTTTAAAACACGGTTGAAAAAATAATTGAGCAAAAAAGATCTGCATTTTTTTATAATGAAGTATTTGGCCTTGTTAAGGAAAGACAGACCTAGAAGGGATTCAAAGGCAGCACTAAGCTTGTTTGCTTGCAGCTTTGCACCATACGGTATAGACAAGAACTTTAAAGTCACCTAGTGTTCAGGATATAATTTCTGATCAAACAGAAGAATTTACATGCTAGTATTCAAGTTTAAAAGTTATGTAGAAAGAACAATTAGCAGATATGACAGTAGAGATATTCATACTACAACTTTTAATGAATAAAGCCCAAACTACGCTGACAGGCTGAAAACATACAAACACATTAAATGTAACGAAATTATAATCCTTAAGGAATAGTTTATTTGCAAATAGCATGGACAATTTTATTTTAAGTGTTTGTGCTACAGGAACCAGGTAATAAAAATCAGTCCCTATCAAATTAAAATTTAGCATCTATTTCTTCAGGAAAATTTTGTCCAATATTATTTTAGATGTAAAGTCTCTGAACAAGACACAGCTACATGGCTTATCCTTAACACACAACATCCGTGTTCCCTGGCATAACATGTATGTTACAGCCTAAGACAGACTGAGGGAACTGCAACATGCCCTCTATACCTTAACAAGGCTAAAAGGCAACCTAAAGCCTGTAAATACTAAACCTAAACACAACATAAATGCACGTCCACAAGTTTAGCAAATGGAAGTTCAGCAGTAGGTTTTTTAATTGCGCTCCACAGATAACTTTGATACTGGTTCAACTTTAAGTTGTAAATAAAAACAAAGATGAAAGGCAAGGCAGTAAAAGAGAAGGCAGGAAGACAAACGCTTTTATAAAATAACAGTTTGGGAGAGCAACAGAAAAACCTCCCTGCAAAAATTCTATTTTTCTGCTTGCTTGCTGACAGGCATTTGTGGGGGCAGGGGTGAAGGAAGACTAGGAGAACCAACAGGGTATCAGGATCAGAAATAAAGCAAATTCTTTCCACTTCTGGTATATCTGATTCCATGCCAGGGCTTATTGCTTCAAGATCATAATAAAGGAGCCAAATCTGAATTTAGCCAAGTATTTAGAATGAAAATGTTCTGAGGACAGAATTTACATAATAGTATTCTAATCTCAAAGTTAATACAAGGAAAATTATTACCTTAAAACAAAAACCTTAAAGTTGAATACAAGACTCTGGACTATTTAGGTAATAGTTTGCCACTAACTTCCATTGCCTAAAATAATCTTGAAATTGAAACCAATACTTTGTAAAGAAAGAGTGTCTTTGTACACTTGTACAAAGACCAAGACAATTTTTAAGAAGAGAACATTAAACTTGAGGAAAAGAGACAAACAAGTCTCATAACTTAAATAACCACTTTGAAATTTAACTTTAAAATGCAAACTGTGTATAAAATGTTAATACTCACCTTTTTTTCCCCTCAATCAATAACATCCTATTTGTAAAAGCTTTTGCTAACAGGGGGTGTCAGCAAACAGGGATTTAATAGTGAATAGTTTCAGAACACACTGCTGTACATGAAGTTGTTTAAAAAAACTTATGAAATAATGGTGAGTTATGATAAGCCACAGAAGCTCAGACATATTTTCATAAAACCATTTGGGAAGAACTGCAAATAAAATAATAATGTGGCAATCTGCAATTGCATTAAGCTTTCTAGAGGGGACAGTAAATTACAGTGTGTGCTTTCTAGAAGAAATCTCCTGAAATATAACAAGTAGCTGAATTTTTTGTACCTTCCTCTGCTCTTGCACCTTCATGATCAGTCATTCTAGAAGAGGGTGACCTAGATTGATTAATGATTCCTGAAGGGATGTGGGGTATCTCATCATCTCCCAGATCAGCTATCATGTCGTGAAGTTTTGTCCTGTTGACTCCTGTAAATTAACGTCAGCAGCAAAGATTCATTTGATTGCTACCGCTTGACTTGACTGAAGTCTAAAAATCCATTAAACTAATTAAACAAGAATAATTACTGATGGGACCTCCTTAAAATAAATACAATGCTTTGCTTTTGTCTTTGTATGTTAATGAAATTCATCTTTTGGAAATCAAAAGGAGGAGTTAATGCATCAAATTTGAAAACTACATGCAAACAGTTTTAATTTACTAAATCAAAGAATAACTCCTTTGTGTTCTGTAGATCTGTTCTACAGTTTCCTGTAGGGGAGAAAAAAAATCATCTTACAGCCCTACTGAGAAGTCAAGACACATATTAAAAGAACATTAACTATTAAACAAAATACAGATGAATTAAACATTTGCTAATAATATTACACAACTTTAACTATACTAAACAATTTAACACTGAAAAACAGTGCGCAAAGAAAAAATAAGCTTAAAAATGAGGGAAGAAGTACAGACAACTCATAAGGGGGTGCAACAAACAATTAACTTTCCCTGCTTTTGAATGGTAATTAAATTGTATAAAGTATTTATTAAACACAAGAGCAAGAATGCTTCCACCAATGTATGAAATTGCAGATGTGTATTACCCTTATTATACAAGCATGCCTCTAGAAGCAAATCATAATGAATTATATATGCATTAAATTCAAGATGTCAACACTAGCAGACAAGAACAGTACGTTATAGCTTGATTTTTTTTAATTAATAAACTCATTCCTGATTCCACCTTACAGCTTGCATGTCAAAAAGCAAGCCTCAATCACAAAGTGAAATTTCAGGGCCAAAAACTCTTTAAAGAAAATGATCCACAATGATGCAAGACATAACCAGCTTTCTATCAATAAAAGAGTCCTTCCTGGGATTGCTAACAGCTCTATTATAGAACAATTAAAATAAAACCCCCCACTACCCTGCCCCTCAAAAACTATACTTTTAAACTTGCTACAATGAAGTGTTTACTGTATTTAGATGGGCATATTAGAACTGCAATAATTTTCAAATATGTCCATTTTTTAGTAAAGTAAGTATCAGGAAACAATTTCTTATACTCTGAAGTGACATGTACCACTTTTATTAAAGGAAATCAAAACTAAAACAAAGCCTTAATTCTCAAAAAAGTTAAAGGTAAACACTGTAATTACAGATGACTTACCAAAAGCAGAACTGTCCCTTTGAACAGTTAAAACACTAAAACCACTCTTTCAAATAATATCTGATCATTTCCATTCTTAGATCATACTGACAAAAAATTGTTAAAATGGATGTGTTCAAAAATAACTATCCCTCAATAATTGAATTCTCTGAAGATAATGGAGAATTCTCTGGAGAGAATGATGACAAGGAAAAACATTTCTGGAAGTAGAATCATAGCAAAAGTAAACCACGAATACCGCAAGGGGGATGCTATGCAACTATTCTCATTCATATTGGCAAAACAATTTCATTTTGCCAAATAATATATAACACCCAATACCTTCTTTTTTGTGTTTCTCACATTTTTCTTTCACAAAGGCTGCTACCCAGAAGTTGTCCGAGAACAAAAATGGCTTCCAAAAGTTTCCCTTACGCAACAGATTTCCTGAGTAGTTAAGTTTCATTTCACTCTCTAGTAGAAATCACTCTCAAAACCTGTGATCTCAGCTAATGAAGTACATGTAAAATAATTAAAATGAAGCTTGTCTTTTTGCGCCAACGCTTTTTTTTTCTAATAGTCACTAGACTGAGAGGATTTCATTTCAAAGGTGTAGTACTTAATTGCAGTCAAGTCAGCAGGTCAGATCTCATATAAAGAACTCATTCTTAAAATGGTCAGGTCTCTGGCCTACAGACCACAAAGCTTGCTTTTGTCTTCATTCCAGCTGGCTGCCAGCCAGCCACCTATGGTGACCAGCAGCAGGTAAATTCTTGAAGATATTATAGAACAATGAATAAATGACATGGTACCCTAAACCACCTACTTTAACATATCCTTTGCTATCAACATTTGTCTTCTCCATGTCGATATGCATGAACCGTTCAACATGTGGAAGGAAAATGCCAAAAATGGCTTATAAACTCGTATTCATATTTAAACTGAAAGCATCTTCTGGTGCTTTCACACCAAACATATGGGCATAAGAAGTTTGTCTCAGAGCACACTCAGAAATAATTGGTTGGAAAGGACCATTAAAGGACCAGCTAGCAACTCTGCCTGCAATAAGCAGGAGCACCTTCAACTAAACCAGGTTGCTCAGAGCCATGTCCAACCTGATCTTGAATGTTTCCAGGGATGGGACATTTACCACCTCTCTGGACAACCTCCTCCTGTGTCTCACCACTGCCACAGTAAAAAATTTCTTCCCTATATCTAGTCTAAGTCTACCCTCTTTTGGTTTAAAACCATTACCCCTTGTCCTATCACAACAGGCCCTGCTAAAAAGTCTATCCCCATCTTTCTTATAAATCCTCTTTAAGTGCTAAAAGGCTGCAATAAGGTTTATCCAGAGCCTTCTCTCCTCCAGGCTGAACAACCCCAACTCTTTCAGGCTGTTCTCACAGGAGAGATGTTCCATCCCTCTGGTCATTTTTGTGGCCCTCCTCTGGACCCACTCCAACAGCTCCATGTCATTCCTGAGGGCTCCAGAGCTGAACACAGTCCACAGTTTGGGGTCTCACCAAAGTAGAGGAGCAGAATCACCTCTCTTGACCTGCTGGCCAGTATGTTTAGTCACTTCTCATCCTTCAGGCACAACTTCAGGACATCCATCATTCAATAGAAAGAGAAACTTCTTTCTGAAGTTTACAAAAGAACAGCTGCTGTTCCAAACAACTTCTCTGTATTTCATGCTGAAAATTGTCAATATTCAAGATTGTGCCACTACCACAGAAGACTCTCCAGATTTCTGCTTTCAAGTAAGTGGAAGTGTACCTTCACATAATTGTTAAAGCATTTTAAATGTTACAAAGAAATTTTTAAGGATAAGAATGTGCTGTCTCTGCATTAGCAACCATGTTCAAGGCACAAAATGGATGACTCATCCTCAACAAAAGAAGAAAAAAAAACAACAATCAGTAAACATGAACTTGTTCTGAGCAAAAGCAAAACACCTACAATCCCATCTCAGTTTATCCTCCTTCAGAGATCAAAACATCTACATTTGGAATGGAGTTTACCATACGTGGGCCAGGGCTATGAAGACAGCAGACTAAATGAAGATTTGGTTGTTACCAACATACCAATCAAAAGAACTCATTAGAATGTCTGCCCTATTATGCTGTCCTCAAAGTATTGCAAGAGGTGATAGTCAATGTACATTCATTTGATCTTGATATATATACTCCCACACATATAAATTCTGGTATTGCTCCAAATAAATTCTGATGAAAAGTCTGACGACACATTGAAGAGCAAAACAAGAGATGAAGTTCTGAAGGGTCCTGCACTTGGGTCACACCAACCCCAGGCAGTGCTACAGGCTGGGGGCAGAGTGGCTGGAGAGCTGCTCGGCAGAAAAGGACCTGGGGGTGCTGGTCAACAGTTGGCTGAACATGAGCCAGCAGTGTGTCCACGCGGCCAAGAAGGCCAACAGCATCCTGGCCTGTATCAGGAAGAGACCTTATCGCTCTCCACAACTACCTGAAAGGAGGTTGTAGCGAGGTGGGGGTTGGTCTCTTCTCCCAAGTCACAGGAGACAGGACAAGAGGAAATGGCCTCAAGTTGCACCTGCCAGGGGAGGTTGAGACTGGGTATTAGGAAAAATTTTTACACTGAAAGGGTTATTAAGCATTGGAATGGGCTGCCCAGGGAAGTGGTTTCAGCACCATCCCTGGAGGTTTTCAAAAGATGGGTTGACATAGTGCTTAGAAACATAGTTTAGTAATGGGGGGAGAGTTGTGTGCTTTGGGGTTTTTTTTGTTTTGTTTTTTTTAAATCAATTTTAAATCATCAACTAGATGATCTTCAAGGTCCCTTCCAAACTAGATGATTCTATGATTCTAAGTTCATGAACGATCAGACATGAGAAGCAGGAATAAAGACCCTCAACACTATTTTCAGTCTTAATGTTAAACAAGCTGAGAAAAAAAACGGTCAAATAATAGAATTTAAAGAAACCTAGCCAACCTTAAAGAAACATTTTTACTGTTTGTGGAATTCTCTCATTCACTTAGCTCAGTCATTTAGAGGCCAATTTTTAATCAGAAACTACTATCACAAATGTGACACAAGTGCAGTATCACACAAACCACACCGTGAGACTATATATGTATATGACCTGAGGGTTTCCCAAAGGGCCATTTAAATTTAAAACCCGAAACGCTGAACAATGACTTATGTGACCTCACAGCACTGTGACACACAGCTATCTCCTAAATATTCTCTTCTGTGAGCATAAGCAGCTTTCAAAACTATTTTAAATAAAGAAAATACTCCTTTAAGTACTGACAGTGAAACACACTGCCAATATAGAATATATGTCAAATAATAATTGATGGCTGACATGTCAGGCCATTCATGGTACAAAAGTTAATGTTATACCGTTGGCAGCAACTGCAGGAAAGAGAACAGGAAGAAAAGTTTTGATAATAATGTTGCAAAGCTAAATTTTGCAACTGGACATTTCAGATAGAATCATCATCATTTATCCTAAATGACAGTCATAACCAATTTAATAGGCAATGTAGACCATTAAAATGCCAGTTTTTGACAACGTAGTTATTTTAGATGGGTGAGAATTATGCTTCTCTTCTGGAAATTTTCAGAGTTACAGATGGAAAACCAAAAAGGTGATAGGAATTCTTGACTGCATAGCAGACAAGGAAGCAACAAGCACAGGAAAGAGAAATCCTTCCTAGACAAGTCAAAATAATGCCACTAAAACAGATCTGGAGGCCTGAGAAGAGTTTTTCAGAGAATTTATAATCCTACACTACTTATCCCTGTTCTACAGATGCTTGCCTGCCACAAGCCAGCAGGTAGAAATTAAACAGTGTGGTGGGTACAAAAAGATTAGAATTGACATGTGTAAGTGCTGTGTCAAGAACCTTCTGTATGCAATAACCTAAAGCTTTGCAATGTCTGAGGAAGAAATATAGAGATCCCCTGAATATTTTCTTTATTTTCCCCAGAATTAAAAACACTTGCTTTTATTTCACAGCCAGTGTGCTTTGAAAAGTCTAGAATGCAGAGTTTAAAATTTCAAATAAAAGAACTCCATTTGAGTATTAAGAGGGAAGTTTCTAACCCTACAAAATACTTCATGTGAATTTGGTGTCAACTGCTCATACTCATTAGCACCCCAATTACTACTGTCAGTTCTAATCACACCAAAGGCTAGGTAAGAAAATCTTTACTTCATAAAAGATTTTATATTTGTACATGTGTGTACATGCAAGTCATGCGAAGTTGATAAAAAAAAACAATCAACATGCACTAAATGAATTTTAATTTGTTCGACGTTATAAAGTAAATTCAAATCTTAATTACAGAATATTTCATTCTCCTGGAGAAACTGGCTGCTTGTAGCTTGGATGGGAGTACTCTTTGCTGGGTAAAAAACTGTCTGGAGGGCCGGGCCCAGAGAGGGGTGGCAAATGGAGTTAAATCCAGTTGGTGGCCAGTCACAAGTGGTATATCCCAGGGCTTGGTACTGGGGCCAGTTCTCTTTCATATCTTTATCAATGATCTGGATGAGGGGATCAAGTGAACCCCCAGTGAGTTTGCAAATGACACCAAGTTGGGTGGGAGTGTTGATCTGCTTAAGAGTAGAAAGGGTCTGCAGAGGGATCTGGACAGGCTGGATGGATGGGCCAAGGCCAACAGTCTGAGGTTCCACAAGGCAAAGTACTGGGTCCTGCACTTGGGTGACACCAACCCTATGCAGGGCTACAGCCTTGGGGCAGAGTGGCTGGAGAGCTACCCAGCAGAAAAAGACCTGGGGGTGCTGGTCGACAGCCAGCTGAACATGAACCAGCAGTGTGTCCACAAGGCCAAGGCAGCCAACAGCATCCTGACCTGTATCAGGAAGAGTGTGGCCAGCAGGGCTAGGGAAATAATTGTCCTCCTGTACTCAGCACTGGTGAGGCCCCACCCCGAGTGCTGTGTCCAGTTTTGAGCCCCTCACTACAAGAAAGACACTGAGATGCTGGAGCGTGTCCAGAGAAGGACAACGAAGCTGGTGAGGGGTCTGGAGCACAAGTCTTATGAGGAGCGGCTGAGAGAGCTGGGGTTGTTTAATCTGGAGAACAGGAGGCTGAGGGGAGACCTTATCGCTCTCCACAACTACCTGAAAGGAGGTTGTAGCAAGGTGGGTGTTGGTCTCTTCTTCCATGTAACAGGTGACAGGACAAGAGGAAATGGCCTCAAGTTGCACCTGCCAGGGGAGGTTGAGACTGGGTATTAGGAAAAATTTTTACACTGAAAGGGTTATTAAGCATTGGAATGGGCTGCCCAGGGAAGTGGTGGAATCATCATCCCAGTATGTAAAGGAAGGGTAGAGGTGGTGCTTAGAAATACGGTTTAGTGGTGGTTTTTGTCAGTCTTAGGTTGATGGTTGGACTCGATGATCTGAAAGGTCCCTTCCAACCTAGACAATTCTATGATTCATGAAGTGTTATATTTCAATATCACTTAATTTAGGTAATACATATTTGCACGATTTTTCAAATCAAGGAAATAGTATTTTTTACTAAATATCATCAGAAACTGTTATAATATACTCCCAAAATAAAAACACTGCTACAAAGGGAGCTTCTCTAGAGTGACATTCATTTATTTAATAACACTTTGTCCACTAAGAGCTTGGTATAGCTGATGAAATAAGTTACAAAAGCATTTTCACCAGGTACTTCAATATTGAAGTTTGGTTTAACTTCCATAGTTCAAACAGGTCAACAGGTTTGGAAACTCTTAAAGAGCAAAGGGATGTCAACCAGAATGTGGTAACCGCACAGAAAAGTGAAGGGCACCATAAAATAAGGATTATACCGAAACAAAGCCCCTCAAAATTTTCTATTTACGTTTCAGGCTTTTTTAAATTCTTTTTTAAAATCTTATTACAGGCTTAGATTGTACAAATAATTACAAGCCCATAAATAGCAATTATAGCTTGATTCAAGCTCATGTTAAAAAAATAAAAGAAACCACCACCCCACCCACAACAATACCACAGTATTATATTTTAAGAAGCAGATAATTTAAATCTTTCAGAAAACTTCTCAGGGTAGGAATATCCTCAAAATGCAAGTTATTATGCAACTATTTTTACACTCACATTCCAAAGCATTTGGCTCTTTCCTCATTTAACCTTAAATTTTTATGTGTTTTCAAAATTTCTTATCTAGGAAATGGCTGGCAAAGGTTTTGACACATTCACATTCAGCAGGTTGAAAGTTAAAGTTGGTTGCCCCCATTACAGAAAACAATGCTTAATGGAAAAAAAAAAACAACAACAAACCAAAAACAGAACTTGTGAGAAAAAATGTCTTCTATATAGATAGGCAAAAAAAGCGTTGCATTACAAGATTCAGAATCTGCACTTACTCTTTACCCCTTTCTTCCCCTTTCGTTCCTTCTTGTACTGTTCCTTCAGTTTACTTATTAGTCCCTGGTCTACATCCCAAACCTCAGCAGTTGGGGACAGGTCATCTTTGTCTACATGCAGCATATTATTAAAAGAAAAAAAATCAGCAATTGGCAATGCAAGCTGTTGGCGATTTACTATCATAGCTGTATAAGAGCATTAATAAAAGTTCTTAATAAATCTTTACTTTAAAGGTGCAGTCTCAGTTTTAAGTTTACAAAATACTAAGTCTCATTTCATACAGTTTTCCAAGGCACTGTATAATATCAGTTACATATTTGAAATTTTTGTGTTAATTTGTTACTAAGGAGCAAACAAATTAAGCTTCATAAGTAACTGCTTATGTTAGATACTTCAAAATATACAAAAATTCATTTGCGTTCAGAAACGATTACTGCATCTTTAGAAAGACAGTGTTAAGAAATTATTCAGCCAGTGTTGAATAAGCAAATAAAAGTATTCATGCTATATTACTCATGAAAATGCAAGCTGAGTAAGTCAGTGTCAGTTTATTCATGAAGACCACCATGCATCCTCTCGCACTCATTCTACATGCACAAGAAAGAAACCTTGGTCCTACATATAACCAGAGAAACAAGTCTATAAATACAGCTTATTACATAAAGATGAAGAAAAGTAATTTGCATGGGTGAATAAATTGACATCCCACTGCATTCCAGCAAATAAATTATAATTAGCAGAAATACAACATTCCATAGTAGATTCAGAAGACATGTCTTTTTTCTGTTTGACAAATATTGCAGAGTTAATTATACTCCAAGAAAAGTCAAGTCTCCACTTCACTAAACTATCCATCACAAGTACTTCCGGAAACACAGAATTAGTGAAAGGATTCCACCTTAGAAACTTGTTTCTAAGACAAGGTAAATGTCACATGTGCAGAAGGACTTTTGCTAAAAGACAACTAGGCAGCAACCAAACTTGGTTTGTGAGCCAGTTAAGCCTTACGCTCACAAATTCTTTAGACATAAAATAATAAAACTAAGTTCCTCAGTACCAACTTCCAATCATACCTACAATATCAGAGTTTTCACAAAACAGCAATTTTTGAGGTTATAACCATTACAGTTATAAAAGCGCACAAGAGAAGCCATACGCTACAGAGAGAAATAAACATGCATTTATGATGCAAACAAGTAGGACCTATTCCAAGTACATGTTTCATGACAAAACATGACAAGGAATGAAAAAATATCTGATGGTATTTTCTCATCGACCAAGAGGGATGAGAAAATCATTCAAATAGGGTCAATCAGTGACAAAGAGAAACAATCTTGATCAGAGAGGTGGAATATAGAAACGGCGAGGGTGGCAAAGGCATGAAACAGGCAGCATAACAGCAAAGTGCCCTGAGCTGTCCCCAAAGAACTGCGGAGAGGGGAACAGAACAACGACATCCTACACCAAACTGCAGCTGCAACGACCAAACTGCAAACACAAAGACCTAAACCCTTCTAATCGCAGGGCCGAAACACTGACAAGAATAGGGATTGGTGAGGAAACATAAGAAGGACAGAAAGATAAATCAGAGGATATGCCCAGCCAAAAGAGGAAGGAAATTAGAAAAAACAACCAAAGAAAATCCTAAAATCCAATGAAAGGAAATTCAGTTAAGAACAATTAAAAAAACCCAAAGCACTATTAATAAAAAGAAAATAATCAGCTAAGTTGCAGCATTGCAGAGAATAATTCTGGAATTAAACTGAACCAGAAGCTAAACACACGTAACAGCAACGTAATGCTGGTGTATATAAAAAAACCCAACCTAATAAAAGAATGCCACAACAAAACTGTCATTCTGTGTTTTAAAAGGTGTGGTGAATTAAACCAGAGGTAGTCCACATAATTCAGTGATGGTGATGATAAAATTGACATGTCCAGTCTGCGTTCTACATTAGAAGTTTAGAAAATATGTCTGTGGATTGCAAAACAAACAGGGCATTTAGATATCAAGACAAAGAATTTCAAGGAACTGGGCTCATTCAGTCAACAGAAAACAGGAAAAGCGTAAGCCTGCAAACATAAATACTGAAAAACAATGCTGTCGGCTGCTGAAATGTAGGTCAGAAATAGAAAACTAGATAAAATACTAACTCTGATTAACCGAAGAGGCTGTGAAATGAATTTTCACGAAGATTTTTAGGAAAACCCAGCAGTGTTTCTCTCAGGTATGCCTCACTCAGCTATTTCAGGATAGAGCCATGTAAGATCAGAAGAACTCCATAATTCCCCCCTTGGTAGAGAGGGAACTTCCTCAAATTGCCTGCAGTGTTTATAGCCCACGCAAAACTGGCACCAGGACAGTGCAGAGGATCCAGGATACCCACTGGCCAATACCATTTAGTGGAAAAAGGTGTTATGTTTGCAATTTTGTTTTTAATTAATTTGAAAGATGACCCACAAGACTCTGAATTCCAGTCAAACTCTGCCACGCAAAAATTCTGGGCACAGTCATTCTCTGACTCATGGTCCATCTGTAAACAGAACTTTTGTGTTTCATAGAGAGAAGAAATTCAGTGACGAATATGTAGTTAGTCATTGAAATAATAAGCAGAATAAGAAGACTACATAATATACAGTATCTTTAATTTGTAATATACTATATTATAATATGTATTTATTCGTGTTCGCTTAAGCAAACAAATTATATGTACATCTTTTTCTTGATGATACCGTATCACTACAAGGCATTTACTATTTTTTAATCTAAAAACATACATTCATTTGTGAATGTACTGCGTATTTCCATCCTTCATTTAACACTGTTTGAATTTGCTCATCTTCCAGTATTTTGAAGATAAGTTGTTCCTAAGTAAAACATGTCGCATGACAGGACACTTTAAATCACAATGTCTGGGAACAATTTAAGACTCAAAGTATATTAAATGAGGCACTTTGGAAAAAAAAAAAAAGAATTTGTTCATAAAAAACTGTATTACAGGAAGAAAAAAAAACCAAAAGCAGCACAAAATTCCACATTTGGTGGCTGGTCTGCAGAAGTTACATTGTAAACTATCAAATTTGGCAATGAAATATTTTAGCATATCTGAAGTTAGACCTACAGATAATACTTTGGCAATTAAGTATTGAAAATAATAATAAAAGCAAGACTAGGCAATAGCTTTAGAGCTTAAACATCAGAAGTTTGGTTTCCAGAGAGTAAATAAAAGCATTACAAAGAAATACACATGTAAACATCTGTATTTTTTCAGAGCGCCTAAATCTTTGCAAGAGTAAGAAGTGATAGAAGGATGCCAATGACAGCTAAACTAAAACAGGAAGGAAAAAAGCTGTTAAGAGAACAGAGCAATTGTTTACATTACGAGGAGAAGAAAAATATGAATTATAACTGAAATAATAAAGATGATTGATGCAATTGTTTAGAAAAGTATTGGCAAGTATTCATTTAAATGCAGTTTCTCCTAGTAAATAAATAAATAAAAGGGTGGACCCAGAGATTTCAAGCAAAAACAGTTTCATAGAGTTCAAAATAATGTGCAGGCTAAAATAAATTGGTTTAGGCAATGTTTTATTTTATTGTAGAAGGTCTTTAAGTGAGACAAAATTTCATATATTATTTTTGATAGGTAATAAAGAAGCATTGCCTTAAAGTATTTCAAATGTACACACTGATCTTCAAAAAAGTGACACTTAACCCCAAGACTGATAGATTGTATCCTTAAACACCCATTAAGAAAAGAACAGCTGTACTAAAACCGCTGACATCCTATGAAAAAAAACATTGCTACTGCAGTTGGAAGAATGTTTTCTGACTCATTTAAACTGTAAGTTAGTACAAAGTACACAGCAAACTTATGGATATTGTCTTCATAAGGCAAAACTTAGAACACATACTTTTGAAGATGAAAGTAGGTTTATATTTACTTCCTCCTCCCCACTTCCTTGCCTCAGACAGAAGTGTTTTGGTAACTACAGAATTACTGCAGTTAAACCAGTTGTCACAATAAAAGCTGTCACAAGAGTGTACACATTTCCAAAATGCTCTCACTTTTGCTATGGACTTGATTAAACTGTAATAAAAGACATTAGAATTGTTCTCTGAAAATTTTGGTGGGTCAATTTGTTTTTTAAAATAGATTTTTTGAATTTTATTTTATTTTAAAGTTTGGGACAGCAACTAAGTTGCTCAAAAACAAGTTTGAAAAAACATTAACTTGCAAAATCAGCATCACAAATAAATCAGAATTCCCCCATTCTGGGTAACTACCTGAGAAGGCAACCGAGATCTAACAGACTGGGAAGTAATCTGGGAAAGCAATGACTTGGAATTTCAGTAGTTCAGTAAGTTTCAGCAGTCTGCTCTGAGAAAACGCATAAAACTTTGCATGAATTATAGTAACAAGCTGTCTTTCCTTCCATATACAATTATCATACGACTGATGTTAGAACAGAACTTTTTGCATCCCTATACATTTGATGGGATGCTGCAAACAAAGTCAAAACCTTGGCTTTGGGCCTATATGTATCTATAGGCCCTGTTATACCAAGAGATTTGCCTGTTTGGCCAAATAAAAAGACGATCAAAAAACTAATCAGATAACACTGCTTCAAAGGCGAACACCAACAAGCAACTAAAGTGCTTCTAAAAATAGACCAAAACTAATGGTAAGAGTTTGTCCGACTTCATCTTCAACTAGAAATAAGACTGATTTTTAAAAATAAAGGTGACTAACCCTTTGATACTGATTTCCAGGAAGGAATGCTTTCTAATCCTTGATACCTTCAAAATCAAGACAGGATGATTTTCCTGGAAGATGTGTCAGTATTTTGATTTCTGTAGATCTTTATACTCTCTTTTCCCACCAAGGTGTTTAAGTATGACAAATTCTTCTCTCAATGACATAAGATGGTCAAACAAGATTATCTACTTGCACTTTTTGGCCTTACAATGAAAGACAGTACCACAGTTCAGAAACGAAGATGGTCAATTTCTCATTTCAAGGTGGATGTGAATTACTTGGTTCATTATTCTTTTTCCTACCCAAATTCTTTCCCTCTTTCAATTTTTTCTTTCGAAACATGTAGGGTCCAGAAGTTTCTGACTTAACATATTTTGGTTTTTATCAAATTTGTAACCTACTTAATTTTATTACATACTCTAAATTAAAATAAAGAAATAAAAAGTTGGGCACATATGAAAGTATTATATTGATTCTGTTAATGCAAATCACGTTAGCAATAACATCTAAAGATCTCAACCAGAAAACATTAATATATAATTGCCCATTTTTAAGTGTACACTAAAGAAATTCATTTAACTCCAATACAAAAAGTTTTAGGCTCCTGACCAGCAACAAACGGGGGGAAAAAAAAAATAAATATCAAATCAAGATTTGAAAGCAAATTTAATTCAGGTATGAAGGCATTCTGAATCCTAGCCTTCTTATTCAAGAAAGAAAACAGACTCCTATTTTGGTTTTGGAATCAAAACCAAAACAAATGTAACTATAACTGTGTATGTGGCAACTACAACAGCATATATACATATATGAAAGTTTTAGCATCCAATACACTATTATCTAAGCATTAGCATTTGATTATCACAGTCATCCACGCACTCACACCATCTTAGTACTGCACCTCTTACGTACTATCATGAACAAGTATTCCTTTATTTCTAAATGCCTTTGTTAGCATCTTACCCCACTCTGTTCCATCTCCTGAACTTCGAGCTTCTCCGGCTCCCTCACCATCTTCAGCTGTCACTAAAAAATCAAATTCTTTCAAAGCTTCTTCAGTATCGGGGTCATCTGTAAGGTCAGCAGCTAAACCTTCATTACCAATCTGCAAGCAGACAAACATTTTTCTGCATTTGACTCATGAACAGATTTTCTACTCAAATATTTAGGTTAGAATTGATATAGATTATTCCGAGTACTTGGTTGCAGGGGAAAACATTCTTCAACATGAAATGCAGAAAAAAACACGTAGAGATAGTCAGATCTAGAGTTGCTTATTAAAAAAAAAAAGAGCGCGAGCAGTGCAGTCTAGTGATCATCAGGAAATGAAAAGAATACTGACACTGGTTTTGTAGCTAAATCTGATCTCGTACATCCCCATCTTCATTTTTTATTTAAAACATACCATTTGGAAAATTTTATTGATTTTCTTGCAATATCAGTAGCTCTGCAGAGCAGCTTTACAAACAAACTATGGTTTCTACTGCTACAGAAGCCTTTTTTCCTTTTTGCTTTCCAGTTCTACTTCAGTGTTAAGCATAAGCTTGGAAAATAGGGTGTTTTCAGAAAAGCGTCTCTTTACTAGTTTTATTACATCATAAACAAAAGAAACATCCCCCCTACCAAGGCATCAGTGAAAAGGTTTCTCTCCTTCTGCAGGTGAAGAAAATTTCCACATGGGGTTATGTTTCTATGAGTTGCACAATATTCTTACACTTTTGCAGGAAGAGATAACTTTGACAAAGACGACTATAAATGATCCTTCTACTTTCTATAAAAAACAAGCTTTGTCAAGAGCAAAAAAATAAGAGAAGTGTCTTCGTATGTGCTTTACTTATTAGAAAATCTATTTATTGAACTACCTACTGCTTTAGAACAAAAATGATTCAAGTCAAGTTGGGAGATTAAGACTCTTGCAGTACAGGAGAAAAAGAGCTACTGGAGACAAGTCTCTGCTAGGTTCTTAACATATTTGGTAAAAGGTTGCATAAAAGCAAGAATTAAACATGTATTTGGCATGAAATTGATTTTTTTCCCATTACATAACTTAGTTTCTTCTAAGGAATTGTCCCTACCTTCTCCAAAATTCAAAAAGGACGCACATTGTATTGTGCTAAATTTGCCTCATAAAGAGACTCACAGTATGCAGTGAAGCCGAGATGGCCAAATGGCCAAATTAGTTCTCTCTTTCAGCATTTAAGCCACATTTGCAAACAGCTTGATTGGTTGATTTCAGTTTTCAAGGCAACATATTAACTAAACCACTAAATTTACTAATTATGCACCTGCTTACAATCCGTTTGGATAACAAAGGTACAACATCTTAATATGACAGTTATAATTATCTGGGGAAAAAAATTCCCTTTTAAAAGAAGGGTATTTCAGATCTATATTAAAAAAAAATTTAAAAATCTTTTACTTTGTGTTTCTTATTTATCCGGTGCTTTTCTTTTCCTTCTGCGATATCTTCTATCATGTCACTCTCTTCTTCTTCATCACTATCATCTGCATTTTCTAAGAAGTTAAATGTTTCAAGAACATCACCAGAATTCCTACATAAATAAAAACATTAACAGAGAATCCATTTTACTTGCTGAGAAGATTTTAGAAGATTAATCAGATTAAATGCAATTGCTACCTAACAGCTTAAGAGCTTTAAAACTAGCAAAACAGTAAGAAGTGGTTGTATGAAGAAGTTTCTACAGGTGCTGAATTAGTGATTGCAAAAGCACCACTCAACAGAATCTTGCCTTAAAGTGGTTATATGACAGAAATGCAACTTTAATACACAATATATTTTCCTGTATATAGTATACATGTATGTATGTAATACAGATACATACATTCCTATGTATAATCATCTTCAGTTAGGTTCACAACCATTTTTAGTCAGCTAGACTCACAGGTGTTCAGAGACACTACCGTTGAAGGTTCAATGTGAACTGCGCAGTACAGATCAATGACCAAGTAAAACATACTTAAACTTTATGGATTTCTTATCTCTTCATTTACCTTTTGATATCCTGTCCCTTTTGTTTTGATGAAGGCGATTCACCCCCGTTGAGGATCTGTTCTAAGTTTTTTGTCTCTACTGAACCATTTGGTTCTGAGTTGGAGAGTCCAAGCAAAGACCTTACCCGCTGGGAGCGTACATCCAATATTGTGTCTGTATAACCTACTTCCTGAAGGTACCTAGATGTAGTAAGAGAAGAAAGGGGAAAGGACATTTGAGGAAAAAGGAAAGAAATTTGTATTGACTGTTAAAAATTAATGCCACTTCTATTTCGTTTATGGAAAATATGCTTCATTGCTCTCCATCTCATATGGAAAACTTTATTCTATATTGCTTAAAGCTCAAGACTACGATGTCCTGAAAAATGAACCACTGTTTTCCCACCTCAGTTACTGGGCTTCATAGAGGAAGCATACATACAGCTCCTCATGCTTCAAGGAGAAGTCTGAATACACCAATACTCAACAGTGTTACTTACTGTCTTAGTAACTGTCTGCCTTGCTTCCAGGTCAATTGGCTATTTTGAGGTACTGCAGGAACCTCCGTATCTTTGGTTTCTTCTGAAAGATATAGTGTAATAGTTGGATGGGTTGGGGTTTTTTTTATTCTCATTTTGGTTTTTGTGTAAAGATCAATTTACTTTTTACAAGACATCAAGTGAAATTTAAGTGAAACACATTTAAGTGAAATTAAACACAAATCTTAAAAAAAAGCTTGACATTAGATGCAGTTTCATGCAGTCTTTTTTAACCAAATAATATTTTTTTCTCATTTTTTGCTGAAGCATCAAGCAAATACTTAAACAGAATAGAATCAGTTGAAAAATCCTGGCCCCTTACATGCAGAAAAGGAACTAGGAAAATATTTAACTTGTACACAAAAGAAAACCTTGCCCTGATCAGCAGAAGTGTTACTACTAAGAAAACAGGCCGTATCTCTCACAAAGCAGAGATCCTTAGCAAGCAACATAGAAAATACAGTTAAAATAAGAGAAACAGTGACATGTATCAGCATTTGGAGAAAACTAACATGTCAGGTTTAACGCAAATTCCTTCAGTTTACTCTCAACAACTAAAATCTAGACCCGCTGCACTTTAACTATGGCAGAAACTGTAAAACATGCTACAACCTAATAGCTTAAGGATTTTTACATCTAACTTACACTGGTTTTTAACACATATGAAAAATCCCATCAAGCAAGAAATGGGAATAATGACGACTAGTTTCAACCAGATATAAAAATACCAAAAATCTGGCATTTTTAAAGCAGAAAACAAACAACAAAACAAAAAAGGGCGTGTGTGTGGAATAAAAATCTTTAGACCACAATTTTAAGGCACATTATACAAATATAGGCCAAGAGTGCAACTTCCCAAAGACCTACGTTTCAAGAGAAGTCACGTGTAGTTCTAGTTATTAAATAGTCCAATGTTGTTATGAAAAATGCTTTCCTCTGTTTGCAATATTGTGAAGAGAAAAACTTATGATCAACTTTAAATCTACATTGCATAATTGGATGTGCTCCAGAGTACCATTAAGGATAGCCTCATTTTTCTCTTAGGACTTTTTTCCTTGATTTAAGACAAAAACAGAAGCAAAGGCACTATTCCCCCCCCTTTCTTTAAAAAGAAGAATCCTATAAAAGCACCAAAACCCAACAGTATTTCTTCTGTTTATTCTGCACTTAATCTTTCCTTCTGGATTCACGGCACAATGGCAAAAATTATTAAATCCTTCAAGAAGGAGCTAAATAAGGAATTGTGTAACTTCACTTAAAGCTTTGACATTCAGAGCTCCTTCAAAAAGGAACAGTCAATTAATTTTGATTTTCAAACCGTTACCAAACATTTCCAAGGTATCTTCTCTATAGCACACCTAAGGGAGAGTGAGCGGCAGAACGAAAGCTGCAGTAAGTTGAACAGAGCAGATTTAGAACAGTGTATAAACAAGTTATACTAAAACAGGCTATTGTAAAAAAGTTACCTGATTCAAAAGTTGGCATTTTCAAGTCACCTTGGTTCAATTCTGTGCCATATTTTAATTTATGATATTTTGCCCTGAAAAAGTATGTAAATGTTTAACAAATTACCATACAATGTTTTTATCAACTCAAAACATTCTACTACTCCCTTTAAAACAACCATACTAGCACAATACAATTTATCCAAATAAAACTGTTGTGATAATTATTGTATCATACATATTCCTATTCTTTAGAGAACCCAGTTTTAGGATAACCTTCTTACAATTACTCACAATTATCAAGTAACACACAGATGAGAGTTTAGTATGTAAAAAAAGCCACATTCTTGGAAAACGTGTTAGATACTTGGCTATTAAGAGAACTTTTCAAAAAACAGTAGGTTCAACTATTTAGCAGAGATTATTTTTTCAGTTGTAGCACTGTCACATCCAGCCAATCAAACTACGCTGAATGAGCCTCACATTTGGCATTCCTGCCTATTTGTCACCTTCAATTTCTGCTTCAATTTCTCTCCTGCTCTGCCTTTGCTTATGATAGAGATTTTTTCCCTTTGAAGAACCATGTTGGAATGTTAGATTCCCTCATGTATTCTCTCACTAATTTTCTCTTCTTCATTGACTGGTGGCTTAGCTTCCAATTCTACTCAGTCCATCTACGCAAACATGCCTCACTCCTTCCCATCTTCTGTCTCTCATCCCCTAACCTCTCCTTCTCCATCACTTTTTTTAAAAAAATCAGTCTTGGTGATACTATTTCCATGCCTTCCAAATCTTATTCTGTGCCTAAATTGCCTATCAAAATGTCTTCAGCTTCCTTTACCTCCAGGATATCACATGAACTACCTACACCTACCTCCTGGAATTCTCTAACTTTTGTCCTAGACCTTTCACAGTTTCATTTTTGCCTCATAGATCCTCTGCAAAAAACACTCAAAATTTCAGGGAAAACTGATCTAGATGTTCTGCAATAGAGCTAAGGTGAAAGATCTCTGTTAAAAATTTAGAAGTCATATTTTTAAAAAGTCTCTATAAAATACAGCTGGTTTAATAATTCGAAATTGAAGATTTGACCAAGGTTTTCAGTGTAACTGAACCATATCTAGCTCCCATCAATTTTGAAGACTACTCTCAAATATGAAGCTTCTCAAGAAAAGGTAGATAATGGAACACATACTGGACAAAACCAAGGATTTCCAACAAATCTTCGTCTAAAATGATGCTGTAAGTTTTCCATACTGGAGGTGTAAGTTGATCTCAAAATCTGCTGGATATACTTAGTGGTATAGAAGATTTTCTTCTAAATTACAGAAGTTTCTGCTAAAGTTGCAATTAGGAATGGACTCATTAACAAACTATCAGTAGATGGCACTATTGAACCTTTATAATAAGATAAAATCCTGCATTTCATAGCAATTACATGTGAACTAAAAGACTGTAAGGCTCCTGAAGGCAAGGTATTTATTTGTGTAACCTGAATCTGACTGTCAATTACAAAGAATCATATTTTTTAAATTATTTATGAATATGTTCATATTTCAACCATGCATTAGTAAGCCTCTCTACCCTAGATGCTGTCTTTAAACCGAGAGACAAAGCTTTGTTCCACATTGTAATAGGGCAGGGTTCCACCAACTTTTGCAGACAGTGTACGCGCTATGATTTATATGCACTATAAAGTACTGTACATTTGGCAGTAAAAACAAAACAAACCACCAATCAAAATGAAAATAATTAGGAAATTTTGAAGTTAAATAAAGCTGACAAAGTGTTTTTGCTCAACTCATAAGTGAAGCCAATAAAGCACTGTAATTGAAAAGCCAACCTAAATTTGTTCAATTTAGATTTGTGGTAAATACTATTTAGGAGCAGTTGTTCCATTTTAGAGCTACAATTTCAAAACATTAATTAAAATTCTGCTTTAATTTATCATTATAGAAGATAATGATGTATCTGATCTAAAATTATACCAATGACTACCCACTACAAATAAGTCAAAATACTGCTTCATGTAATGACATTACTTACATCTTTCATATCACATCCGATGCTCAATTTTACAGTAAGAAATTAATATTAAATCCCAATAAACTACGTATTCACACACATATTCCTCTCTGTATTGTCACACAAACAAGGGTAATTACTACACATCTTAAAAGTCACTAACAAGCTACATTGTTGTTGATAAGTCAATGACATTACTCCCTCACACCACACAGTAACTGAATTCCACAAGAGGCATGTTTTGAACCCTTCAGAGTACTGGGCTGTTGATCTTCTAAGGCTGGGTTTCCATGAGTGAAAAAGATGCCTGAAGCTGATTTAACTGCTGAAACCTGCTACTCGGTTGCAAGGATATAAGCCAGCTCCAGTCCAAACCCCATAAAGTCAAAATATAGCCATAGTTTTATGATCTCAGCAAGCCTTATTAACTTGAGCCCAGCACTATGCTAATGAAGCTTGGAGTGGAGTGGCTCAACATACCCAAGAGAAGACGTCTAGCTGGGTCTGCAAATCAGCATAAAGGAATATCCACTAGCTACCACAAAAAATCCCACATATATAACTACTTAAGACCTAACATTAAATTAATAAATTCATAAAATTCATAGAGAATTATCAAAATATTTAAGGACATTAAAATAATAAACCATATGTTACTTCTCTGAAACATTATCACACCTGTTGTACATCTACTTAGAGACAGATGTGTGAAATACCAACTATTTTGTAAATACTACTGCATCTTATTTTATCTTCACACTGATGCCCCGTTTCATAACCTCCTCCTGAGAAATCACAACAGTCATCATTGTCTGAATGAGTTTGTTTCTGACTCCCTAGAATCTGATATTTCACCACATGAAACTTTTGGACTGGCTCAGGGAGTTAGCAACAAGAGGAAGGGAAAGGGGGAAAGGAGGAATCAGGTGCAACACTGAAAACTGCTCTCAACAGTTTTCAGATCTGAAATTCTCAGAATTTATTTTGCTTTGGGATTGATTTCTTTCATTAGTTGTGATTCTTCACTCGAAGGAACAACAGCAAAAAATAGTATGTATTATCCTGAACTTTTCATTCAGTGCAACAACCAAGAAACTGACATACTATCATTCCTGGATGATTTACTGACAAGTCAGTACCTGCCTGCTTTCTTTACTCAATCCATCACACTTTCACAATTAGATCCCCTCAAACTACTGGGCATTTGTAGGAAAAAACAACAACAAAAAAAACCCCAACCCCAGAAAGCTTCCTTGTTGCCTCCCACACATTCACCAATCAACCCCAGAGTTTCAGTTCCTGGTTTTAGAAACCTTCATGACTATTCTTGCTAGGACTTAAGCAAGGATCTTCCTCTTGAAAAGTACGCAGTGTTGGCTTGTATCCACTAGCTGCCAAAACTGAAGCAAACCGTATGTTTCTGCTCTTCTGCTTCTGTTGTAGAGATGATTACAAGTTTCTTGCCCATTAGATGAATTTTGGAATTTCATGGGAAGTTGAAGTAAAAAGGCAGCATTTCAGGGGAGAGCAGGAACAAGGTTTCACCAATGCCATTCACCTTCAAATTCTGCATTCTGTTATATGATGTCTTCACACTCCAGCTGTAATTAACTGCCTCTGATTTATCTCAATAAGTAGGCAAGCCTCACAGCCTTATGGTGTGAGAAAGTCCTGCGTTTGCAGAAAGTCTCTATGTGCTGCACAGGGTTTATCATTGCCAAAACAACCAAAATGTTTTCCTTCAACTTCAAAAAGTTACTTATGCCCAAGACACTTAGGTCTGCCGTAACAGCACATTATTCCTTTGATACATTCAATTTCTTTAAAGGAAGAGCAGACACACCCCAACACTTTGCATACTTTTCATCTGCCTTGAATCCAAGCAAATTACACATTACCTGTATGATATAACAATGTCACTTCTGGTCTTACATTGGCTGGAAACCTGGAGTTACTTTCCATTTTGAGGACAGGGCTGAATGAAGAAATAGATCCTTTCTGCCTATTACTTCACCAGAAAACACATGATGTGCTGGTACAGCTTTCTGTATGAGTGTACACTGCTTCCTTTGTACTGGACACATCACACAGAGGTATGTAGCCATCCTTGCCAAAAACATTAGCTTCTAATACCAAACAAACTAATCAAAGTTATTTCTGTGCTAGTCACTTACTCGTAGTACTAATTAATAATGTAAAATTTAGATATACTCACTCTTGGACAACTAACTTAAAATTGTCTAGGTGAAGCCTCACGTCGCTTTGCTATAAAATTTAAAGTTTACTCTGACAGGAATGTTCCCTTCAAATCAAAATAAACAAATAAAGGCTACCTATTTTTTTGCCTCAAGACGTTTACACTGTTTGATTCAGCTACTTTTTTAAGAGCAATATAAAATTAAATGTAAGAATTGAGTCCACTACAGAAAGTATAGGCACATGACAAGATTATTTTTCTAGTGTTTTTGCAAAATTAACTACCAATTTTGGTGAAATGAAATATCCAGGCAACAGAAGAGCATGTAGGTATGAAGGACATCAGCCCGCATGGACTGAATGGAATTTTAATTTTTAAATCAGCACCGACTAAGACCAGAAATTCTAGCATCTACCACAAGAAAAAACAATACTTCAAAATGTAATACTAACTTTTAAAGGATTCGGTTTTGCCACAAAAAACCCCCCATTTTCACCATTTAACACATGCAAAATAGCTGTAAGGAATCAAGAGAACAATATTTTTCATCCTTTCAAGTTTAATACTACTGAAGAACATTAAAGGTACGCAATAAGGTATGTTTTTAGAACATATATTCTTACTTAGTATACCATCACTAACACATAAAACTGTCCAATTTGAATTTTCTGTTTAAGACACAAGTCCAAACAATCTGAAAATTATGCAACTTTTTATTATAGCAGACACTAAGTTTATCAGAAAACATGGTGTAAAGATGACCCACCATAAAGCCAGTTTACATAAACCGTATAATCATCTAGTAAAGACAGTTTACATAACATGATGGAAATCCTTTTAGTCTGTAAAGTCTTCCAGGTCAAATAAAAGTTCAACAATTTGTATACCTACCTTTCTTGTTTTAATGCATATTCTAACATTTTTATTCTTCTTACTAAATCTTTCTTCAAATTTTCTTGACCCTTTCTTTCCCCTTGTAAAAACGCTATCCGAGCCTGAAAACACACAAAAAAAAGAAAGATAATGGATTTTATTCCATTCTGTTCCCAAGTTCCCAAAACAAAGCAATGAAGTCTGGCTCAGAATACCACCACCACCACAAAACAAAACTGTTTTGCATTAATCACTTCAGTCAGTCATTAATAACAAAAATATTTCTGCTCTAGAGACCGAGTATTATTTTCTGTTCATAAATCTTGGCAGGTTTCTCTAGAAATAAAGATATTAAAAGTTAGTATAGTAACTCTAAAAGAAGGCACAAAGAGCAATCATATGGGACACTTCAACGTATGCACACATTTTTGTCCTTATGGTATTGTTAGCATAAACTGTATTCAAGATTTTCTTCTTAACCCAAAGTCTAATTAAAATAGGTGCACAGCACACTTTTAAACTATTTTCAATGCCAGTTTATTGAACAGATTAATAAATGGATACATGAATTCAATTACAGAATTTACAAATCTGTTATGCATGAAAGAACTATATTTTATGGATTCACATTTTACTTACTACTAAAACCAGCTAGAGGTTAGGATATCACAGGAGATATGTTCTATATTGATAAAAATAATGCCTTTTTTTTTTTTTTTTTTTTTAAAAAAAAGCATCAATCATACTACCCACCCAACTGACAAAAAAGCAATGAAGCATCCTACCTGCCTGCTAACCTACTAGATAGCTTGTATGTTCCACTGAATGTTATCTCAACTAGTATAAAAGGTTTAGTGGAAAACTTGAAAGTAGTTGAAAAATGAAGGCATTAAGTTCGTTCAGAAAAAAAGTAGCCTTTTCAAGACAAAGTGAAAGGGCTTGTATTTTGTCTTCTGCAAGCCAAAATCCTAGGGAAGATAAGGGAATTTCTATTCTTGAAGATTTTTTTAAAGGGAGTGGTGGTACATTTTCATTAGTCTCAGTGTTTAGAGCCTGAAAGAATCTAACCAGGAGGATAGCATTCTTGCACTGCTCCTTTCTCAAGACTAAGTGATATCACCACATGAAACTTCCCACATCATCCCTCACACTCCATGGTAAACCAATAAAATGTGTTCTTTTACCTTGCATTAATAAACTAATGATTTATTCAATTAAAATTTAAAACTTAGTGAGAACAAGGCAGTTATGAGTATTTCAGTTAAAAGTCTGTTACGAAAGCACTCTCAACTAGCCACTGCCACTTAGTGAGAAAGTAATGGACCAAGCAGTGCAGGATTAGTAGAGAAGAAAAAAAAAAACAAACAACCAGACTTTGAATGATTGCACAGATATTTCTAGATTACAGGTAGAGAAAAAGATACAGAATCAGCTCTTTTAAAAAGTGGGCTCCTGATGAAAAGGGGATGCTAAGCAAACCCAACAACTATACTGAACTGCAATTATGTTCCTCAGATTCTAAAAAATACTATAAAACTGACTCTAATCCAATAGAGAGTTAACAGCCTTCTGGAGAAAACAACAGTTACACATACTTCACAATCCTCTAGTATCTAATTCAGCAAATGCCCAGTCAATTTCACAAGGCGAACTTGTAATCTCAATTTTCACTAGTCAAGGATAAGACAAGAAAAGCTCTTACACATAAATATGAATGTACACATAAAATAATTATAAAAGTAGGGTGTTTTTTTTTAAAAAGTATTATGTTACACACATATATGTGCAATACCGTACTTCAAATATTTGGAAGCTGCTACATGCATACAGACTCTTTCTACAGAAATAAAACCAGAATGAAATACTTCTATAATTTTCATCTGAGGAGGGTTATGAGAGCTCTTATGCTCTTTGACTCGAAAGCACTTCTCAACTCTTTCCAAAACTCAGGTTTTCTGTAAGTGGTGGTTCTCTCCCCTTCTATTAGTCGTCTCTCTTTGGCCAGCACCCTTTTATAACTATTTGACAAGTCTTGGGCCTTATTGCATCCTCAGATTGCTGATAATGGAGAGGAAAATAATACACAGAGGGAAGCGTCTGCCTCATAAATGCTTGCGGCCAAAGTATTTTCCTTCTTCTGGAAATACTTCTGAAATACTTGGCCAAGCAGAATCAAGTCTTCATTTACTAGGTATTGCCTAGATCTCATAATTTTCAACCAGACAGCTTAATGAGCTATGTGATCTTGAGAATCAATGCACTACAGAAATAATGTTATAAAAAAACCCAAACAAGCAAACCCCAAAAATCCACCCTACAAAAAAGCCCTCAAAAAAATCTTTTATATGCAACAGTATTTATAACAATCTTCACAGGGTCCAAAAGGTTGAACAGAGAGGTTGCCACCCAGGAACACATTTCGTAATTGAGTTTTTGACATTTTTGACTTCTTTTAGCATCACTTTCTGTAATTGCTTGTATACAAATATAACTGATTTGAGGGATTATTTTTTTTTCCTCCATTGTAACCATCACATGGCTAAAACCTAACAAAAGTTAACTATGCAGAAGTTAAGAGCTTAATCTTTAGAAATATGGAAAATCAACTTAGACTTTTGGAACACTTAGTCATCAAGACCCTCAACAAAACAAAAAGAAGAATAAGTAAGATCACTGCAGATTTGCTGTATAAATTACATTAATCAACTTGCTTCCTTAAGTCTTAAACTGAGCAATGTAGAATGTCAAAACTACCACTTGATGTACTGCAGGACTATGAGCCCTAAGAATTAACACACAGTTCCCCAACATTGACTTTTTTGAAAGCAGTAAATCTCAGGTTCAGTAAAAAAAAACAAAAACAAACAGATAAAGTACACAGATCAGTCTCCCTCAGGGCTGTTGCACCAACTTCAGTTCCACATACAAAGACAAATGCTTAAGAAATGCTCTCTATGTAATACAACTTTCTCTACCTCAGATACTCCTTTCCTTTGAAACGATTCTTGGGAGAGCTAGATTCAATACAATTTATATCTATAGCACTGCTAAAAAATTCACTGGCACTAAAATTGGGAAACAAACTGGCACAGAACAATTTGGTACTCACCTTCCTTCCCTCCCCGTTATGACAGAATGCTTTCCATTGTCTTAAACCAATTTGTAAGTCCCCAGGCTGATACTAAGAGGAGCAATCCTCCTCCTCACATTTCTGTTCCCTCTACTGTGCTGACTTAGCTGCTTCTGCTGCCACGCATTAGGCCTACTGAGGAAATCATTCTATTTATTTTTTACTCCGTTCTGAATTACATCAGTTTCCTGATCCTACTCTGTATAGCCATGGGAGTACTTAGGCTGGCACAAGGGATGCAAACAGGATACCGAAGTAACAGTTCTTTTCAGTGACAAGATGGTCTCAGATCAGCCTAACTGACCATGATCTGCACATTCAGGGCACCAGAGCTGCAAAAATAAGAGTAGAGACACTATGGAAGTCAAATACAAGACAAGCCCTAACTCTTTTTGGTTACAGATTAAATCAAAATATTTTTGAAGTGTATTAGCAAGAGCATTTCTTAAGAGGGAGAAAACATGTTATTTTACAGAACATGTATAAAACACTAGTTCTGTAACTAAAAATATGGCCTCCCATGGCTTTAAAAAAATCCAGTTGAATTCAGCTGTGTACAGATTCTGTTAGAATATTTTCCCCCACAGATAGGGCTATGCTTCAGATTCTTCAAACAAGCTCAACCCGGAGTCTCTTTTCCAGGGCAGCCTGTCCACTTTCATATTTCTAGCATTTTCATGGATCTCTGAGATCCACAATATTTCTACAAAATTCAGTGACACTTCGGGCTCCCTCTACACCTTGGCCCTCAGCTGTAAACAAGAATACCACCACATGAACTTGCCCAGTTCTGTTATGAAAGTGGATTCGGGGAGCTCTGAGCAGCAGTTAGAGTGACAGGTACTTTGTATTTGTGCAAGGACGCATGAAATAATGCCTGAAACGAGGCAAGATAGAATACAAAGATAAAAAGAATTACTGAGCAACTACTTGAATAGTATAGATCCCACAAAAAAGAATTGTCTGAGGTTAAATAACTACAGAATGCACACACAGAAGGGGACAAATTAAAATTCTAACATCTAATATTCTAGACTTTGTAAACTTAATATTGTTTTAATGGTGTGTTGCATTTCAGACATACATGCAATACATTTTGTAGTTGGCAGGGTTTTAATCTTTTAAATAGGAAGACTGACCATGTGCAAACCAGGCAATAGCCTTTCACCCAACAGTCTCCAATATTTCAAATAGGAAACTGAAGTTTTCCTTGAGCGGTAGGGAAAAATAAACCACCGATGATACTGCCACTCCACATCTCTAGCATGCAATTACACTGCTTGATCAAAGTCTAACAGAAGATTTGAAGTAGTTTACTAGAGAACTTCCACATAACTTTAAATAATTTTAAAAGCTGCATTTCACATGGAAGTTGATAAACCAAAATTTAAAGAAAAAATGTTTTCTGGGAAGAAAATTAGTACTTTTCCCCCTTCTTTTTAAAGAAGCTTGAAATGTCCTAAAACTTAAGAATTACTGCTCTACGTTTCACACAGCATTACCCATAATAGCAGCCTTCATACTACAACTACATTTTATTGTCTCAACTGCACAGAAAAGCTTGATTTATCTTTATGTTGATCAATCGTATTTCTCTTAGCCATTGAGGATGAAAAGAGGGAAGTTATTACAGCATTTGGGGCAGGTAAAATTGCATATGCAACCTAAAGTTTACATAATAACTACATATAGGATTTCATAACCTTATTTTGTTAATAAATCCTGATATGCAGTATTCGAAATATTTATCCAACATCTCAAACCTAGCAAAACACATCAAAGGGAAAGAGAGGCAGGAAACCTGAATGGTAAAGCAGAGAAGACTGATTAAAGGGCTTATCTTATGCTGTTGAAACACTAACACTTTCCTGTACAAGTCAAACAATCAACTTGTAATGGATTTTACCAATACAAGAACACACTCAGTAAGTGAGTATAGATTCTTTCCATTACAGTTGTAAACATTATTAACTCTCAGACCCTAGAAGCGCATTTTGAAAAAATTCAACTGTATGTAAAGCAATGCCAGCTGCAATGTGATGCTTGTGTCTTGTTTTTCTGAAGTCCATTCAGACTTCTAGAAGGAAGGAAGGAAAGACCTGCAGTATTTTTGAAAGAAATGCAATACACTGAAGCAGCTCGGATATATACATATCCAGTGCATAAGTGTGTGCTTATATCCTGCTAGGGCATATCACAAAACAACAGTAAGATTTTTTTTTTAAAACATTTTGTTTTAATCACAAGATTATTATCACATAAAAAGACTAACATGATCTTCATTTTTTGAAGCTTATTATGCCAAAGATGAAGCAGAACACTATTTTGGAAAACCAGGAAGTACTGGGGAGGTGGAAGATTTGACCCATAACAGTAATTTAAGAGTGGTCACATGTGGGCAGCTATTAATGTTCTAGTTCCCATTCACAAAAGGGAAACCAAATGTAAGAGAAGTCTTCACCTTCGGTTTTCATCAGTCTGAAGTGTCACCTCATTCCAAACACCTAAACCATCAGGCATGCGAAAACATGAAGCATGTTTCCTGAAGGTTCCCTTTTTTACAGACTTTTTCCACTTGTGCTGATGATCATTTCTTGCTCAACTGATACTTTTTTCAAAGGCTCGTCTGATCACATTCTGATTGTTTCTCAAATGCAACTACTAGAAAAGCGACATCTTTGAGTAACTGTCCCACAGGAGTGGTGGACACAAGAAAGCCAGCTAGTTCTAAGGACCAATCTGGCAGGTTAATGACACAACTGACAGATATAAGAGAATTTATTCATCCCTAAGTTCCCTTCAGTCCTGCGATGGGTATGGCAAAGACCAACCTTGCAAAACTCTCTTCTTCCCTCAGTCTGTCCTTCCCCTTTTCCAGTGCCACCATACCGCCTCCAGTCATGCGGATCCAAAAGTTTGCTTCTGTTCACTACAGGCTCAAGTACTGCCAAGTTTCACCAGCTTCTTTGAACATCTTACAGAAAATCGAGCCTTCTACCCTATTGGTACAACTTTCACAGATCTAAGTATTTTTCCCACCTGTTGCGACTGCTTCTTTGCTAGTTTACCCAATTCACGTATCAGTCAGTTATCTAGAACCACAGTGGTACTGCCTTCATTCTGTCACTATTCCTTACTAGAATTTTTTCATAGAATCATTTTTTCTTGTGCTAGGATTTTTATAGCCACTCTCCTAACCAATATAGTGTTTAGCAATAATAGAGTTACAAAACTTGCACAATTCATGGATGTGTTTTTAAAGACTAACACAAAGATTTTCACGGTGTGGACAAGAAGTAAACCAGCTGTCCATAGTCTCCTATCCAGTATGTAGAAGCCAGCAACAGGGAAAAACACATCAATTGAGACTACAGGTTCAAGAACAGTTAGAAGCCACTAAAAACGATGGATTCAAACTCTGTTACAAAGAGCATTCTCCTCAGAGACTTAAAACATGTCTAAGAATTGAAACCATTTTTTTTGGAATAACAAATATAAGTGCCTTAGAAGTTTATCATTCATTGACCATTCTTGTACTCAAGTGTTCTTTATGCGACAGGCTTCTAAAATTTTTAGTTAAAACTTTAAAATATTGAGTGTAATTCTGTTTATAAGTTTTTCGTTTTCATTTCAGTCCCAGAGGTAACCCTTCAGAAAAGTAAGTTCCTGCCAGAATTTTTAAAAGAACTGTCATCTTCCTGGAAAAAGATTCTATTCTCTAAGACTGAATGATTACATTAACTTCAGGAAAAGTGAAGCTATTCTGGTCATTATTACCAACATACTGTAAGAGAACTACTAAAATGCTCCACGCCACAGTGTCCCTATATGCCAGCCCTCCTCCTCCCCACACAGCTTAAAACTTCTGCATGTCATTTTAGTATCATTAAAGGCTCCTCCACTAGCAAATTTGCATTTTCCTTTGCACCTGGCCATGATGACATGAAGTCATCATGAACATCAGCAATCTAAGCAGACCCAAGATTCAGCAAAAATTTTAGCTGAAAACCATTAAACAGCCATAGTTATTTCTTTAATCAACTGACAGCTGACAGGAATGCTTGATGGTACTAGATCACCTCAGACACAATGTTCACTTTGACATCAAAAAACACTCATTTTTACCTCCAAGTCATTCTATCTTCACCGCTATCAATATAATTCTACAGAGAAATTACAATCTTTCCATTCAAACATCAAATTGAATGCCACCACTCAAGACAACTAAATAGCCCAGTAAAACATAAGCAGCCAAAGTATTTCTTACTACTTATAAACACTATTCTATGAAGAGTCTGGACAGCATATTTCAACTGCATTCCTTTAGCAGGTTGAATAATCTGTGAAACACGTTTGAACACAAGCTCTCATAATAATTTAAGAAAGCTGTGCAAACAGATGTAAATTGAACTAAGTTCTCTTTACAATTAGGACTGTATGAAAACACTAGTATCCTTCCTCAAGAAAGTATGTAGCTCTTAGTATTATTTTATATAACTTGATCTTCAAGAGTCCTACGTCTATTTTCGTAAGTGTCTTGCTATGGGACTTCAATTCGTTTCACATCAGTTTTTTCAATAAATAAATATATTGGTGTTCATATGCCTTTTACAGAAAAAAAAAAAATGCAGGATGTTAGATAGTTTTACACACCAACATATGGTCACTTTCAAAGGGACCACAGAAAAGCACAAGAACACGAGTTATGCAGTTTAATCTGCAAAGACATAGTTCGATCAATACCAAAATTCAAGACAAAATACATCCTACATCTATGTCCAGTCAGCATTTCTTTATCAAACCAGAAAACTGATCCGTGCCACAAGATTCACAATAGCAAGAACATCAAAGTCAGCAGAGCTTAAGAGCATCTACCTAAACAAATCAGTTCTTTTTATGAAGTCACACAATCTTTCACAAAATATTGCAAAAAATAGACAACATAAATGTCCTGTGTTTTTGCAGATTCAACACTACATTCTTTCTTTGCTACATACAGCAGTCAAAAATTAATATTTTTTCACAGATGAACAGAAATTCTTATTAGACTACTGTTTGGTAAGAAATCATTGAGGTTTTGCATTTTTACAGTCAGTGACATTTTCCAAATGTCTGTGCTGGAAAAAACCCTCAACCCAATTGCAACACCAATTTCAAAAGCTGAACTCTTGCCAAAAATATCAGCTATCAACTATAAGTGCTCTCTCCCTCAATTAACAAGACTGGATATACTATCTCCTATGTTAACTTTCTAATTTGGAACATTTTGTATATTATTCCAGTATCAAATGCTTAAGGAAATCAAAGCTTGAGAGTAGTATCTTCTCTTTGGACATACTAATGCAAATAGATACAGAGAAGCCTGTGGACGACACAGAGTCCAATCATCAGGTTTAACCATTTGAGAAATCTCTTCACCATCACAGCTGTGACACCACAGTAGAGCAAGTATTTTGAAGAGATTTAGTATCATTTTAGATGTCAGTTCATTCACAAAATGTACTATGTAATGTTAAAATAATCCCTAATAAATTTTCACTCAACTTTGAAGTCTCTGAAGTACTTTTCTGCTGGGACTCAAACTCTTGTATATATTTACCCCATACGACAATAATCAGAGATTCAAAATAAACTGTTGAACATGCCTGTATCTTCTCTGTATGTTACTGAAACACAGATACAAGGGTGCTATAGACAGGTCTGCAGTTTATACACAACACTATGTAATGGTTCTAATTTACAGCACAAATTGATTGCAAAACACAGGCTAAAGTGCAGTGCAACCACAGCAACTGAAAGAGAACTTCTTAAAGAAAGGATTATTTTGCAATTGGGTGTCTTAAAATTTACACTGGAAGGGTTCTTGTACATTTTCTTCTGCTTTTAATTTTTCAAAAACAGATTCTACCCCTGGACAGGCGTATTATTCAGCAACCCATCAGCAAACTCCTACCCTGTACTTCGGTCCTGACTATCAGTAATCTGATTAGGTCTCTACTTTAGTTATTAAACAAAAAGGTCATTGACTTTCCTAGCAGCAACTAGCGACATTGAGTCCATTTCACCTATTACAGTACAGATAGCACTGCCTTCCTTTTCATTTAAGAGAACCATTCAATAATGTGAATACACAAGATTAACCTACAGTACTCTCGTGACCAAACTCCTGCTTACTACTGCAGTTTTCTCCATAACTGGATTAGAAAACACAAAACTGAAGGAGTGATACTGAAAATAAGCTAACTATGCATTTGTGTGGCTGTATGTACTTATACACAAACACACATTTTACTGGAATTTAATTTGGTGAATATGCTTTTTCAATCCAAAGCAGGCAAGTTTTTATTTTCAGTCATACAGGAGAAGAGATTCACATGTGACAAAGTGCTGGAGACTTAGTTTTACAGAAGAGCAGTGGAATCAGCTAAAAATACATCTATAAATTCTCTGTCTTCCAGGAGGAAAACAATAGTCTTCTATCTTCTCTAACATGATAACTGGAGTGGGGCACCTAGGAAAGTGTTTTCAAACCAACAATGATGCAAATAAAATTAATTTAAAAGACAAGATCAATTAAAGCAGTCTGACATTTAGGTAGACCTCATTTAATTACCTTCGTACTGAATCAAATGTTTGAGTTAGGATTTAAAAACAAAACCACACAAAAAAAACCCAAAAAACAAAACAGAAAAAAAGAAACCCCCTAGTCCCTCAGTAGCTTATTCCAAGGGTTTAGTTCTTCATTTAAGTATGATGCCTTAAGAAAAGGCGTTGAAAGAACATATAAACTTAATAGCAATAAATAAGACTAATAGATGGCTTATTTTGAATCCCTGTATATTTCTTCTGTCTTCATGTAGAAAGGACTCCTAATTTTTCATTGTACAAAAGTTATTTCAGTATGTTTTAAATTTTTTGACTGATTAATTCTTTGCTGTTCTACAAAACAAAGCAAACAAAACACTCAAAACCACAGTTACCCAACTTCACACCTATCTGCCACACCAGCTACACCCCCTCATTGGGATAATTTTCTTTTAAGGTGAAGTTCCAGTCTGCTGTGTCATACCCCTTGAAGTAAACAATTTTCTACTTTAAATTAAAAAAGCATCCAAACACATCTAAAAACCCAATGGAGGTACCCTATAAGGCTACCTCTCAGACTTCTGATTAGCCAACAAGACTGAATTTTATATGGACTACTCTTCAAGATGGTATTTACAGCCCTCAAAATTGTTTGGGTTTATTTTTTTTTAAACTTTCGGCATTCTTTTAAAAATTACTACTGAAGAATGGGACATTATATTGCAATGTTGACCTTGCCAGTTCTGCACAGATCACAAGACAGAAATCACTTCCCAATTTCTATATTTATAGCTCCCACTTACAAAGCCACACATCATTTAGGGGTTTTATGAATTTCTTTTAGTAGGAAACTCACAGTAGTCCTGGAGAAAGCAACTCAGCATGTTTATTTCAGCACAAGTCCATCCTCAGATGAAGTTTCTCATTCTCTATCATCTATATTTTCTACATTTCTCCTAAATATATGAATGAAATCTATCTAGAAAGATTCAGAAACAGTCTTTTAAACTGCTGGGTGTTTTTTGGAACACATCTAAGCTAGTAAAAAAGTTTTCTTTCCAAGAAAGTCATTACTACAACCATTAAGACTAGTTATACACTGATGGTAACGCTGAAACACAGTATTTGAATTTTATTAGATTAAAAATATTTTTACTGTCAGCATCACTACACTGTCACATTGTTCCATTAAGATGAAAAAACATTGTTAAGTTACACAGCTAATAATGAAGTCCCACAGTTAGAGCTTTGTTAGACACTTAACACTAAACAAAACTTCGAATATTAAACTCATTCTCTTTTCTATTAGTAGCTGTAGTACAAGAGTGCAGAAAACAGAGTGAAGTTGTACACTTTGTAGCACGGCAGGTCGTCACAATCACTTTAGAGAGGAAAGCAAAGGAAAAATGGCAGCGTGGCAAACACCCTCAAGAACGCACACTTCCTTTCCAAGACCAGGAACATCTATTTATTATTTAGGAATATAGAAGGAGAAAGTATAAACCGCAGCAGACTGTGAACACAGTGACCTAAACTGACCTAGACTGTTTTAGTGATGAACGCTCATGTCAGTGTTCATCAGCTGCAGGTCAGTAACACACATTCCCAAGGAACAGACAGAAGAAATCAAAAACTACTGAAGTGCCAGAACTAGAATAAAAGAAACCGTCTATACATACATAAAAGAACACAGTATTACAGTGTTCAAAGAGCTTTGCCTCATTAAGGCAAAGTTGACAATAACAAAACTGAATACAATCCAGTCCGTGGAAACAAAAGTCACAAAAGAAAAATGGAAAATAAAAAAAGACAGTAAAGATACAAATGCATAATGTAAAGTGTTTTCAGGGAGGCATCTCAGATAGTTGATGAGGAATAAGTATTTTGCGCCTCCTAGATGATAATCTAGTCTCCTGGCACAGAGTAGGGTCAGCTCTCTCTAATTTATACCACTTTATCAGAGAGTTAACACAGTCAGTTGTCGTGTCTTCTACCAGTTCAACTGTCTTGCTAAAGCTATGTAACAGAATAGGTTTTATAGAACTTGTAAACTTGTTTACACGGTCTCCTAGAATACTTCTGAGAGTTCTGTTTGTCTAAACAGGATCTTTTCCTTTCCCAGGGTCTCAAGGTGTATCCCAGGATTCTGTTCCCACCCCCCAGGGTCTGAGAGCTAAAGCACCTTACCCTCAAAGAAAGCAAACAATTTTTGTTTCGCAACCCTTGAATCGCCAAGTGTTTTAAAGAGTTAAACTCATCTGGCTTGTTACCACTTCTTATTTTCTACTTTGACAAACTGTGGTATCTGAAATACAAGCAAATGTAGTGAAGCTGTCTGCTAGTAAATTTAGCATCAAGCAAAAGATTACAGCATTCACCTGAAAATTGTATTTTGAGATTAAAAATTATTTTACATAGAAACAAACCACAGTTTTGAGTTAAAAAGATAATCAGAGTGAACTTCAGACATCTGGAATTTCTGAAGTTCGTTCCCTATTTCAGGATCATTCTAATCAGCATTCAGAGAAGCACAGTTTTTCAGAATGTTATAGCCAACACATGCAGGATTTTTCAATGCAAATATAAACATAAACATGCACGATACCCTAAAAAGGTTAAGAACGCACTCCATCTCGCAGTAACATTAACTGGAATTTATTCTGAACCCAGAAAAATGTATTTTTACCCTTAATTGCTAGCAGCAGGTTACCTCTAATCAGCCATTTTTATAAAAATCATATAGTGGCAGAAAAAACTACACTGTGCTTGAATTTGTGCTGTGGGATCAGGTCTGGGCCTGAAGAACAGCCAGCTTCATAATTAGCTCTTAACACCTGTTGGAGTTGTACAGATTAAGGCAGAAGATATCATTAAATTCAATATCCTACTGAGCCATTGCTCAGGATAATTCAAGAACAGTCCAAGTGACAAAAAAACCCAATCAGATATGCAAACAAAGCTCTTGCAAGTCATACATTTGTCCTGAAGGTTTGTTAAATCAGTGAAGGATCCAACCTCCCCAGCCACTCTCTTCATCAATTTGGAAAAAGAGTTCATTATCACTTTCTCCCAACTTCTTAAGCGACAAAAGGATGAAGAACACGCACCACTATCTCAAAACCTACTTTCATTGTGAAAGAAATTATTATAGTACCAGATACTACTACTACAAACACCCAAAAAAAATTCCCCACAAAGTGAGACTCCTCAAAGAGCCAGTAAATATGCACAGGCGTGATGGCAATGAAACTAATAAAATACATGGCCAGTGTTTAAAAAAAAAGTTAACTCTTCACCAAGAAATGTTATATAACACACTTCTAGGCTGTGTCTAAAAGAAAACCTCACCAGTGCAACTGTTATGAAAAAACAGCTCTGTGCACTGCTTTTAAGTAAGAGTGACTTTATTCCAAATAATTATTTATGAAAGAATAATTATTACACAGTAAAAACACTTCTACCACAATTGCTGACAGAAGGAATTATTTAGGAACTATATTCAAGAAAAAAATTACAACTACTATACAGATCAATATCTTCCTATCCATAAACCTCACAGCTATCCAGGTATTTCCTGTTCAGTTTCTACATAGATCTTTATGTAACTCAACATCTTACACTCTTACTGTGTTTTGCCTCTATAACACGAGTACTGCAAGAAAAATCTATAGAAATGTTAAAGATATAAATCAACTGTTTAAAAAATAAAATTGGAAGAATGGGGCATAAACAGAAAAATGAAAACACTGGGTTTTTTTCTGATGAACACTCGAACCCTTTAGAGGCAAAAAGTTCCCCCAACTCTGTAGGGAAAGAAATGAAATTTTAATGGTGTACCTACCTTCTTTTCACAGGAGAAAATCTCCTTATTCCTATTTACCTTTAACTACGTCAAGAAATCTCCTTACTTCAAATTTGTGTGCGGATCTTTTAGGATAAACTCTGCTATACAGCAGCTGCCTTTTAATTTACAATCAGGTCTTCTCTGTATAGGTTATTCATCCACAAAAAGGAAACAGCTCTGCACATTTTCAATTTGGAAGTCTTGCGAAGAAGCCAATGAGGAAGGCAGGATTTACCCATACACGTACAGAAGAACAGACTTTCAACCTTGAGTAAACAGGCACCTAAAGTTCTACCGGAGGCTACCTGCCTCTCACACAGTTGACTAAACAGCTTATGGAAAGCCACAGCAGGGAAACCCTTGATTGCGTCTAATTGCCCTCTATCCAAAATACACAGAACTCTCAATTCAGTGCTTTAAATTGCAAGAGGGACTTAACTCCACAAAACATGTAGCTATTTTCACCACTAGCTTAGAAAAATGATTAATGAACAGAAGTTTCTGGTTTTTAATTTCTATACGTATGCTATTTTATACTGAGGAAAGTTTCATTATAAAACTAAGGTATTAAATACTCATACTTTTATACTTTATACTACTATACTATATACTCATACAAATACTTTACTATGTGAATGAAATATTATTTATTTGTCCAAAGAGGTAATTCTGCACCCTTGCCACAGCAAGCACCTTAACAGCTTGCACAAACAGAAGTTAGACGTTTAAGATGCACGTATTACCCACACACCTCATGGCATTTACAAATATCACAAACACAAATGTTGATCAACTTTTTACAACCCACTTAATTTTATTTTTGGTCAGGATTTGTTAAGTATCCTTTGGTTTTTTAAGGACTGCTTTAGAAGTTAGTTAAGCTTAATGTCAGTATAAATACTCAGATGCACCTGTAAGACCCAAAGAAATAGCAGTTTATCAATTATGCATATTTTCCAACTACAATCATCTAGAATGCGATCGATAAACAATGCATATGGTTAAAATACACTGTGCATTTCACAACTGCAGCATCTGCATTTCCTACCTGGAACCTTTGCATGTTTTATCACAATTAATACCCCTGATAT
Organism: Calidris pugnax; assembly: GCF_001431845.1. Lineage (NCBI taxonomy): Eukaryota > Metazoa > Chordata > Aves > Charadriiformes > Scolopacidae > Calidris > Calidris pugnax. The sequence goes on along the minus strand of NW_015090839.1, from coordinate 9,692,837 downwards.
CAATCAGGATTTTTTATTTAAGTATCAAAACAGCACTAACTGTCTTTTCAAACAATCAAGCCAAAGCATTTCAAAGCTACCTCACCAGTCATGAGAATGGCTATGTCTGGTCAGACCAACAGACCATCAACCTCAGTATCCCACTTCTAACCACATGCAAACAAGCAGCTCCGTGGGAGTAGTATAAAAACAGAAGAGTAAACCTCAGAAAACATTCCAAATCTCCAAAAACTTGTAAATCAAAAGTATCCTGAGGCAGGGGTAGTATCTTTGAATTTAGACACCTCCAGGGACTTTTCTTCCATGAACTCATCCAAATACTTTTTGAACCAAGAACATTTTAGCACCTATATTATCCCCCTGCACAAAATTCCACTAATTACTGAAAACCCAAGGGCTTTTTTGAAAACACTTAATTTTACTTCATGCTTTCTAGCTGCCCAGACACACTGATTCTTTCCTTCATAAACCAGTCTACAACCCTCATAAACAATTTCACTTCCAAACTATCATCAAAATTAACTATTTCAGAAGAACCATTCCTCCAACTTTAAGAAACATTCCTGACATTATCCCCCTCTTCAAACCTGCAACAAAGCAAAATAAGCTACATGTAGCCAAATATTTCAGCAATTGGTTCTTGTTGCACTTTGTAAACACTGAAGCTTTGAAAAACGCTGGAACACTGCACCAGTGTGTCTACACTCTGAATATGGTCTCAACTAGTTCATGATATTAACACATTTACATATTTTTACATATTTACAATTACATGTAAAGTACCTAATTTAGATGACCGCCTCAATCTGAAAAATTTCCAGAAAGATACACTTTTTTTTTTCCTAGAACCTGCTATTGGGACGTAATCCTGCAGTATTCATAAGGTTCCCAAAGAAAGAAAAAAAAAAGACAAAAAAGAAAAGAAAGAAAAGAAGCATGCAAGTGCTGTGAGCTGTGAGTTTTTGGTTTTTTTAAACACTTATGTAAAGAACACAAGACGTTAGATAACAAAATGCTCCCATAATGTCACTGAATAGTTGGGAAAAAGAGCATTTGTAAAATCAGATAAACTAGGAACTCCAGAGCTGTCATTTTCTATGACAGAAAATGTATTAACAACCATATTAATCTTTATGCACATTTGAGTTACTTAAAAGGATACAAGCATACATACTGTTTATACTGAAATTGTATACATTTTGTTCCTAGTATTTATGTTTCTTAACTGTTCTTCCCAGTCATTAAAACATTTGGAAGTAGCATCTACTGTTAATTCTCTCTCAACACATTCTTGTGTGATTTTGAAGTACCGGAGAGTACCCAATCTCGTTTTTATCTGGTTCAGAAATTGGGAAGAAACTGCACAATTGAGACCTTTATTCCAGCCAAGCATTATGAGCCCAAATAAAGTGGAACTCTACTGATTTTCCTCAAATAGTTGCAAGTTTTCCTATGATACTTCTTTCTGACACAACTTTATTTTCGTTCTCTGAGAGTTTCTTTAGTGCATCTCCAAAGTGTTTCCCCATTCATGTTTCTTCTTCTTTTATGAGACTGCAGAGCCATTTAGTAAAGAAAACAGTTATTTCTAACAAATACGTAACATCCCATTATATGGACTTGCTATAACTACTCTAAAGTGCATAAACATCTACGAAAACAGGGACTGAATTTATCTCAGTATAGCAGCTACCAACATCAAGGTCATTACACTGACAGACCAAAGTTACAGTTATAATTACACAATATTGTTACAGAGAAAATCGTTCTTTTAGTTCACAGAAAACAGATTCAGCCTATTACTTCAAGCAATCAACAAACTATGCAAGGCCACACCATTTCCTTACAACACAGCAGTGAGAAAATGCTAAAAGAGTTACTGTGGGAGTCAATGTTACAAGTGAGAGGAGAAGTGTTCTACGGTTCAAGTGCTGCACTCCTGATATTTGACATTTCTGTACTTGATAGTGATCTGCACACAGATTTGGTAAATAATTACGCTGCTTCACTTGTGCACACAAACAGAACAGCCATCCACTTGAGCAGTTCCAAAAGAGAAAAGACAGTATAAAAATTCAAAGTCTGATGTGAACAAAGACTTAAGTCTACTAGTCCAAGACTTCCTCGGATCCAAAGGGTTGAGACCCTTTGTCAGTCATTACGGCTGTGGTATAAACCCCAAGATGATGAAGTAACAGGTAATTTAAATTAATTATAAAAATGGGTCCCATAGACAGGTAAAGCAAGAGAACAAGTAATTCATTACAAGATTCAAGAAAGAATAAACTGTCACTGCAGATCATCCCTCCCTGCACCACCACCCTCATATGCAAAGAGCACTCTTTCTAGGGGTAGGCAATTCTTCCAGTCACTTCTACTATACAGGGAAAAAAAAAGGGTGGGGATGTCTCATTGATTTCATACGGCAGATAAGAAATTATCTTATTCTTTGGGAGAATAAAAATTATTACACAGCATATACTGAGATTTTACAACTTGAGTTGTTGAAACAACAAAAAAAGCGCAGGCCTGGTACACATATCACTTCCAAAAATATTCTCAACACATTCCTGTATCAGTATTCGCCATGGTACAGGTAGACATTTAAAATCCAAAGGTAATGCCCTCCCCCCTTGTAAGAACCCTGGCTATCCTGGGCTTCCCAAGTTATAAAAAACCCCACCCTCACGCACAGGCACTGTGCGGTGACTGCGCTGACTCTGTCCCATGACCTGATGCACGCATGAGGTAGAGTGAATCAACACATACATATCCAGCATCAGAATCACCACAGTACCTTCAGAAATAACCAACTGAAACAGGATGGCCATGGATGACAAACAGCAATTTCAAACAAAAGCAGCAGACTTGGCAAGAACACACCACGGTGTCTAGAGGCCACGTGAGTTCACAGCAGCACTTTCTCAGTCAGACAAGAGTTCTCAAAGTCTCCGAACAGAGCTTTACACTAGAGTACAGAATCCAGTACTTTGTTTTAAAGTAACAAGCCTATATGTAAAACAACTATTTCCAGACAACTTTTGTTTGCTAACAAATGGCACTAAGCAACTTGTTTATAAATACAGTTCTATGCTACTAAGACACTAAAGAAAACAAGAGAAACAGTCAGTTATTCTCTGCTAAAAATGCCCACAAATGTCCACCAAACTGATTTTTAAAAATAGTCATTCCACATGGCTTAAAATGGTAAGACAGGCAGTAAGTGAAGGAAATAGTGAAACCTCTTCATTTGTTTCCCTTAGTGGTTTTAAAAAAAAAATTCTTTCTTAATTATAGTTGTAACAAAAATAGTGCAGATTACATGCTTATTATAGAGCTGCGAAGACCTGGAAGAATTGCTCAGGTATAGTGCTTGGTTCTGAAATCTGAAAGCAAATACACTGCAAATATTGGCTACTGAAGTGGCATGCTATTAAAAACTCTAATTATAGTGCAATTTGATAGAATGTCGCTTCAAGACAGTAAACATTCACTCAACACAAAAATCATCTAAAATTCTTCAGAAGCAATAAAGTTTGTTAACTGTTATCATCTGCGTTCCTGTCCTATAAAAGAATAATGACCCCATTACAAATACCTCGCATCCAGGGGATTTTGTAATCTGCATATAAACTTGTAATAGACAATGCTTGGTGTTATCTGTACATGCAGAAGTGAATTAGAAGAGATCTCCTTTCTATTACTAAACGCAAACATGAATATACCGGAACGCTAACACTTCTTCTCTACACTGAGAAGTTATTTAATTTTTGTTCCCGAGACGAAGTTTGTGCTTTCACGTGTATTAAAGGACTGTGCTGCAGACCCACCAACTCCTCACCGCTCTTCAGCGACTGTTTCTCTCACAGGAAGCCTCCGGAGCAGGGAGAGCGAAGGGAAGGGAGCACACGCTGGGTCTGTCTCAAACCAGGCTGCCCGGCCGAGTCCTTTACTCGAGATTCACCCGAACACCCTTTTCTTTCCTCGTCCTCTCCCCGCTGGGCAGGCCTGCTCCTGCCTCCCCGCAGCTCCCTCTTCTCCCCCGAAAGCAACCGCTGGCAGAGCTTCGGGGAGGCGCCAGCCTCCCGGGCCCGGAGGCTCCCGCTCCCCAAAATCCGCACCCAGGGCTGGGGAGGCCGCCGGCCCGGCGAGCCCCGGAGTCATTGTGCCGAGGGAGACGACGGCAGCTGTCAAGGCGCAGCTCGCCCCGCCGCGGCCGAGCGGGCGGCCGGGTCAGCAGCCCCGCGCCGCGGCAGCGCCCGCCCGCCCTTCCCCGGGCCTCCTCCGGGCCCCGCGACGCCAGTACGGGCGAGCGGCCTGCGGAGCTGGGGCTGCCTCCGGAGCCAGGAGCCCAGGCGGGCGCCATGCTAAAAACCAAAATGGCTGCCCCAGGGAAAGGAGCCCAGCTCAGGCCGTGAGGGGCTGCGCCTCCGACGGCCCCGCCGGCCGGAGACGCCGCTTCGCCCGCCGGACCTCGCCCCAGGTACCGTCCCCGAGCCACAGCGGCCGGCTCGGCCTCGGGGGCCCAACGGGCTCCGCTCGTCCGGGCCGCTCTTGCTCCCTCACCCC